>NC_091071.1:971666-1318333 GCF_032405125.1 Capricornis sumatraensis
ACCAGGCTCCTCTGCCAATGGGGATTCAGAATACTGGAGTGGGTAGCCTTTTCTCTTCTCCAGGGGAGCTTCCCAACCCAGGGCTCCCGCACTGCAGGCTGATTCTTCACTGTCTGAACCATCAGGGAGGCCCAAGAACACTGGCGTGGGCAGCCGGTCCCTTTCTCCAGCAGATCTTCCCAATCCAGGCACTGAGCCGGGGCCTCCTGCACTGCAGGCGGATTCTTTACCAGCTGCGCCACCAGGGAAGCCCCGTGGGCTGGGGGTTCCGCACCAAACCCAGGAAGGCGCTTTGTCCACCAGTGTGGTCGTGTCAACACACTACAGAGCCTGCCATGTCCCACCAGCTTTCCCAGGCACTTGTGTGTGTGAAGTCTCTGCAGACACACCCTGTGTGTACAGACCTGCGTGGCCACCACCCTGATCAAGACACACAGCCAACCCGTCACCATGACGACCACACCCTGCTGCCCCACCCGCTCACCCCCACCGCCAGGACCGCCCCTGTATTTCTGAGAACGCTGTATAAATGAACTCACATGCTCTCTAACCTTCTGATCCCGGCTTTTGTTCACTCAGCATAATTTCCTTGAGAACCATCCAAGCTGTTACTGTATCAACTGTCTGGCCCTTTCCATTGCTGGCTGTGTTCCACCACATAGGGGATGGGCCCGAACTGTTTGCCACTCACCTGCTGAAGGACATCTGGGTTGTGTCCAGCTTGGGGTTATTACAAATAAAGCTGCTGTGAAAATCATACAGGCTTTTCATGTGAACTTAAGTTTCTATTTCTCTGGGATAAATGTTCAGGAGTGCATTTGCTGGACTGGATGGTGAGTATGAGGTTAGGGCTGGAAGGAACCGCTCAACTGGGTTTTCAGAGCTCCTGCGCCTCTTCACATTCCCTCCGGCGGTGGGTGCGAGGTGCAGCCTCTCCACGCCCTCCTCAGTGTCTGGCGCTGCGGCTGTTTCGAATGCTGGCTGCTGGCACGGTGCACACGGATACCTCTCTGTCTGACGTTCAGCATCTGGCCGTGTGCTGACTTGCCACTTGTGTTCTGAACACTCTGTTTTTACCCCCGAGTTTTAAGAGCTCTTCACATTTTGTAGATACAAGACCTTTGTCAGATGTGTGGTTTACAAACATCAAACCTTTTTTTCCAGTCTGTAGCCAGCGTGACGACTTAAGTAAAATGAAGAAACAGAAAAACATTCCAAATGAAACAAGATAAAACCTCAGAAAAAGACCTTAAGCAAGCAGAGAGAAATTATTTACCTAAAAAGGAGTTCAGAGTAACAGTCACAGCTGTGCTCACTAAGCTCAGGAGAACAACGGACAAACACAGTGAAAATTTCAGCGGAGACACAGGACATAAAAGAAAACACCAAAGAGGTCACAGGACCGAAGCTACAGCTAAACCAAAAGGGCAGAGGGCCAACAGCAGGCTACACAGAGCAGAGGGAGGGAGGGTCGCTGGGCCTGGAGACAGAGCAACGAAGAAGCGCCCACAAGAGCAGCAAGAGAGGGAAAGAAGAACGTGGACATCCCCGGCGGTCCGCGCTCCCGCTGCAGCGGGCTGGGGTCGATCCCTGTTCAGGGAACTAGGCCCCACAAGCCACAGCTACAAGGTCCTGCCTGCTGCAACTATGACCCAGAACAGCCGAGTAAGTAAATATTTTTAAGAGTAAAAGGAGGAAAGACAGCTGAAGGGACTAGTGGGAAACACCGAGCAGACTGACGTCCGACTCCTGGGGGCCCAGAAGGAAGAGAGAGACGAAGAGGCAGAAAACTTACCTGAAGAAACAATGGCTACACATTTGATAACCTGGGGCAAGGAAACAGAATCCAGATCCAGGAATCCTAAAGAGCTCCAAACAAGACGAACCCAAAGAGACCCACGCCAAGACACACCATAATCAAAATGTAAGAAGCGAAAGAAGAGAGTCTTAAAACCAGCAAGAGAAAAACTACTTATGCTGAGGATATTCATAAGCTCAGAAGCAGATTTCTTGACAGAAACTTTGCAGGCCAGAAGGGAGTGGCATGGAACATTCAAAGTGCCGAAAGAGAAAATTCTCCAGCTAAGAATACTCTACCTGGAGAAGCTGTTACTCAGAATTGAAGGAGAGAGAAAGAAAAAAGCTGAAAAAGATGACCACTTCTAGACCCGTCATATAAGAAACGTTAAAGGGGCACAAAAGGGCAGGAATCAGTAACAGGGAAACATATGAAAGCCCAACCCTCACTGTAACCCTAAATGTATGGCAGCCTCCAGAATAATACTGCAAAGCCACAAACAGCCGCTCAGTCCTGGCTGACTCTGCGACCCCGCAGCCTGCCTGGTTCCTCTGTCCATGAAATTCCCCAGGCAAGAATACTGCAGTGAGTAGCCGTTCCCTTCACCAGGGGATCTTCCCGACCCAGGGATCAGACCCACGTCTCCTGCACGGCACGCATATTCCTTACCATCTGCGTCACCAGGGAAGCGCCAATGTTGTAAAGCTGGTGGGTTAGTCACTTATAAAGCTGGCATGAAGGCCAAAGTATGAAAGTCATAAGTCATTAACTACAATTTGTTAAGGAATCAGCTCCATTCGGCCGCTCATTCCTGTCCAACTCTTCGCGACCCCATGGACCGCAGCACACCAGGCCTCCCTGTCCATCACCAACTCCCGGAGCTTGCTCAAACTCATGTCTGTTGAGTTGGTGATGCCATCCAACCATCTCATCCTCTGTTGTCCCCTTCTCCTCCTGCCTTCAATCTTTCCCGGCATCAGGGTCTTTTCCAATGAGTTGGGTCTCTTCCAATGAGTTGGCCCTTTGCATCAGGTGGCCAAAGTATTGGAGCTTCAGCTTCAACATCAGTTCTTCCAATGAACATTCAGGACTGATCTCCTTCAGGATGGACTGGCTGGATCTCCTTGCAGTCCAAGGGACTCTCAAGAGCCTTCTCCAACACCACAGTTCAAAAGCATCAATTCTTCGGCGCTCAGCTTTCTTTATAGTCCAACTTTCACATCCATACATGACTACTGGAAAAACCATAGCTTTGACTAGATGGGACCTTTGTTGGCAAAGTAATGTGTCTGCTTTTTAATATGCTATCTAGATTGGTCATAACTTTCCTGCCAAGGAGTGTCTTTTAATTTCATGGCTGCAGTCACCATCTGCAGCGATTTTGGAGCCCAGAAAAATAAAGTCTCTCACTGTTTCCATTGTTTCCCCATTTATTTGCCATGAAGTGATGGGACCAGATGCCATGATCTTAGTTTTCTAAATGTTGAGTTTTAAGCCATGTTTTCCACTCTTCTCTTTCACTTTCATCAAGAGGCTCTTTGGTTCTTCTTCACTTTCTGCTGTAAGGGTGGTGTCATCTGCACATCTGAGGCTATTGATATCGCTATTGCTAACAGACACACAGGATTAAAGATGTCAACTCTACCATCAAAAATGTAAAGCACGGGGCTTCCCTGCTGGTCCAGTGGCTGAGACTCCACACTCCTGATGCAGGGGCCTGGGTTCCATCCCTGATCAGGATCTGGATCCCTCATGCCACAGCTAAGACCTGGCACAGCCACCTCAGCTAACAAATAAATATTAAAACAAAATCCCCACAAATATAAAGCATACTGGGGGGGGCAGTAAAAATGGAGAGTTTAAGAATGCATTCAAACTTAAGCTGTTATCAACTTAAAATAGGCCATTACAAGTGTAAGTTGTCTTAGGTACGCCTCATGGTAACCACAAGCAGAGACCTAAGAGCAGGTAACGAATGTGGCTCAGTGGTGAAGAACCTGCCTGCCAGTGCAGGGACACAGGTTCAATCCCTGGTCCTCGAAGACCCCACGTGCCCCGGAGCAGCGAAGCCCGTGTGCACACTGCTGAGCCGGTGCTCCAGAACCCGGGAGCTGCACGGGGACAAGCCGCCGCGATGAGAGGCCCACACGCCACAGTGGAGAGCGGCCCTCACGCCCCACAATCCGAAAAAGGCCCACGTGTGCTCGTGAAGACCCAGCACAGCCAAAAAGACAGACCGAGAGTGGGTGCACAGGAGGGAGGGACAAAGCCGTCTAAGGATGCTGCCACGGAGAATGAAACACAGGGGAGACCAGGAGAAGAGCGGAGCAGAGGCCGGAAAGCAGCCAACAAGAGGCAGTGAGCACACGCCGATCAATGCTCACTTTAAATGCAAACAGGCCAACCAAAGGCCACAGTGGCTGAACAGATGGGAAAAAAGACACCTATATGCTGCCTACAAGACACTCATTTCAGATGTCAGTACATACACAGACTGGAAGTGAAGGAATGAAAATGACACTCCATGAAATTGGAGTCAGAAGAAATCTGGGATAGCTCTACTTAAATCAGACGAAACAAACTTTAAGACAGAGGCTGTGTATGAGAGACAGAAAGGCCATCACAGGGTGATAGAAGGGTCCCTTCAGCACGTTAACGCTTGCGAGCATTTATGCGGCCAGTATCAGCGAAGGCGGTGGCAGCCCACTCCAGTGCTCTTGCCTGGAGAATCCCAGGGACGGGGGAGCCTGGCGGGCTGCCGTCTCTGGGGTCACACAGAGTCGGACACGACGGAGCGACTTAGCAGCAGCAGCGGCGCCCAGGATAGGAGCACCTACATATAGGCCGATAGTAACAAACCTGAAGGAGAAACAGGCGCCAACGTAAGGACGGTGCAGACGCCAGCAGTTCACTCTCCCCCACGGACAGGCCGTCCAGACGGAGAATCAGTAAGGAGAACACTGGCCATAAGTAACACATTCGACCAGATGGACTTAACAGGCAACATGCTGAAGACTCCGTCCAAAAGCAACAGAATATACGCGCTCAGGCACGCGTGGGACGTTCCTTCTGGGTAACCTGTGTGTTAGACCACAAAACAAGCCTGACTACCTTTAAGGCAAGAGACTGAAATCGCGTCTCCTCAACCACGGTGATGTAAGACGGGAAACCAGTCACAAGAAGAAAGCAGGAAAAGTCCCAAATATGTGGACCTTAAGTTACCGAGCAACCAACGGGTCAAATAACAAGTAACAGGAGAAAGTGTAAATATCTTGAAACAAATGAAAATGGAAACAGAGCATATCAGAGCGTACGGGGATAGACCGAAAGCAGCTCTAAGGAGGGGTCCACAGAGACAGATGCCCACCTCCAGAGACAGGCTACTTCAGCTGCTTAGAACTCAGCATTCAGAAAAGGGAAGATCCTGGCGCCCGTTCCCTTCACTGCACGGCCAGTAGATGGGGAGAAAGTGGAAACGGCGACAGCTTTTCCTGGGCTCCAGAATCACTGCAGCGGTGACTGCAGCCATGAAGTTAAGACGCTTGCTCCTTGGAAGAAAAGCAGTGAGGAACCTAGACAGCGAATAAAAAAGCAGAGACGTCACTGCCAACAAAGGTCCGTACAGTCAAAGCTACGGTTTTTCCAGTGTCATGTATGGGTGTCAGCAGGACCATAAAGAAGGCTGAGTGCCCCAGAAATTGATGTTTCTGAACTGTGGAGCTGGAGAAGACTCTTGAGAGTCCCTTGGAATGCAAGGAGATAAAACCAGTCAGTCCTAAAGGAAATCAACCCTGAATACTCACTGGAAGGACTGAAGCTTGAATACTTTGACCACCTGATGCGAACAGCCAACTCACCGGAAAGACCCTGATGCTGGGAAAGGCTGAAGGGCGACAGAGGATGAGATGGTTGGACAGCATCACTGACTCAACAGACAGGAGTTTGAGCAAGCTCCGGGAGCTAGTGGAGGACAGGGAAGCCTGGCGTGCTGCAGTCCACGGCGTCACAAAGAGTCAGACACGACTTAGTGAGTGAACAGCAACAAACAGGCCCTCTACTTTTACGCCTCAAGGAGCCAGAAAAGCACAATTACTGCCTAAGAGGCTGAATCAGTCATCAGAGCCTCCCAACAAAAATCCAGCACCAGATGACTTCACTGGTGAATTGTTACTAAATGTTCAGAAAAGATTTAACATCTATTATTCTCAAACTTTTGAAAACCTGAAGATGAGGGAACACTACAACACTCATTTTACAAAGCTACCCCGATACCAAAACTAGACAAGGATGCCACAAGAAAGCGGCAGGCCAGCATTTCTCGTGAAACAGACGCAAAAGTCCTCAATGAAATATTAGCAAGCGGAAGTCAACAACACATTAAAATCATCCTAGGCCACAGTGGAGTGGGATTTATTCCAGGGACGCAAGGATGGCTCACATCTTCAAGTCAATCAACGTGATACACGTCAACAAAATGATGAATGAAAGGCATATGAGATCTCAGCAGATGCAGAAGACACATCTGCCAGAACTCAGCGTCCGTTTATGATCAGAATTCTCAGCACAGTGGGTGCAGAAGGAACATGTGTCAGCAAACTGACGGCCACATACGGCAAGCCCACGGGTACATCACACGGCGGTGAGAGCCCACGGGTACATCACACACGGCGGTGAGAGCCCACGGGTACATCACACACGGCGGTGAGAGCCCACGGGTACATCACACGGCGGTGAGAGCCCACGGGTACATCACTCGGCGGTGAGAGCCCACGGGTACATCACTCGGCGGTGAGAGCCCACGGGTACATTACACACGGCGGTGAGAGCCCACGGGTACACCACACGGCGGTGAGAGCCCACGGGTACATCACACACGGCGGTGAGAGCCCACGGGTACATCACTCGGCGGTGAGAGCCCACGGGTACATCACTCGGCGGTGAGAGCCCACGGGTACATCACTCGGCGGTGAGAGCCCACGGGTACATCACACGGCGGTGAGAGCCCACGGGTACATCACTCGGCGGTGAGAGCCCACGGGTACATCACTCGGCGGTGAGAGCCCACGGGTACATCACACGGCGGTGAGAGCCCACGGGTACATCACACGGCGGTGAGAGCCCACAGTTAACCTCACATGGCGGTGATGAGCTGGAAGCTTTTCCTTTATTTAAGACCAGGAAGAAGACGAAGATGCCCACCCCTGCTTCTTTTATTCAACGAGGCGTTCAAAGTCCTCCGCAGAGCAATCAGGTGATAGAAAGAAGAAAAGGCACCCAGATCGGAGAGAAAGGAGCAAAGCCGCCACCGTTTGCCGTGACACTTTATTTGCACAAAACCCTTAAGACGCCGTGAAAAGCCGTGAGCACTAACACCCAAGCTGGTAAAGCTGCAAGAAACAAAAACACGCTGTGTTTCTATCCGCTGATAACAGGAAGCCATCCCGCACATCACCACGCCAAGGACAGAACAGCCAGGAACACGTCCATCCAAGGAGACGAAAGACGCACGCGGAAAGCTGCAAGACACAGAGGAGAGAAACCGAACAGTGAGCAGACGGAAACGACACTCCACACTCGTGGATTCGCAAGAACCGACACTGTGAAAATGCCCACTCCACCCAACCTCCAGGTCCAGCGGAACCCTCTCAAACGTCTGATGGTAGTTTTCACAGAAATATGGCGAACACTCCGAAATGTGTACGGAACCACAAAAGACCCTGAATAGCCAAAGCAATCTTAAAAAAAGAGAGAGGAGCAAAGCTGGAAGCATCACACTTCACGATTTCCAACTAGACTACAAAGCTACAGTGATCAAAACAGCATGGAGCTGACAGACACACAGATCAACCGAGCAGAATACGGAGCCCAGAAATGAACCCCACACACGGCCAGTTTGTGAGAGAAGAGCCAAGGTATGCCGTGCGGGAAAGGACAGTCTCTTCCAGGAACAGTGGGAAAACAGAATAACCTTATGCAAAAAACGGAAAGGGAACTGAACCACTAACTGGCACCATACACAAAGGCCCACTCAGAGCAGACTGAAGACTTGGCTAAGCGCGAGGCCACAGCGCTCCAGGAGGAAACGCAGGCGCTCAGCTCCTCAGCACTCGCTGGCGGTGAGCTTCCCGATTCGACACCAAAAGCAAAGGCAATAAAGGAAAATAAGTAAGTGCGACTAGATCAAACTAAAAAGCTTCTGCACATGTGAGGGAGCCATCAACAAGAGGAGTTGGCGACCTACCAAATGGGAGAAAATATTATAGACCATGCGTCTGATAGGGGCTCACATTCCCTTATTTATAGACAAAGGACTCATACAACTCAACAGCAAAAAAAAAAATCTTTTAAAACATCTTAAGAAAGATTTTAAAGTAGGCAGACAATATGAATAGATATTTTCCCAAACAAGACACAGACGTCCAGAGATTCTGCGTTACTAACCATCCCACGGCTGTCACCAGGGACGAGGACGTGCTGAGAGGCGGGTGCGAGGGGCCATGCGCACTGCTGGCAAAAACGCAACCTGGGGCGGCCACCGCGGAAAGCAGCACGGTGAAAAGGACTAGCAGGTGCCCCAGCAAATCCCACCTCTGGGCAAACACCCAGATAAAACGAAAACACTAGCTCCGCACGGTTTGCCCGTCAAGGTTGGTGCAGCCTAACTTGCAGTAGTCAAGACACGGAAGCGACCCAAGTGTCCAGTGATAGATGGATGAATAAAAAAATTACACACACACACACACACACACAGAGGACTGGTACTCAGCCATTAAAAAGAGGGACAGCTGGCCGTGTGCAACAGAATGGGTGGATTTTGATGTCACTGTGCTAAGGGGGTCCAAGAGGGACAAACACTGCAGGATCGTACGTGTGGACTCGCCACCTCACGGAGAACAGACCGATGGGGCTGGGAGTACACAGGGCAGGGGCGCAGGGGCTCAAAAGGCACAAACTTCCAGGTGCAAAATACCTGAGTCCTGGGGTGTGACGCACGGCCCCGTGACTGCTGTGACTAGGACCGCACTGCCCATGTGAAAGCTGCTGACAGGGAAATCTTAAGGTTCCCGTCACAAGAAAAACGCCTGTAACTGCGTGTGCTGGACGTCAGGTGTGATTCTTCTGCTATGTATATAAACAGCAAATCACTATGTTGTACGCCTGAAACTAATATGATGCCAATTGCATCTTACTAAAATCTCTTTCAGCCCACACTCTTTTTCTGGAACTCTGCTGACACAAATATGAGACCTTTTGTTATTGCTCCACAGATGCTTAAGAGTCGGCCCATTTACTTCCTGCCTGCTCTCTCTTGTTCAGACCGGGTACTTTCAGGGTGAGTCTTTAAGTCTCCTGGTTTCTTCTTCCTGCCCGGCTTGCCCAGTGAACTTCAGCGTTTGCTCCTGTGATTCCAGCTCTCTCGATTCCTGATTCTTTTCTGTATCATCCGTGTCTTGGTTGAGACTTTCTTGTTCACTCGTTTCAAGGCTCTGCAGCCTTACAGCTGCCACTGAAACATCTGTGAGGCGATTCCGATGCCTGCGGGGAGCTGCCCGCGTTGGGTCCGAGCTGTGGCGGGGCCTCCTGCTCAGACCGTGTGGATCTCAGGCCCGTCTTCTGCTCGCTGGGGGAACAGCCCCGCGCAGCCGCCAGTGTGGGAGCCAGGGGCTGCGTTAGAAGCCCCTCGATACTTGCAGCAGAGCCCCCCGCCCACTCCGCGCCAGCCCCGTGGCTCCTGTCTGCAGACCTGGTCACCACGCCCGCGCCCGTCCCACGCCCAGTGAATGCCCACCTCTTCCCCGCGCGCCCCGGGCAGCGTCCTGGAGACCAGCCCTCCTCCTGCACCCGGGTCGGGGCCCTCGTCATCGGCCCGGGGTGAGCCAGCTTCAGGCCCGCGTCATTCACGTCTGCAGGCCCACCTCCTGGTTCTCTAGAAGCAGAGCCTGAAAGGGGAATTCTTGGCAAGGAATCAAGGGTGCTCCCAGCATAAGCCTGGGGGCGGCGGGCGTGGGCAGTGGAGGCAGGATGCGGTATCCCTGAGTTCCGGCCCGGCCATGCCCGCAGGGGCCTGGAAGCAGAAACCGGTGCAGGAGGCTCCGCCCGTCCGAGGACACGGAGCAGGGAGGCTGAGCCCGAGTCTCTCGGGAACTGCCGCCTCTGCAGGGGGAGGGCCGCACTCGGGGGTCCCCAGGGCGCGTCCGGAGAAGGCTGCCGGCGGGGGCAGGAAGGATGGAGGCCTCTGGGCGCCTGCGGCGTCGGCCGCCCCGCGGGCACGTGCCGCCGTCACAGGGCCACGCGAGGTTTATTGCGACTCAGGAGCCTCTGAACGCTTCCTCGGCAAAATGCATCCATCTTTTCTTCTTTATACATCCTGGTATTTTCACAGGAATATCTACCCCGAGGGCCCACCGACAGAAGGGATGAGCTGAGGTCACCGGGAAGCAGGCGCGCTGCTCGGGCCGCGGGGCGGCGGTTCCGGGCCCAGGACAGCGCGACCGCGCCTGCGGGCGGAGGAGCGGGGAATCCCAGCCCCGCCGAAATGAGGGGCACCCCGTGCGTCCTTTTAGCTTTTATTGTTCTTTCGTCTTAAATATTTAATACTCTGGAGTGTACTTTGGTCTGCCACGTGAGGCAGGATCTCAGAAAATTTCTTCCAGGTGGAGGCCCGCTGTCCCACACTGACTGCCTAACCCACCCTGGGGCCGCGGCCGCCCTCACGACTGTCTGTTCGGAAGCCGGGTCCTCGCCCCTCGGTCGGTCGGTCCGTCCTCTCTGGAGTCCCGTGGCGTCGGTCAGCGGCGCAGGCGGGGTGGGGGCGCTGCCGGCCGGCCCCCGCGTCATCCCTTCGTGTTTCCAGGTTCTTCTTGGCCGTCTTCACACACGTTCTCGTCCAGATGAACATGAGAACCGCTATATCATAGTCCAGAAGTCGTGCTGGGCTTTTGTACGGAATTGCTTTAAATTTATAGGCTAATTTGGAGCGAAATTACATCCTCACAGTATCGGGTCTTCTGACGCAGCGACACCGTAATTCTCTCCTTTAATTCAGGCTTTTTCACGCCCTGGTGTCAGAGCCGCTGCAGGGGAGGGGAGGAGCTGGGCGGGGCACGCAGTGAGGGGGCGTCTGCTTGCCGCCACTCCCACCCCCTCTGGCCCAAAGGCCTCCTCCTGAGCGAGACTCGGGGGCTGGTCCCCACCAAAGGGCTGGATGCTGTGAGCCGATGGCCAGACAGCCGCCCCCTCACCCCTGCCCCCACCGGCTGCAGCGAGGGGGCCACCGCTCAGGGCAGAGCCGTCGGGCCCATCCAGGTCTGGCATCTGGACGCCAGGGTGCGGGGGTCACCCGCCGTGAGGACTCCCCAGGCTGGGCATGACACACAGGCCACGCGCCAGGCGCTGTCCCGGGTCTGTCAAGAAGTGGCTCCTGTGAGGGGCACAAGGGCCCTGGGCAACAGACGGGGCGAGTCCAGGCATTTAATGACGGCCTGACGAGAGGGGCGGGCCTCCCGAGGGGCGGGCACCGGCCCAGCCAGCTCAGGGGCACAGGGCGTCCACTTGGCTGCTCTGAGGATGGCGGGGCCGTCCTCACCCTGGGGAACGGCCGTCACTACCAGGACCCTCGGTGTCCTCTGGGTCCAGGGGGCTTGCTGGGCAAGGGGGACCCCGCCGAGGCCTGTGCCCCCCAAACTGCACCCCTGCTGTGAAGGTGCGGCTGGGGCCCCCCACCAAGGCACGCGGGCACCTCTAGGAGATCAAAGGCCAGGAGACGGGTTCTCCTGTGGCCTCTGGGGACACAGCCCAGCCCCGTGGGACACGGTCCAGGCGGACTGCCCACGGCCCTGGGGTGAGTCCGTCATGTTGAGCCACGGATTCTGTGCCATCTGCTGCACGCTGTGGACTCGGGGTCTGGGCACCCCGGAGGGGTTCCCGGAATCCACTTCGGGCAGAAGTCCCAGGGGCTGAAGCCGCACAGACTCCTCTCTCTATCCGGAGAAAGGGCAAAGGAAGCCCCGCCCAGACCGCCCGGCCCGCCCAAGAGTGGGTGTCGGCAGCGTGGGTCCCCCCAGGCCGTGAGGGGGTCCGTCCAGGGCTCTCCCGGGTGCAGGCACGCCCCCACCCCTGCCCCCATCTTCCCACAGGCCTCTCCTTGCACCCGAAGGTCCCCTTCCTGTAGGGACCCCGGTTAGCTCACCTGTGACATCCGAGACCCCTCTTCTCAATCCCGCACGTTCACAGGCAGTGGAGGCGGGACGCAACCTCCCTGCTCAACCCACGACACGCCTGCGATGTTCAGGCAGCTGGAGGCAGAGACTGCGGAGAACTGAGACCCAGAGCGAGCCCAGCCCCGGGGCGGGGAGGGTGTCGGTGGTGTTGCTGGAGCAGCCAGGGCCCGGAGGCCAGGAAAGCAGACGGACCCTAACCGGCTTTGCTGTCGACCTGAAATCCTCCGCAGAGCACACGCCATGCGCTCTGCAGCGCCGGGTGCCCGGGTTCCCTGCGCAGTGCCGGGCGGTGGACCCGCCAGTGCCCCCAGGAGGGCCGCTGCTGCCAGGGGAGGTCGGGGGGGCGGCGCCTCCTGGAATGGACCTCGGTGCCGGCTGTGTCCTCCCGGTGCTGATGCCGCTATTCCACCGTGCAGACGCATCCAGCCTGCCCACCTCTTCACCCGCTGATGGGTACGGGCGCGGCTTTCTGCTTTGTGTGGTTAAGAATGAAGCCTCCCAACAGAGGAATGGATAAAGCAGCTGGGGCACACACACAGCAGAATGTTACGCAGCCACGAAAAAGGGTGAAAGAAAGCCATCTGCAACGACAGGGATGCGACCAGAGATTACGGTTCCCAGTTAGTCAGAAGGACGAGCGTGACGCGCTGTCGCCTGTATATGGCGTCTAAAGGATGACCTAGAGGAACCCACGAAGCAGAGAGGGGCTCCCGGAAACAGAGAACAGGCTGCCGGTTGCCAAGTGGCAGCAAGGGAGTGGGGAGGAAGGGCTGGGGGCTCGGGGTCTGCAGATGCAAGCCAGTGTATGTGTGTGGACAAGCAACCGGCTCCTGGCCTGTAAACGGGAGCATCTTCAATACCCCCGCGATAAACCACGACGGAAAGGAACGTGAGAACAAGGACACACAGGCCTGACTGAGCTGCTCTGCTGTACAGCAGAGACGGACACGACTCTGCAAGGCAACCATCGCCAATAAAATCTAAAGGGACGCAGCCTGCCGTCTCGGTACCCCCGCTCTGCGTCACAGGTCTCGGACGGCTGCGCTTCACACGCTCTGGGGAGTTTCTCATTGCAATTGATGAGACAGATAAACTGTAGCTCGATCCACAGTGACGGCGAAACTCAGGACGCACTGTCTGATCGGCTACCTTACGGGATCTCATGAGGTCCCAAATCTTTTTCTTCCTCCTTTAAGGCTTCCTGACACACGCAACGGAAAACGCACGTGTACCGTTTGCCCGCGGTGCCCGCCACCCAGCCCTGCCCCCGCCCCCCGCCCCGGGGCGGCCAGTCGGGGCTCATCTCTGTTTTCATCACAACCATCTCTCCTCATGGTTGTGATGCTTTCGGGTGTACCCTCAAGACAGTACTTAAAGTTATTTTTAGACATAAAATGACGTCACAGTATGTTGATTCTCTGACAACTTTTTTACTCCACTTTTAAGACTCGTCCACTGACGTGTGCGGCTGAGCTCCACTTACCCTGACTCCTGTGTTGGGGTCTGCGGCACAAACGCACATCAAGAAGCTGCCTCACTCTTCTCGTCACCCCTTCTGCCCAGGACTGTCTGGCTCCTCCCGCCCCGTGACTTTCACACAAGTTCCAAGAAAACCCCAAGTATGCCTCGAGTGAGTTCCACCGCTAGGGACGCCAAGGTTCTGGGTGCAGGAAACTGTGTTTCTAAGGGTTTTGCCATGGATGGCTGTTCCTCTCCGTCCTAAACGCCTTCCCTTCGCCTCCTGAGGTGGGCAGAGTCTTCTCTTTGAGCATCATGGAGAAGGGCAGAGACCACCTTCCAGGGTCAAAGCTGCCTCTCACTGCAGGGAGGAACCCACTTTGGTGATGACGTGCGACAGATTTTTCAAGCTGAGAATTCACTGGAAAGCGTCCTTGGGCCTCCTTCCCCTCACTGTCCTCTCCACCTGGGCATAAAGGTTTTCTGACCTCACACATCAGCCAGGGAGTGACTGCGTTTCCTCTCCGGTCCCAGGGACCAGGAATCAGACTGGAATCATCTGTGCCTTGAAGGTTTTGCTAGAACTTGCCCATAAAACAGGCCGAGCCTCATTCTTATATTATGGGAAGATTTCTGAAATACTGATTCAATTTTCGTTGCTATTAGAGCACAGTTCAGGTGGCAGCTTTTGAATCTGTTTGGTAATACACATTTTCCTGGAAACTTGTCATTTCATCTACATTTTAAAATTTATTTGCAAAAAGATGTTCATAATATTCCCTTATTAGCTTTTAAATCTCTCCTGCCATCTGCAGTAATATCCCTTCCCGAGTCTAACAGCTTTATTGGTGTTTTTCATCTTTGTGAAAGTTGATCAGTCTCATAAGTAGTTATCAGCTGTATTAGTCTTTAAAAAACAATTTCATCTTTGCCATTTCTCCCCCTTCCATTTTCATTTTCTGGTTCATTAAATTCTTTTTTTAAAAAATTTCCCTTCCATTCTCTTTGGATTTACTTTGTTATTTTCTTTTTTTTCCTTTTTTTTTGGCCATGTCACGCTACTTATGGCATCTCAGTTCCCAGGCCTGGAGGTGGAAGGGTGGGGTCCTAAGCACTGAACTGGCAGGAAACCACCACTGTTGGCTAACTTTTCAAGTCAGACACTTAATTCATTAATTTTCAGATTTTTTGTTCCAACATATGCATTTATGACCACAGATCGCACTCTAAGAGCAGCACACAGTATCACTCATTACCGCCTTTTGGCTTTTTCATTATTATTTAGCCCTAAGTATTTTAAAATTTCCATTATGAGACTTTCTTTTTAACCCATGTGCCATTAGAAGTATGCTTTTTAAATTTCCAGATGATTTTCAGGAATGAGAGCCCCCTAATTTTCACTAGTTTCCTGCCTACTTACAGTGTGATCTTACTTCCCTGGTGGCTCAGAGGATAAAGCATCTGCCTGCAATGCAGGAGACCCAGGTTTGATCCCTGGGTTGGGAAGATCCCCTGGAGAAGGAAATGGCAGCCCACTCCAGTATTCTTGCCTGGAGAATCCCGTGGACAGAGGAGCCTGGCGGCTACAGTCCACGGGGTCGCACAGATTTGGACACGACTGAGCGACTCACACTATGGCGCTTCCTGTGCTTCAGCCCTTCTGTCTGCTGAGACTGGATTTATGACCTAATGCGGCCAATTCTATAGTGTTCCTTGCGCACTTAAAGGAAAGCATATTCCCCAATCACTGCATGCAGAGTTCTATAAAAGTCCCATAGATCAAATTCGTCCCTTTTGTTGCCCGCATCTTCTAAACCCTCACTGATACTTATCTGCGTGCTCTGTCCATTATGCCGCTGGGTTTGTCAGTCACCCCGTGTAGCTCTGGAACTTGTTTTCTTGATGTTAATAAAATACATCACGCTAACAGGTACATTCAAGTTCAGAATCTCCATGTATTTTAAAACCAAGTTCCCAAACTGCATTCCTCTGCCGAGTTTACGATTAACCCTTCCGTAACCCTTTCTTGCTCCACACCTGTGCCCTCTGGATGGAGGATCAGGAGGGGCAAAGGGGGGACTGAGGCCGAGCAGGATGCTATGGGCCTTCCTGGGACAGCCCCCGGCCCGGTCCTCCGCCTGCCGCTTGTTTGTAGGCGAGCTGTGGTCTCCCAGGCCTGCCCAGGTCTCAGACGGCAGCTGGACAGGTAATGACCGGGGATCGTGCAGATGCAGAAACAAGGCCGGGCTGCTGGGCCCGGAGCCGGTGACCGCTGAGACGACACGCCAGCCTGAGCCTCCGAGCCGCCAGGCCCCTGAGAGGCACGGGCAGAAGTCAGACACGTCCCTGAGTTGTCTTTATAGGAAGCAGAACCGGCCCCTGTGTACAAACTGCTGGCCACAAGCACGCAGACCCCATGAGACCAGACGATGGGTGGACGCCAAGCAGCCCGAGACTCATGTGGGAGGCGCCCTCGGGCCACGGCCTCTGCACGGCGGTCCTGGAAACCTGTCTCCTGCCCTCGGAGAGCAGGCCTCCGTCTGTCTTCCCGGGTCACCAGCCTCCGGAGTAAGGCGACGTGTCCCTTCCACCAACACCTGTGTCTTTACGGACCAAGTTCTGCTTGTTATTTGGGGCTCTCCTTTCTTGGATGCTTTGTGACTTTAAAGGTCCATACGGTCACCCGTATCTTATCTAAACACATGCTTGACACTGAGTGTGGTGTGGAAATTCTCCGCGGCCTGGTGTGGGGGTGCTCCTTCAGAGATGGGTTTGCTTCAGGCGGGTCCCTGGGGCACTACAGGGCCACTTCAGACACCATCTGGCACTTTGCCATCTGGCGTCCTGCAGAGCGTACAACTCTGAGGTCCAACCCCAAGGCAGAGCCAGCCCGTGCCGACGGGTCCCAGGCCGTTCCCAGGCCTGAGGCTTGGGAGAGGGCAGCCCCGGCTGCATCCTGACATCACGCGGGGCTCTGACCCACCCCACCCGCGTCCCGGGCTTGGTGCCCTGCCCCTCTGGGCACAGGACAGCCATGTCAGAGCCTTTTGGCCCCGGGGGCCTGCACCCCTCCACTCTCGCGCCTGTGTTTCCCAGGTCCCAGGACCCCTCTCACTACAGGCTTGCCCTCACCTTGCCCGGCAGGGAGTCAGCTCAGGTCTCAAGCAGCACCTCCGGGGAGGCTCTCTGCGTTAGAGCCCGGCCCGGAGCCTGACTCATCCCATTTCCATCAGGGCCTCAATTGAGACCCGCGCGGCTCCCGCACGGACCGCACCTGGAGTGCGGCCCCTCCCGGCGTCCCTGGACTCCCGAGACACAGCTCACAGCTGCTGGGGCGGCGGGGGCCTGCCTGCGGCTTCCAGCCAGGCCGAGGCGCCCGCCCTGACGGACAGCGGCACAGAGGCCTGCAGACCCTGCCCGGGCCGCCCCGTTAGAGCGCAGACACCGCCTTCGCGCTCCTGCCGGTTTCCAAACACCAGCTTCGGGGCCTACATGTGTCACTGATGATCTTCTTAATGTAACTTGCTTTTCACTTATTCTTGTTCTCTTTTTTAGGTGTGTTTAGATGCCTTTCCAAGTTCTTGGCTTTTAATATTTTTTGTTCAACAATGGAATCCTCTGATCCTTTAGCGTTTCTCCCCTCACAGTCTTAGCTGAATCTCATAATTAAACACCTGGCGTTCTCTTCATCATTATAGAATTTAAGTGCAGTTTTTTATTTCCTTTTTGACTCAAAGCTTATTTAAGAATATTTCAAAAGTCTAATTATAAAATGCTTATTAAACAGAAGTTATGTACCGCACTGCATTTTGAGAATACAGTCCAGATACAAATACTGATATTCTTTGCTGTGTTTCAACAGACTGTCAATCTTTCTAAATGCCACACAGGACTGAAGAATCCTATTCTCTGCCTGGATGAAAAGCGGTGAGAACATACTTGTCTCCTCAGCAAACCCCAGTCATCACAGCGTCTCCTAGAGTGAGCCCCGAGCCCCCAGCTTTCTGCCTCCAGAGGGGGTCCAGCCCGTGACGCTGGACGGCAGGCGGTCAGAGCGGGGAAGCACAGATGCCAAGGGCACCCGCCGCTCCCGGCTCCCCAGGGCCTGTGTGGCCGCCCAGACCACCCCCGAGGGGGCTGGGGCCACATGCCCCAGGCCTGCCCAGCTGCCCACTGCCCAGAGCGCTGCTCTGCTTTCCAGGGGCCGTGAAGAAGACCTTGCCCAGAAAACCAGCCAACTCTCCTTCCCCATGGGGAACCCCACCTTCCTCAGGGAGGCCTGAGCCCCCAAGTCTGTCCTGCTCCGGAGCCCTCGGGCCCCTCGAGTTCTCTCCCCACCTTGGCAGAGCCTCCCCTGACCCACTCTACTCTTTCTGCGTCACACTTCCCCTGCTCAGACCACGGTGTGGTTTCTGTCTGGTTGGATCCACATCAGAACTTGAAAAATGAAAGCAAAGTAACCCCAAAGCAAGCGGCAGGAAGCAAAAATTTTTCTTAAAGAGCCGAAATGAGCGAAGGTGAAGAGAAAGTGAACAGAGAAAAACAACAGAGAAAAATCAATGGAATGAAAACCTGGTTCTTTGAAAAAGGTCAATAAAATTAACGAATCTTTAGCCTGAGGAGGAGGAGCAGGAGAAACAGGAAGCTTCCAACATCACACGGGAGGGGAGGGCACAGCCCTGCAGACTTCTAAGGGGACACTACACACTGCTGTACCCTCACAGACTCTGTGACCGGGACTACCACACTTCCCGAGAGACACAAACCACCAAAGCTCATTCCAGGGAACACAAACTGGACAGTCCTGTGTCTGGTAAAGAGACGCGACTCACCCGAAATGACACGGCGGAGCCGAGACCCAGGCCTCGACGGCTTCCCTGGTGAATTCCACCGAACATTCAAGGGGGCAGTAACCCCCGTCTACCGGCTCAGAGGTAACGAACCCACCTGCAACGCAGGTGACGCCGGCTCGATCCCTGGGCGGGGAAGAGCCTCCACAGGAGCAAACGGCAGCCCACGCCAGCATTCTCACCTGGAGAATCCCACGGACAGAGGAGCCTGGCGGGCCACCGTCCACGGGGTCACGAAGAGCCGGACGCGACTGAGCGTAAGAAGCTCTTCTTCCCACACGCTCTCAGAAGCAGGGAGAGCAGGAATCACTTCACACCTGTATTACGAAGTCGCTGTTACTCTGATAACAAAATCAGACACCCACGAAAATTTCAGAATATGCCTCGTTAAGGTAGAGTCAAAAATCCTCTTTAAAAAAGTGCAGCAAGCTGAACGCAGGGATGTCTCAAAATGTCTAGGGTGTCATGGCCAAGTGGGCTGACCCCAGGAATCAAAGGCTGCTTCAACACTTAAAAAAATAAGTTATTTACCATCTCAACAGAGCAGAAGAGGAATGCCATAGGGTTACCTCAACAGAAATGAAGAAAGAGCAAAAATGCCACAACTTTTCACAATAAAAAGCTCCGAAAATCACGGGTAGCACAATACTTTCTTAAGTCAAACAAGGGTATCAAAGTAACTTACAGGTAACATCATATCAACGGTGAACTGCCGCCCGCCTTATAAACAAAGCAAGGTCACCCACAGCCACCGTTTCTACTGAATGCCGCGCAGTAGGTCCTGGCTAATGCAATGAGGCAAGCCGGAGCAAAAGGGATGAAAATCAGATACGAGGGAGGGAACTGTCTTTATTTGAGGACACAGCTGTGAGAATAGCAAATCCAAAATAATCCACGAATTATTAGAATTGATAATGAATTTAGCGAAACTTACTAGACACCTCATCTCAAGGCTTTACAGAGATGTGCAGTGATTCAGAGCGTGTGGAACCGGGGATCAGTAGGGCAGGCAGAGCCCCTGGCCGACGGCACAGGCAGAGGCGGGGGACGTACTTTCCAGGCAGGGGTTCCCAAAGCAACGGGCCTTCAACCAAAGACATGAATCCTGACCCCACACCATACATAAAACTGAACTGAGGCAGGCCGTATGTCCGAGCATAAAAGTTAAATCACAAAGTCTCTAGTACATAGAGAAGAATGGCCCATTCCCTTGGGCTAGACAAAGCTGGCTGAAAAAGATGCAGAAAGCACTACCATTAAAAAATGATAAACGAGATAATTAAAACTGCAAACTTTTGTTCATCAGGAGACATTAAGAAAATAAATAGGCAAGCCACAGTCTGGGAGACATTATTTGTAACACATGTCTGACAAGGAATTCACACTCAGAATGTCCCACAAACCAGTAAGAGAAAGGAAAACCACCGGATTTGAAAACGGGCAGAAAGACAACCCTCGAGTTCGTCCTAGAGTCGCCACTGTCCCGTGACGAGCGGACACCAGCACCTCCCAGAGCGGAGGCTGCTGGAAAGACGCCAGCCCAGCGCAGAGCGTCACAACTCAGCACGGAGAAAGCCTAACCCTTCCCCGGCCGCCGGGCTGGGCAGGGAGCCCGGGCTGCAGCTGACCCGTCCTTGGGGTGGAGACCCCAGGGTCCCCGTCCCGGGTCCCCACACTGTGGGAGCCCCTCCAGCTCCTCACAGTGAATGTCAGCTAAGACCCCCTTCTGCTTCCTGCCGGGTGTGGGGGATAGAACCCTCCAGAACCCTTAACAAGGCCGCAGTCAGACAGCACTCGTCAGGATGAAAGGGGCAAAGAGGCCGGACACCCGGGGCCCGGGAGCTGGACTAAGGCCGAGTCCGGGTGCCCAGGACCTGTAGGCGTCAGTTACGTCCCAATAAAGTGGCCAAACCAGGGAGCTGCTGCTTCTGGGGAATGAGGAGGAGGCTGGCCAAGAAGGGGAAGCAGGGATGTTCTGGAACCACACCGAACCACGGCTTCACACGTGTACCCAGTCGTCACTGAAGGGTGACGTTTCAGGGGCGAATCTGACTCTGGAGAAAAGACACTGCAGACACGGAGGGAACCTGGTTAACCTCACAGACGCTGAACTATCCGGCAAGAAGGGTGCTGACGTCTGTGCTTTACTCTCAGGCGCATCAAGAGGGGCGGACGGCTGGAATGGTGGATGCGTGCAGATGTCGGAGACCAAACCCCGTAAAATGTCAGTGGCAGAATCGGGGCCGTGAGTCTAGCGCTTGCCGTGCAACCCTTTCATCTCCGAGAAACGCTTCTCTGTAAGAAGCTGGGAAAAGGAAGCCCTGGCAGCAGCGTAGTCGGGCGTGTTAAACCCAAGACTGGGCAGAAGCCAGACGCAGAGGAACGCCGCTCAAGTTCAGGAGCAGGCAAGCCGGCGGCAGGTGTGGGAGGTCACTTCGGGCGGTGGGGGGCCACGACTGGGAGCAGGCCCGTGATGGTTTCTGATGTCCTGGCGGCGTTCGTGTGGGGGCTGGAAATCCGGGGAATTCAGGGAATTTACTGAGAATCCATCTGCGCATCCTTGTTCGTATTTGTTACGCTTCATTAAAAATGTCCATGACAAAATCTCCCAGGGAAAGGGGGAGACTGGAACTTTCTATTCCTGAAGAAAGGCTCTGTAACTGCGGTTGTCCGTGTACAACCCCGTGTTATGTAACGTTGTGAATCTGTGTGATTATGTACAGTAGGTAACGAACACACGCACAAGTTTATTCAGTGTGTAAGAAAAAACATACACGCAGCAAAAAGAAATATTCTCTTTTAAGAAACCAAAAGCTTACTACAAGAACACAGAAAGCCCCTTATGGCCCCTTCCATCCCCTGACCTTGCTGTGTGAGGAGTTCAGTAATTAAGACACTTTGGCATTAATCCTGCGATAGACTTTGTGAGCCAGGAGAAGAGGCGAAGCCCAGAGGCAGGCCTACTGGTTCATGGGACCTGGTTTATGACAGCGGAGGCGGGGGGAAGACCCTGCACGAGAGGAGACCATTTAACAGATGCTACCAAGACAATCAGGTATTCATGCGGAAAAAATGAAATTGGATTTCTGTCTCAAGCCATAAATAAAACTCAGCTGAGGAAGACAAAGTGGGGGACTACCTTCGCGACCTCACCGCGGCGGGAAGCCCGCGGAAGCAAGACACAGACACGCCGGGCGCCGAAGAGCAGCTTCATGAACGCAGCTGCGCTGACACGCGGGCCCTGCTCATCAGGACCAGAGGCGATGAAAGCCAGCAGCGGAGTGGGAGGGGTGCTGCCGGGCACACACCAGCAAAGGGGTGGCATCAGGGCATAAAAACTGGTAAGGGAAAGAGCCACAGGAAAACAGGAGGGACGGAAGCCAGCTTCTCAGCGACAAGGCACCGGCAAGGATGCCCACTCCCCTGCCAGCTGGAGGAAACGCGCGTGAAGACCCCTGAGCTGCCACACCCGTGGGACCACCGCTGGGGATGCGGTTGTCTTGCTGGTGGAATGCAAATGGCTCCAGGCTCTTTGGAAAATAATTAGGCCTCATCTTGTAAACTGAGCGTTTGCAGACGCCATGACCCCGCAGCTCCGCTTCTCGTTAAATTCTGAAGAAATGTTTGCTTCTGAGCCCAAGGAGACGAGCCGGCCTGTTCACAGCACGTTGCTTTTAGAAGCAAAACACTGGAAACGGTCCAAATGTCCGTTTGACGGGTGAATGGAAAAGTACATTTTCGGGGTGTATTTATGCAATGGAATTTTACAGACAACGCAGACGAACCTTAGAAACACTGTGTCGAGTGGGGAAAGCTGCGTCTATCACCAGTAGGCACGAAAGCAAGCAACACCAAACCACACGTCGCGCAGCGTGACGTGAGCCGTGCACCGTGACGTGAGTGGCGGACAGAGCGAGCCGACGGATGCGCTCCAAACCCAGGGCGCAGGGCAGGGGCTGGGGCGCTGCCCAGCAGCACCGTGCGCATGGGGGGCGGGGTCCCCGAGGCGCACGCCCCCACAACCTATTTCCTGGCCTGTCTCACCTACTGCATGGCCAAATTAATGACACACACAAGTGGAACCTTGCACACACCCAAGCATCGCGAATACCGCGTGCCTCGTGCGTTCACTTTCAAGAGGAACGGTTAATGTTCGTTCAGTGTAAGACTGAAGGCGGGAGGAGAAGGGGCGACAGAGGACGAGATGGTGGGTGGCATCACCCACTCGATGGACAGGAGTCTGAGCAAGCTCCGGGAGCTGGCAATGGACGGGGAAGCCTGGTGGCCGCGGTCCACGGGGTCACAGAGTTGGACGTGGCTGAGCGACTGGACTGAGCGTAATACACAGACTTACAGAAACACGTGGCTCCACTTAAGCCAACCTGAGTGCTTACCGCTGCTGTCCCCTGTGGAGTCCAGTTTGCCGGGCCCCCGCGGAGGACTCTACGGTGGGCGGGCTTTCTGAGCACCAGCAACCTGGGGGTGTTTGCTTTGCTTTACGGAACAAAACCCCACTCCATGAACTCGAACTCCCAGCTCAGAACAGTCTTCCTCTACAGCCCTGGGTCTGGTCTGCCTCCTGGCATCGGGTTTCCCCCCGTGGGGCCCACCTTCTGGCCTAGGTGCTCCAGGAAACTGTGGGTGTGGGTTCCGCCTGGGAGCCGGGCCGTGTCCCCATGATGGCCAGGACGTCCCCTCACCCCCAGGGTCTCCCCCAGGGGGCCCTCACCCGCCCCCTCAGGGCCTCGCTGCCTGTTCCGGGTCTCCCCTCCCGCCTCCAGCAGCGACCCTGACCTGTTCCTGCCTTTCGACGTCGGGAAGCCCGACCTCTCCCCCAGCCCTTCTACAGCCCCTCCTGTCCCCCTTGAGCAGCAGGCTGCCTGCGACTGGGGTCCTGAAGCTAGAAGAGCGCTCCCGGGAGCCCTCGGGGGGTGGCCGAGCTCCAGCGCCGCCCACGGAGGAGCCTGTCCTGTCCCGGCTCCGCCCTTCGTGGGTGGCCAGGGACCAACTCGCTAATCTTAGCAATCTATTAAGCATCTTTCCCTAAATATTTAAACACTCGTGCAATTAATGAATCCCCATTAAAAAATTAACCAAGAAAGCTTGCCAGATATTTAGGTATTGATTATAAACTTTAATCAAACGTGTCTAAATGTTTAATGAAAACCAGACGCTAAATATACAGATCTGCTTAGACTGCTTCGGGCGCCTTCCTAACTAGGTGTGCCCTACCGCGGTGGGCTGCACGACCCCAAACGCGGACATCCTCACCCACACAGGCCTTCAGGGGGTGGCTGAGGTGAAGCAGCTCCCGTGGGTGGGAGGCCTGGCCTTCCGAGAAGCTGGGGGACACAGGGGCCGGGCAGCCTCAACCAGCCCCGCCGGCACCAGCTCTGGGGGAAACCGGCGTCTGCTTGAGCCGCGCCGTCTGCGGGGTGTTGTTAGGGCGCACGGGCTTCAGAGCGGGGGGCCTGGGGGGCGGTGGGCGCACGACCCGCGCCGCAAGCCGAGAGCCCGGCGGGCAAACACGCCCGGGCAGGAAGGAGGGAGCCCGCGGTGCGCCCACGCGGCTCCCGGCCTGCCCGCGGCCCTGCCTGCGGTCACTCGCGCCCGTCCGAGTCCTCCGCGCGCCCCCGCGGCCTTGCGGCAGTCGGGGCCCTCGCAGGCCACTGCTGCCGCGTGTCCACCACCCCCTGAAGCGGGACGCGGGCACGACTGGGCCCCCGTCACCCGGGACTACCTGCTGCCTCTCCGCACGTCGTCGTTTGCGGGCTGGGCTCCGGCTCCTGTCCGGCGTCATCCGTCCTGAGGGACACGCGGGCACGCGGCCGTGGCGGAAGCGCGAGGAGGTGCCGCCCGGCAGGCGAGGAGGCCGAGGGGCGCGCACACTGACGACCCACGCAGCACGCCATGCACACTGCGCACGCACACGTGCACCAGGCACGCACACCGTGCGTGCAGACATGTACACCATGCAGGCACACGCCCCGCACACTGCATATGCATACGCACACCGCGCACACGCACGCACACTGACTCCAAGCACGCACACTGACTCCAAGCACGCACACGCACACGCACACCGCGCACACGCACTCCAAGCGCGCACACGCACTCCAAGCGCGCACACGCACTCCAAGCACGCACACGCACACCGCGCACACGCACACCCGCAGGGGCGGGCCAGAAGGCAGCTGTCAGCCTTGTACAGGGACTGTCTCTGGGTGATGGGTAGTGACTTTCACTTTCTTTCCAGACTTTCCCACATTCTCCAAATATTTGACAATGACTGGCTGTGAATGTTACAAGAAAAAGAAAACACTCAGATGTGTGTGTTTTTAAGTAAAACCTACCAGCTACGTCTTCGGGGTGGCTGCTGTGAAGGCCGTGGGCCGGACCCACGCGCGGACCTCTGGTCTCGGGACACGTGGCGCCAGGAAGTGGCTCAGCGGCGGGTCTTGGGCCACCTGCCCCGCCAGGTTGGGCCCCTCTGGGCCCTCCCAGCCTTGGGCCAGCGTGGAAGGGGTTAAGATGCTCCACCAATGCAAATTAGGTTTAATTAATCCTTTTCATCAGTTGCAAATATACCTTCTGAACCCTATTAAAAACATGAATATGCAAATGAAGACCTTTTTTAATTCTCATTTTCAAGGACTTGGTGTTGGGCTTTGATTAAGTGAATTCCGTTAACAGCCTGTAAACCTGGTGCAAAAGTAAATTTCCATTTTAAGTTTGAAACAAAGAAAAAAGCCACGAAGGATGCTGGTAATTGAGCTAATTTGAGTGTCACACTACAGGCCACACATGGAGCCCGTGGGGGGAGGGGTGCTGGGGGCAGCTCTCAGGGACCCACAGCTGGTTGTGCTATCGGGCCATTTTCCCCACGTGGAGACTGAGGCTCAGGTAGGGGCGGAGCCTGGAGTCCAGGCCAGGGAGTGTGCGCTGCCTGGGCCTGGCTCATGGGGAAGCGGAGGCGCCCCGGTGGGGAACCCTGAGGGAGCCTGGACCCAGGTGTGCACTGCGATCGTGGGGGGGCCGAGCCTCAGACGTCTCCAGGAGCTCCCGGTGACCTGCTGGGACAGCCACTTCTCTCATCCGTCGGACACCATGGCTCCTTGGCAGTACCGCCAGGGGCCCGGGACCCTCCCCACCCGGGCCCTGTCCGCGGTGCTGGAGAGCCGCGGCGGGGCGGGGCGGGGTGCCAGACTGGTGGCCTTTGCGCATGCGCTGCTGAAACCACGGCTGGTTGGAACCCAGGTGGGCTGCAAGGGTAAAGCACGAGCTGGGTTTCCAGACTCGGTGCCAAGAGACGGTCAAGTGACTCTCACTAATTTATATGCATATAGAGAGAGAACTCGTATTTTAAACAAGATATAACTGACATATTGGTTTCAATGACAGGATGATTCAATGTTTGTATACACTGCAAAACTAACTTTCACACTGACTCCACGTTGGAATAAAACTTTGGATATATTAGGTTAAATATATTCATCAAAATTTCACCTGCTTTTTAAATGTGGTTACTAAGAATTTCAAACTACATACGCATGTGGCTTTCGTGTTATTCCTGCCCTCAGGGCGGCTCTACAAGTTCTTGAGGAGGCACCAACACGGATGGAGAGGTGTATACACGTGACACGCATACACTGTGCGCAAGACACGCAGAAGGAAGTGTCAGGCGGCGGTATCAAGCGCCACAGGAAGGGTACAGAGGCTCGGCCCGAATCGGCTCAGGGCCCCCCGCCGGCCCCCATAACAACGAACCACAGCCTGGGTGGCGTCGGCATCAGGCGGTTTTCTCGTAGTCCCGGAGGCTGGGCGCCTGAGATCCAGGTGCGGGGCAGGGCTGGCTGCTCCGGAAGCCTCTGTCCTCGGCGTGCCGACGGCCGACTTCTCACCCCTCACGTGGTCGTCCCCGGTGGCTCTGTGTCCCCTCCTCTCCTCTTGCAAGGACACCAGCCCTACGGGGTTAGGGCCCAGCCTAAACCCCGGCTTAACTCGGTCGCCTCTGGAAAGGCTGAGTCCCCAAGCAGCCACACTGTGAGGCACAGAGGTAGGAACTCAGCAGATGAGTCTGGGGACAGCTCCGTCCACAAGGGAGGATGAGGTGGCGAGATTCCGGGAAGAAAGCCCCACTGGGCGGATGCTGGGGAGGGGAAGACCAGGGCAGGCATGTCCGAGACTTACCATGGGGTCCAGTTCTCAGAAATATTAACCAGTTGGGAAAAACCCCAAACCTGCTCACTCTGGAAAATCTGGGGCCATGAGCAGGGTGGGGACTGGAACCACAAGAAGAAGGACTACAGGCAAGAGCTGCTAATTTGAACCTGGAAATTCGTTTTTGTTTGTTTTGGCATTTGCTTTTTTTTAAATGACCAACATGGCTCAGAAGTATGGAAGTTCTGAGAGACGCTGTCGATTTCACTTTAAAATGAGAATCTGGTGTTTCTGCAGGTTATTGCTTTCAATAAAACTCCTTAAGTGTTTTGGAAATAACAACAACAAAAAAATCCAGTGAAATATATCAGTCGATGCTTTTATGGAGAATTTCCAAGACAATTGTTAAGTGAGAAAAAAAAAGCCCAAGCTGCAAAACCCAGTTACTCTAAAAGCACAGAGAAGCCCGGCGAGACAGACGCCGCACTGTGTGAGGTGCGGCCGCCGCAGGTAGGTGGGGCCGTGGGCTCTTACACTTGACCTTTCTGCTGCCGAGGGTGTTTCTTTACGCACTGCGAGTCCGTCAGCGTCATGCAACTGAAGACACAGAGAACGAGGAGAAAACGGGAACCACAGCAGACAGGCCACAGGGCACTGGCCCCCCGAGCTGTGTGACCTTGGGTGAAGCCCTGCTCCTCTCTGGGCCCGAAGCGGGAATTTAAGCAGCTTGGTAAAGCCACCGGTCCTCACCGTGCGCGCACCTGCAGGTGCACACACGTTACTCAGCCCTCCACGCACAGGGCACACGTGACGGTCACACGCACACACGCCCACTCACGCAGTCCTGCATGTGGGCCCGTGCACACACCGCTGCCTGTCCTGCTCTGGACCTCTGAGTCGCCCCTCTGAGGCTGCCTGGGGACAGACGCCGGCCCTTCATCTGGCCCTGGGGTCCTGAGGGACGAGGGAAGCAGGCCACGTTTGACCCAGAAGCGGGGGTCGCGGGGGCAGCTGACCCTGCCGGGAGGGCCAGGCCTGAAGGACGTGCATGTAGCCTGAGGCGGGTTCAGGCCCTTTCCAAACCTCCGCCTCCTCCTTTGATGAGGTCCAGCCTGCAGGATCATTGTGGGATGGCAGTCAGCTCACAGGCTGGACAGAGCGTTGCACACTGGGATGTTCCCATCGGGGCGGGGAGGGGAGAGCCTACCAGACTCCAATGGGGTCACATCACACGCTGATTCTGACCCAGCGGGCCCCAGTGTTTCCAACCGCCTCCCGGGTGACGTGCTGGTTGTGGTCCACACTGGGGTCGTGCTCATCTCCAGAGCTTGAACCAGGCGCACACGGAGGGACAGGGACCACGCTGCATCCTGGTGAGCTGAGCTGGCAGCCCTGATGCCCGGTGCACAGGGAGGCGGGGTCCCGGGGGTCCCCAGGGGCCAGGCAGGTGGCGCCCTCCTCCTGGGAGCACAGGGGACGCTGGAAGGAGCCTGGGGCACACCAAACCCCATTCTGTCCTGGCAATTACGGCTTATTGCTGCCGCACTAATCCCTTAAAATTAGTCATTAGCGGCTTAACCCCTTGGCATAGGGGCCCACCAATGAGCTGGTGGCAGAGGGGGTCTGCCAGAACCAGACCCTTCTGGAGTCCGGCTCCCCACGTGAGTGCGCTCGGAGCCCCTGGCCAGCGGTGGGGCAGGGAGCGGGCAAGCTTGGTGGCTGGTGACCCAGTCGACCAGGAGGATACCGGAGGCCTCTGTGCCCCGTCCTGCTCAGACACATCCCTGGGGGTGGGTCAGCTCCCGCCTCTCTTCAGGGACAGAAGTCTCGTAACTGAGCACAGTCACTGTCAACCTGGGGCTGGCTCCGAGCTGGCGCTGGGTGGGTGGCCCAGGCCCGGAGTGGGTTTCCCACCTGGAAGTGGTCTCGGGGACCTTACTGTGGACAAAGGCGGGGAGCCTGGGGCAGTGGGGAGCCCAGGGCCCGGTGCTCACAGGAGGCTGGACTCGGGGGAGGCTTAGCTGCTGGGTATGCCCTGTCCTGCGGAGACGTGGCCAGTCCTGGCTTCACCGGGAGACACTCTCCCCGGGGCCGGCTCTTGGGAGGTGACAGCAGGCGGGGACGAGTGGTGCCGAGCGGGCCCCTGGCCTGGGGGCCCAGCACGAACGTGGCCCCAGCCTCCCAGCCTGACTCACAGGCCCCCAGCCCTCCAGCGCCTTTTCTGCCGAGACTGCGGGAGCTTAGCTCTGGCCATGTGATGGAGACGATCACCCTGGAGGGGGGGCGCCCACCTGGCTTGCACACCCCGTGTTGGCCCGTGGTGACCCCCAGGCACAGCCAAGCGCCTCAGTCCTGGCCCGCGTTTTGGGACCGTCTGGCCAGCATGACCCTCTTCCTGCCCCTGCCCCGCGGGGGAGCTAGCCCTAGTGAGCGCCCTCCGCAGGCAGGGACGTGCTGGTGCACACGGGGGCCTCGCGGCATTTTAGGGGCTGACGATTGTGTGTCAGGTTCCGACTTGAGCATTTTATTACTGTTGGCAGCATGCGGCCTCAGCAATTTCACTCGGGAGGGAGGTCAGGCCCAGGCCTCAGCCTCTCCCACGCCTGGGCTCAGCCCAGCTCTCCAGGGAGCTCTCCAAGGGGCGAGGGGGCGAGGGACGGGACAGTCAGAGCCTGGTCCCCAGAGCCCCCCGTGGGACCTCGCCCCCGTGAAGTGGCAGCAAGTCAGCATCGAGGGTTTGGGGCTCCTGAGGGGAGGCAGGAGGGGGCCCACAGGCCTTGGAACCCCAGCCCAGCTGCCTGAGGAGGGCTGCAGAACCAAGGGGGCACTGGGTGCTGTGCTGACGCGTCCGAGGCCCCAGGGAGCCGGGGGTGTGGGGAGCAGAGCCCCTTGGATGTCTGCCAGCCTCACTACGCAGGGCCCCCCGCCCCCGACGGCTCAGCAGTGCTTCTTCCGTCCCAGCGCCGTGACCACAGTCAGGCACAAAGCCGTGCTCCCCGCCCCCCAGAGCTGGCGCTGGGGCTGTGTGTGAGGCACCCAGAGCGTCTGACGGGAGGGGAGCGGCACGCCGCAGCTGGACGAGAGTCCAGTTCAGAGCAGCCGGGGGCCCTGGGAAGCCAGTCCACATGCCAGGCCGCGGCCTTCTCATCTGAGAAGAGGGACTGGCAACCCCCAGGCTGCAGTGCGGCTGGGCCAGCTGGGGGCTCCGGATTCCAGCAGGAGGGCCTGGGCCGACCTCACGGTGACCCTGGGCAGGGCCGGGCCGCGTCTGTCCGAGGCACACAGTCAAGGTCTGAGCTCCAGAGCCGACAGTGATGGGCTGGAGCGCAGAGCAGGGTTGGGGGCGGCCCCAGCCCCGCCGGCCCCGCCCGCCTCCCCAGAAGTGACCTGGGAACCCGCCGTGCCCCGTGCCCGAGGTGAGTCTGTGGTCACGGGCTGGCCCATAGGGCAGAGGGCCCCAGCCCTGGGGTTCAGATGCACACACAGCTGGGGTGCTGAGGGGACCTTTATTTCAAGAGAGCTGGGACTTCGCAGGCGCCCAGGCTCGCCGGCCAGGCCGGGCTGGAGCAGGCTGCGGTGAGAGGGCACCGTGGGGAGGGGCGGGGAGCTGGCCACGGAACGGCCCCCCCGCCACCTGCACTGCAGGACGGGGGGCGAGAAGGTGGGCCTGGCCTGCAGAGCGGACGTGGGCTCAGGGCTTGGGGAGGGGGCCACCCCGAGTGGCTTAACCACCCCTAACCCGGCCAGAGGTGCGCCCCTGGGCCCTGAGCTCGGGCGGGGCGGCCGGCGGGGTGCAGGGTGATGCTCAGGAGTCCCCACCAGGCTGGGAGGCTCGAGGCCCCATCGGGGCAGAGGCTGGGCCAGGCCTGGGGGGCCGGGCAGCGGTGGGTGGGGCCTGCCGGCTGCCCACCCCCCACTCCGAGGCGGGGGGCCGGGGGCTAGGCCAGCGTCTGGCGGCTGAAGAGGTCGAGGGTCAAGGCGCTGAGGAAGGCAGGGATGCTGTCCTGCTGTAGCAGGTGCAGCTCGATGAGCCCCGGCACCGTCCGCGAGAACGCCGTCTCCAGCAGCTGCATCCTGGCGCCCGAGGGGCCCGCGGCCTGCGGGGGCATGGAGACGCGTCAGGAGGTGCGGGCCCGGGCAGATCCCCCCCCCGCCCCGGCAAGGCCCCAGGCCCAGACGCGGACAGGCAGCCTGACCATTGCCCACGTCCAGGCGCGTCCCCGCCGGCAAGGCTGAGCCTCAGGCCTCACAGGCAGGGTCTCACCCTTTCTCTAGCGTCCAGAAGCAGACGGGCGTGTGGATTCCAGCTCGCCAGCTCCCCGAGATCAGCCCACCCGGCACCCCCACTCTCAGCCCCCGCCCTCGTGAGAACACTCGGAGCCGGGCGTGAGGGCCCCGTGCTGGCCACACACAGTCTGAGGCAGGTCTCACTCACGGGCTGTGCCCGGTGAGGAGGGGACAGCCGAGGGGCCTTGGAGCAAGGGCCTCCCTCACCCACCGCCCTCGGGCCGGCCGCACGGCAAGGGCGGGGTCTCTGCAGGGCCGCCTCTGGTGCCCACCCGCCCAACCGTCCAGGCTCAGATCCTGTCCTTTCTGGCTGTGAGGCTTCAGGCAGGAGTGGAGGGGCCCCCAGCTGAGGGTATGCTGGGGGCCACCCCCTCCTGGAGGGCTTCCTGCAGGCGGCAGGTGGGGGCCAGGCGTCCTGGAGAACCCAAGGCTGATTCCTCCCACGCTTCTCTATATTAACGTCAGCTGAAGTTGCGGAAGTGCCAGGAAGGAAGACGGGCCCCCTCTAAACACTGGGTGCCACAGGGCAGGGCCCCCCGGACTAGCCGGTCAGCCCCTCACGTGTGAGCTCGGAGACGTCTCGGGGCTAGCTGGGGTCACCAGGCAGGTCTGAGCAGAGCCAAGCCCGGGTGCTCGGCTACTGGGGGTGGATGGAGGCCCAAAGGTGCCTGAACACTCGGGCAGGGCTCACGTGACCACGCCTTCCCGTGGGCAGCACCCAGGGGCAGGTGGAGGCTGCCTGCTGGGGACTGGGAGAGCTGGGGGCGCAGGCCTGGGCAGAGGCCATCAAGGACCAGACAGGATCCTGTGGCCTGAAGCCCTGTTCCTCCCGCCAGCGGAGCGGCCACCTGCCTAGCCAGCCCACCTGACCCAGTCAGCTCCAGCCCTGCCCAGAGGCTGCCGGATGCCACTCCATCTGGAGAATCCTAGGCTGGGATACCCTGGTGACATGTACCCCTCTAGAGACCCCTCCTTCCAAGGCAGCTCCTTCTGACCCCAAATCCGCCTGCCAGCCGAACCCCAGCTCTGCCTCGGTCTGTGGGCGCCCACCCCACCAGTCCTGTGACGGCCACTAGGAAGCTGCCTGGGGCCCACGTGCACTCCTCCTAGCCGTGGAGACCCTGCAACACGCCCCCGCCCAGGCCAGGCATCTGTTACAGGACCACGTGCAGCACACACCTGCGACTCTTCCAACCAACGAGAAAAAGACAAGTGACCCAATGGGAAAGTAGCGGAAAGGTCTGAACCGACGCTCCCTCAGAACACAGACCAACGGCCACAGCGCCGTCCGTCTTCAGGGAAATGCAAGTGAAGCCCTTGTGAGACCTGCCCCAGGCCTGCGAGGACCGTCTAACCCAGGCCGCAAGGAGGGCGGCCTCGGTGCGGCCGGCCCGAGGGTGGTGGGTGAGGGAGGCCCTGCTCCGCGGCCCCTCGGCCACCCCCTCCTCACCGGACGCTGTGCTGACCGCCCGGCGGTTCCTCAGGAGAGAACCCTGCGACCCACGACGCCACTCCTGGGCACGTGCCCGAGAGAAGTGAGAGCACGTCCACACGGGAGCTGGCTTGGAAGGGTCCACGGCAGCAGCGTTCAGCACGACAGCAAGACACGGACGGCCATCGACAAGCAAACAGGCCCACGCTGCGGCCACGGACGGACCCGATCCAGACGCGGGAGGAGCGAGAGGCGCTCTGTGCACAGTGACACGCGTGGCTCGCGGGGAGCGCTCCGCAGGAGCCGCCACGGCGAGGCGTGCGGAGCAGGAGAATGGCCTGGGCAGTGCCAGCTCCTCCTGAGACGCCCCACCCTCCCTGGGGCCCCAGGGTCCCCGAAGGCCCACGTGGGCCTGCGCCGCCTTGGCCTCCGCTGTGCAGGCCCCGCCTGCGCCCCCTTGAGCGCCTGGTTGCCCGTGCAGCTCAGGTCCTCTCGGAGCGTCCGTTGCCGACGCGGACAGGCTTCCCTCTAAACACTGGGCACCACAGGGCAGGGGCTCCCAGAACTAGCTCTCATCCCCCGCAGAGGCCGTGCCCCCTGCCCTCGCTGCCCGTGGACGCCCCCCCTAGTCCCCTGAGTGCTGACTCGGCCGCGGGCACCTCCTCCCGCCACGTGGCCCCGCCGGGCGGCCGGCCCTGTTCTGCTGGCCACTTAGCCCTGTCAGAGCTCACACAGACTGTTTTTACACAAAAATACGGGAAACCACTCTGATCTTTACCGAGAAAATCCTTTCATTTCTGCTTTCTGCTCTCGACTCCGACTCTCCCCTAAATGTCGGAGGGTGGTTCTCCTGTGGCTGTGGGCCCAGCGCAGGCTGGGGGTGGGTGGAGGGCGGAAGGGCAGCTGCCTCTGCCTGGCCAGGGGCAGGGGCAGACCCCGCCGTCCCTCTTCCCAGCCTGGCCCCCGTCTCCCAGCCCCCGGGGCAGCCCCTCCGCTCTGACTGAACTGGGGCTCCTCCAGGTGCCTCCCCAGGCCCCGGCGGGCTGTGGGCTCCTGACTGCCCTTCACGTGCAGACGTGTCTCGCGGCGTCCACAGTGGGGCCACGTGGGGCCGCTCGCCCAGCCACCAGGTGCTCCCTCTGTGCCCGGGGACATCGCGATATCCATGTGCCCTCTGTGCTCGGGGATGTCGGGACTCCCACGTGCCCTCGGGGCCCGGGGACCTTGGGACAGGTCAGTCGGTCCGGGGGTGGCCCGCCCCAGGCCCAGCCCGCTGCCCGCCCTTCAAGGTGACGGCCGCCGCGGACACGGTTCTCTGCTGGGGTCAGGCTTTCAGACGCTCCTGTCTGCAGAACAGAGCCAGGGCTCCAGCCAGGATCTCACACGCTCCAGGTGCTTTCACGTGCTCCCAGGCTGATCTGGGGTGGCTGCACCGCCAGGGCCCTGCCCCAGGATCCCCCCGCTTCCACGCCTGCGCGGCACTCCCACTGACAGCGAGGAAGAGGCTGTTAGAAGGGGCGGCAGAGCAGGGATGCCAGCCGGCCGCTCATGGGGCCAGGGTGAAAGGTGGTTCACCACGGTTTCCTGCATTCTCCAAGGTTTTTTACTGTGACTACACATTATATTTGTGATCAGAAAAAACAATACCTAAATTATATCCACGAGAGCCGACAGCTCAGAGAACACGCAAACACACAGACACACACACACACATACCCCATCCCTAATGCAGACACGTGCTGACGTCCGTGTCACCAGCCCCCAGGCCCGGGCCAGGTAGGGCCTGCGATGGGGACAGGGCATCCGGGGCCAGGCCTCGCCGGACAGCCTGCCCTGGGGCCCTGTGACCACCGTCAGCCTCCGGGGCTGCTGTGAGCGCGGCTGGGGACCGGGGGGGTGGGGGGGACCGGGCTGGCGACACCTGGCTGCTCCCCCCAGATCTGAGCCGCCCTCCACCGTGGCGGGGGGCGCCTCCCGGGATGACCCCCTGCCCACGAGTGCTCCGTGGGAAGAGACGCGCACACAGCCCCCGGGCTCCCCGAGAACCTGGGGGTGTGGAGCGCCCCCACCCCCGTCCACGCCCGCTGCTCTCCCCTTGCCTTGGAGCAAAGGCCTGAGGCCCACACAGACTCCCCAGCCCTCCGAGGGCCTGCGGGCACCGCCTCGCCATCCCCGAGGCCCGGCGCCCTCCCTTGTCAGCAGGAAATGCTGTCAACCCCGCGAGGCCACCGGGCGTGGCTGCCTGGACCGGGGCACCTGGGGGCTGGCCGCATGTCTGGGCCCCGGAGCCCCCTGGGAGCCCCAGGCAGACGCTGCTATGCATGAACAGAGAGGCCGTGGAGGCAAGTGGGTCAGGACAGCTTGGCCAGGAGCTGAGCGCACTGTCCCGGCACCAAGTTCCAGGGAACGAACGGAAGCTGGCGAGGAAGCGTGCCCAGCACGCGGAAAATAGCTCACCCAATTATCCCGCTTAATTGTGCTGAAAAGCATCTGAACACTGCATGTGCTGATTACACCAGCGTTACTGGAATTCACCGTCCCCGGCGAGGGTGACCTTTCCCAAGAGCGATTGTTGGGGGGGCAAGGCCAGGCACCCCAACAGTTGCAGACCGATCTCAAACCCACAATTACTATTATTATTCTATTTATGCAGCCCTCCATCTCTCAGCTGCTCCGTTTTAGATCCACGCGCAGCTGTTCCTGAAGCCTCACGAGCGGGAGGGTGCACACGGGGCGGCAAGGCCCTGGGAGGTCACATCCAGGAGCCCCGCCCGGCACAGGCGGGCGCCCAGGCCGCCTCCTGGTCCCAGCGGCAGAGGCCCGTGGTTGGGGGCAGAGGCGGGTAAGGGGGGCAGGCGGGCAGAGGCGAGTAGGGCAGGCACCGCAGGGCTGACCCTGTCCTTCCCCTGCTCTCAACGGGCAGAGAGGACTCTGGAGGCCCGGCCCCCAGGCTCCGGGAGAGTCTGGGTCCCTCCGTCTCTGCCGTCAAGTGGGCTGGACCGCCTGCCCCCGCAGCCCTCATCCGGGAGGCCTGCCCCTCCTCGCCTCCCTGTTCAGACAGCCTGAGAGTGGCTGAGGAGCCCGCGGGGCCGTCTGAGGGGCAGGGTGCTTGGGGGACGGCCCCGACGGAGAGGCGGGAGCTGGGGTCCACGCGGGCCGCTCTGCTAGGCGCTGCGTGATGGCGGGCTCCACGCTTCACTGCTCTGAGCTGGACTTCCCTGTTTTAGGGGAGGGTTGCGGGTGGGCTCAGATGCTAACACCTGTCCAAACACTCAGCTCTGGGAGAAAGAGGGAGACTGCTTGCCAGCCTGAAACAACCGGAAAGATGGGACACAGAAAAGCAACGACGCTTGTAGGTCCTGGGAGGTGAGGGGGCGAGGGGGCGGCCCCAGGAGACGGGAGGGGAGCCCAGGACAGCCCCATCCTCCCGAGACGCTTTCTGGGCACAGGGGGACACTCTGAGCGGAGGGTCAGCTGAGAGCCGGGGAGACCAGAGGGTGTAGGGCAGCGTGCCTGAGACGGGAGCCACGGCTGGAAGCAGGACCGAGCAGACTGTCCCTGAGCACCTCGCAGAGAGCTGATCAGCACACAAGCAGGAAAGCGCCCGAGAGCGGGAAAAGTCCCCACAGTGGTTCAGAGCAAACATCACCACCACAGCAGCTCACACCGCCGGGTCCCGCCCGCCCCCCGGCCACGCCAGGAAAGCGCCACAGGGCACAGGGCGGGCTCCCCTCAGGGCCAGCAGTCACCCTTGACCACCCGCTGCTCTGGTCCCACTCAGAAGGCTTTTTCTGCTGCGCCACTTGGCATGCAGGGTCTTAATTCCCCTGACTGAACCCACATGCCCTGCGGTGGAAGCATGGAGCCTCAACCACTGGTTTACCAGGGCCATCCCTGGCTCACACATCTTAACTAAGACCTGAAAGACTGTTTCCAAGTAAGCTTATGACCAACCTAGACAGCATATTGAAAAGCAGAGACTTGACTTTGCCAACAAAGGTCCGGCTAGTCAAGGCTATGGTTTTTCCTGTGGTCATGTATGGATGTGAGAATTGGACTGTGAAGAAGGCTGAGCACTGAAGAATTGATGCTTTTGAACTGTGGTGTTGGAGAAGACTCTTGAGAGTCCCTTGGACTACAAGGAGATCCAACCAGTCTATTCTAAAGGAGATCAACCCTGGGATTTCTTTGGAAGGAATGATGCTGAAGCTGAAACTCCAGTACTTTGGCCACCTCATGCGAACAGTTGACTCATTGGAAAAGACTCTGATGCTGGGAGGGATTGGGGGCAGGAGGAGAAGGGGGCGACAGAGGATGAGATGGCTGGATGGCCTCACTGACTCAATGGACGTGAGTCTGAGTGAACTCCAGGAGATGGTGATGAACAGGGAGGCCTGGCGTGCTGCGATTGATGGGGTCGCAAAGAGTCGGACACAACTGAGCGACTGAACTGAACTGAACAGTGCTTCTGAGCAAAGCCTGGGCGGGAGCAGTTTCAGGAAGACAAAAACACCCAGCCCCCACCAGGGGGAAATTCACCACCCATCAAAGATGACAGGCTGTGCAAAACCCAGAAGAATGTGATTCACAGTGAAGAGGAAAAGCAGTCGACGGAAACTCATCCGGAACCGACACTGACGCTAGAATCAGCAGGTGTCGCAGAGGCAGCTGTCGCAACGCATTCCACGTGTTCAGAAAGCTGGTGACACAAAAGGTACACACTGGGCTTCCGCGGGTGAATCTACCGCGCTTGGGACGAGTGTCCCGGGGGGGTTAACGGCAGACTGGACGTTGTGGAAAAAAGTCCAGTGAACTTGCAAATGTAGCAACAGAGACTGGTCAGAATGGAAAGAAAAGCACACGCGTGAGCGGGCCGCGGTGCCCTTCAGGGACGCGCCACACGACCGCGCCGCTGGAGAGGCCCGCTCGAGCGCAGCGTGGCTTCTGAAAGGCTCCTAGTGACCCCGCCTCCAGGCATTTGCATCCGATGCAACCCACAGAAGAATGAGGAAAAAGATACTCCACCCTAGCAGAAGCTGAAAGCTGGAGTGACCGCGTTAATACCAAACAGAGCAGATTCCAGAGCAAAGAGTATTACCGAGGAAAATGGCCATTTGAAAACAATAAAAGCATTCATTTACACGTGAAATAAAAGCCACCAGAAACGCAAGGAGGGACAGACAACCCTAACACCTCTATCCACTGACAGGAGAGGGGGCAGGAAACGAGCGCAGGTTCAGAGGCTCTGGCGAGCCTACCAAAACCCGCCTCACACACGCGCAGCATCCCTGCGGAATGCAATATCCTAAGTATTACGCACTTAGACAGCATTCTGGACCCTAACACAGATTTAAGCAAATTTAAAAATGAGGGATCAGAATTTGTAGAGTGCTGGTAAAGCGAGCCTTAGGGGAAGATGTGTAGCACCAAGCGCCTACATGAGAAAAGAGCACGGAGTCAAACAGAGGCTTTAGCTTCACAGGGAGTTCAGCGGACAAGACTCCACACTTCCACTGCAGGGGGCAAGCGTTTGATTCCTGGTTGGGGAACTAAGATCCTGCAAGTCGTGGGGCACAGCCAAGAAAACATTTTTTAAAAAAATAATTAAAAAGGGCAAAGTCGACACAAAGTAAGCAGAAGAAAGGGAAAAAAGATCAAAGCAGAGATCAGCGAAGTAGAAAAAGCATTAGAAAAAAACGAAATCCAAAGTGACTTTTTCAGAACATTAATAAAGTCGATAAACTGGTCAGACGAATCAGGAACAAAAGAAAACACAAACTGCTATTAATAGCACCACGAACAGGCGAGATGACAGCACCGGGAACTCTGCAGATTTTCAAAAGGACGGTAAGAAAACATTATAAACAACTTTTTGCCAATAAATACAACTGACATCAAATGGACAGTTTTCTGAAAGACACCAAACGACCAAAGCTCACCACAAAGGAAGGCGATAACCCGAGCAGTCCTGCCTCTTCTCAAGGAAATGAGAGCGCAGTGAAAGCCTTCTCACATGGAAGTCTCCAAGGCGGGATGGCTCTGCTGCTGCTGCTAAGTCGCTTCAGTCATGTCCGACTCTGTGCGACCTCATAGACGGCAGCCCACCAGGCTACCCCGTCCCTGGGGTTCTCCAGGCGAGAGTACTGGAGTGGGTTGCCATGTCCTTCTCCAATGCACAAAAGTGAAAAGTGAAAGTGAAGTCGCTCAGTCGTGTCCGACTCCTAGCGACCCCATGGACTGCAGCCCCCCAGGCTCCTCCATCCATGGGGTTTTCCAGGCAAGAGGACTGGAGTGGGGTGCCATGGCCTTCTCCGGGCTCTCCTGCTAAATTCTACCAAATATTTAAGGAACACACTATACCAGCTCTACATAGAGTGTTTACAGAAATGGAAGAGGAGAAATGCTCTCCAGCTCACCCTCTGAGTCAGCTGTCACCAGAACACCACGGTCGGATGACGGCAGCGCGAAGGAGAAAGCATAGTCTGATAATCCTCCGGAGCACAGACGCAGAAATTCTGAGCAAAGCCGGAAGCAGTGCACGTCCGCTAACACAGGGACTAAGGGTAACACAAGTCTACCTCAGGAGGCCTTCCCAGGGGGCTCAGACGACGAAGAACCCACCTGCCAAGCAGGAGACGCAGAAGACCCGGGTTCGATCCCGGGGTCGGGAAGATCCCCTGGAGAAGGAAATGGCAACTCACTCCAGTACTCTTGCCTGGGAAATCCCACAGACAGAGGAGCCTGGGGGCTGCGGTCCATGGGGTCGGACAGGGCTGAGTTCACGCACCACACCGCTCTGCCGGGAATGCAAGGCTGGTTTAACACTATAAAGAGTAACTCAACGTATTAACAAAGTAAAGAAAGAAAACCACGATATCTCAATAGATGCAGAGAAAGCATCTGACCACACCCAACACGGGTTCCTCAAAAACATTCCTCTGTGGACGAGACCAGGCCGGCCCGTCCTCAGCCTGATAATGGGCATCTCCAGCTGCCCCACAGCTGACGCTGCACTCAGCGGCTCCAGCTGAACGCGTCCCTTCAGGGTGAGTGTGGGACAGGAAAGCTCCCGCTCCCGCTCCTACTCAACGATGCTGTGGGGGGCCCGGCCAGGGACACAAGGCGGGAAAAAGAGACGAGCCCCTCCAGCCTGGAGGCAGAAGCAGCCGGCTCTGCTCACAGACCCCACCACCGTCTCTGCAGGATACACCACACAACAGGGAAAAAGGCTACTAGAGCTCATACGTGAGTTCAGCAAGGCTGCAAAATACAAGGTCCCTTTTATAAAAACGAACTATCTGTGCATACTAGCAACAAAGTGAAGTGAAGTCGCTCAGTCGTGTCCGACTCTTTGCGACCCCGTGGACTGTAGCCCATCAGCCTCCTCCTCCATGGGATTCTCCAGGCAAGAATACTGGAGTGGGTTGCTACAAAGCGAAATTAAAAGTAAAACCCAGTTTATAACAGCATCAGAACACGAAACACTTAGAGATAAACCCGACAGGAAGATAGGAGGCTGTGTCCTGGACACGGGAAGACAGAGCAGAGAGGCCGCTCTCGGGCTGAAGGTGTGAGCGACACGGCTGCGGGGCAGTTCTCCCCCGGGGACCCCAGCTGCAGTGCGGTCCTAACTGCACCTCAGCAGGCTTCCCCTGGAGAGGTCCACGAGCTGGGTCTAAAATGAATATGGAAATGCCGAGAACCAGAACCCCCCAAACTCTGCAGAAGAACAAAACTGAGGCCAAGACCGAGCCTTGAAGATGGCAGAGCAAAGAGGGGCTGGCTCACCACCACGGCCCCTCGGCCTCTCCTGACCCCGCTCCTCCCAGCTGCCTGCCCGTCCCACGCACACACAGACGCTCACTCTCTTGTACATACACACACATACACACACACTTTTGCACTCTCGTATACACACACTCTCCCGCACTCACTCTAGCACACTCTCACACACTCTTGCACACACACACAATACTTATACATACAATCTCTTGTATACAAACATACATGCTCTCTCTCACACACACATACACACCCTGCAGTCCTGATGCAGACACGCCAGGAGCCTCCTTGCTGCCCCTACGTGGACCCTGACACTTGTGCGACACGCTCCTGTTTTCACGCCGGGCTGTACAAGCGTGTCCGGCACAAACATCCGACACGATGACCCAGCAGCCACAGTCTCCCTCCATCAACAGAGCATCGTGGACGGGAGGAGAGGGCTCTCTCCTCTCACCCGAGCTGCCTCCTCCGCCGCTACCGCTGGACGCGGGCGGTGGGACCGGGCCTGACTGCGAGGGCACGCCCACTGCAGGACGAGGCCTCCATGTTTGGAACAGGTGACCAGCCTAGGAAGCCTGCTCGGCCGGTGCTGGGAGAACCACAGGTACACGGGTGACGTCCGGAGGCCCCGCCGAGCCCATGTGCGCGGGCCGGAGCCGACCACCCCTCAGCCCGCACCAGACCGGCTGCACCGGCCTTGTTTTCCATCTCTGGCAGGGATGAGGATCTGATCTCCAGACAGAACTTTCTCTCTTCCTTTTTAATTAGTACTTGGTAACATCACCAAGCTGTGAGTTTATGGCTTTGTAGATCTTGTGTTTTTGACACTAATTACTCACAAAGGCTTTTTAAGCTCCATTTCAACTCTGCAACTGACACGCTGGTAATTAAACGAGGGAGGAAGTGGCAACAGACTTTACCCCCCGCCCTTCCCACCTGAGCGCTGGGCTTCCACGTGGCTGCGGGCCCCGCGGCCCCGAGCCTTCAGCCCAGAGGCCGGAGGTGGTCCGTCCAGGGTGCCGCTGCAGGCTTCCCTGCTCAGGGTCTGGCCCTGCTGTCCATTCTGGAGCTAGATCGCATGTCCTTGAAGTGGGAAAGGAGCCGGAAGTGGATGCTTCCCCAAGGATCCCGAGGGTCCAAACCCGTGGGGTGCCCGGTGCCCCCAGGACAGGCTGGCCCCCTCCTCGGGGCTCCCATGCCCACTCGGCCCCTCGGCCAGTCCTCAGTCGGACACGTGCCAGGCACTGGTGCGTGCAGCTGCAGAGCTGACCCTTCCTCCCCGGGTGCCCCTGCAGAGCAGCGGAGTCAGGGGCCGGGAGGGCAGGGCAGGGGGTGTGAGGGTTACGAGGAGTGGCCAGCGCTGTCCTCCTCTCAGGATGGAAGCAGACTGGGGGGCCGGGACCAGTGTGTCTGAGCCCCAGGCTGGAGGACGGGCTGCAGGGCGGGGGCTGGAGTAAGACGTCACCGGCTGGCCGATCGGGGCTTCTGGAGTCGACGGGGCCCCCTGGAACCCCCAGGGGGCAGGGTGGCTGCAAGGGGGACCTGCTCACTCCTCAGGAGCACGCAGGAGCTCCAGTGACCGCCTAGACCCACTGCACCCAGGGCCGGCTCCCCACACCCCTGTACAGCCGGTCCTCTCCCCGTGTCCTGACGGGGAGGTGGCCTCCTCTCTTCCTGGTAGAACCCAGAGGCTCTCTGACAGACGATAAATCAACCCAACAGGGTCCAGCCCTCCCCTCTTGTTTCCAACCCGGGCAGTGCCCACCCGGCGGGACGGAGCTGGACCCGGGGAGTGGGCCGGCTTCATTAGTCTGCCCGCCTCTGACCGTGCTGGGACTCCCTTAAATACAATTGGTTAGTCACAGTTTAAGGTTCTTTATTGCAATTCTATTTTAAGATGCAATTAAAACATCTCATTGTTGAAGTGCACGGTTCCTACTGGGCTTTTCTGCTACAGAGTCAAAGCCAAAGGTGGGGGTGGAGACCGGGCCGAGACTCGTTTCCAAGGCCGTGGGTTTGGTCAGGATTCACCTCCCGTGGAGAAGCCCCCACCCTGTGAGCCGCCTTCCCTGGCACAAGTCAGGGCCCGGGGCCCCCCGAGCTCCGCACCATGCCCTGTCCAGGCACTGCCGCCCCGCTGGCCTGAGCACAGCTGGGGCGGGGCCGTCCTTTGCTCTGGCTGGACGGCGCCTCGCTGCCAGGATGGATGACGCAGACGTCACCAAGGGAAGCCCACCCCGAGGGCGCCCGTCTGATGAGTCACCCGGGGCATCTGCCCAGTGCTAGGACCCACGGGGCGTCGGGCGTAGGATGAGTGCCAGCCAGTGACGACCCGGATCGGTGGCGTGGAAGCAAAGGGTCCCGGCCCCCCAGCCCCTGGCCGGCCCGGTGGGAGATGCTGCCTGTGCTCCGGCGTTCGCCCTCGGGCGCCCCCCGACCACTGCCGACAGTGGGAGCAAAAGGGAGGAAGGGCTTCTCTCTCCGCACAGACGCCCGGGGATGCAGTCTGCGTGTGCACAACGTGTGCGTGCATTTTCTGTTCCATCAGCACCTCAGCCTGCGCGCGGCTACACTCGGCTTCCAGGCGCGCTTCAGGGCTTTTCTCATCCTGCTGACAGCGCTGTGTTGGCATTGACCACGTTCATTTAAAAAAGAAATTTCCAAACACATCCTGCAGCTGAATTTGCTCTTTGGCCCCAAGAATGGAATACAGATAATCTCCTCACTTCTTGCACGTACCTTCCCGTGATTTAATTTCAGAAATGGTTTTTGCAAAGGCTCCTCACGTTCGCATCTGTCCGGGGAGAGGAAATTACTCTCTTTGGGGAGTTGGAAGACCACAGATTGTTCCCAACTTCGCCGGCCTTTTCTGCCGAGTAAGCACCAGCTTTGTGTCAGGACACGGGACCCAGGACTCCATGCGCTGCAGCCTTGGGACAGAGAGCCGGGCACGGGCGGCGGGCAGAGGCCAAGCTCGGTGAGCCCGGAGGGTGCACAGCGGTTCAGTGCGACCCTGCAGAGCTGGTCCTGCAGGAAGGCTTGAGCGCCCCCGCTTAGGCCTCCCTGAGCCGACGTGACTCCGGGGAATCAGTCAGCGCTCTGACGCCCACCGCTCCCGCGAGGCAGAGTGTTCCCGTCCACACTGCCTTCCCCGCAGCCTACTCACGGCTGAAAGGGCTCCTGGGGCTCGGGTCCACCAGGGCTGGGAGGGCGCACGAGGGGAGGCCTGGGAGGGGTTGCTGGCCCTTCTGCACTCTGGTAGCAGGAGAGCGTGCAGGCCGGTTCCGCGCGGGGAGACGGGGTCCCACACCCTGCTGCCCTTCCCTCCAGGAAGGACGGCCACCGGCTTAGGAAAACACTGCTCAGTCTCCCGGCAGGGCACGACTGTGAGGGGGAGTCTCCTCTCCCGAGTAGCCTGGCCGGGCCTCTGTCTGAACACGGCTCAGGTTCGGCAGTCTGAGCGGCTTCCCTGGGCCTCGCTCTCGGGCCAAAGCTCCTGGGGCTGCGACGCCGCCTCGGGTTTCCAGGGTGCCGGGCAGAGGCGAGGGGCACGTGGCCACCACAGCAGAGCCGGGGCCTCAGGCCACAGCGAGGAGCCCAAATCCCACCTGAGAGGGGCAGGGGCCTCACCAGGGCGGGCATGTTGGGCGGCTCACAGTCCCCAAGCCCGGCCGAGAGCCAGCACCTGAGGGCAGTCCGGTGACATCATGTGATTTAAAAGTTAATTAAACGGAGGGGGACAAAGTATAACAGCCCCAGGTGTTTATTTCCAAGCAGCGTTTGGAAGGAAAGGGGGAAATCTAATAAGCAGCTCTGTGAGGTGCTGCGTTAGGAGTAATCATGTCACTGAATCACCCGGCGTCCACGGTGGGGCTCCCTGCTGCTCAGGCGCCCCTCCTGGCCTGGCATCCGCAGGTGGGAACCAGGGTGGGGGCTCCGAGCCCAGGGGCCCCAGCCGCCCAGAAGGAGCACCCCCAGGTGCAGGCGGGCCTCTCGGTCCAGGCGTGGGCGCCCCTGTGGATAGAGGGAGGGGAGGCCTGGGGGCCAGGGCCTTACCATGGCCAGGACCCACTGGATGGACACTCACTGGAGTCAGCCCCTCTGGGGGGCTCCCCCACCATCTGGTAGGGGGAGTGCGGCAGGAGCTCAGTGGGGCTGGGGGGCTCAGTGCCTCCCGTCCCCTGCAACCTCCTTCAGGCTGAACCAAGCAAGCCCCCTTCATCCTCTGCAATCCCCAGGCGCCCTACCGTCCAGGGACCTCTGTACAGCCCTCCTGCTGGCCTCCCAGGCACCATGCGGCCGGGCAGGTTGGGGGGCTGGGCAGGTGGCAGGGGAAGGCAGGTGGGGGGCCGCCCTGGAGCCTGCGTCCAGCCCCGGGAAAGGTCTGCTTGGAGCTGGCTGAGCCGCTCCTGTGAGTCACCAGGTAACAAACAGCCTCCCCACCTCCCGCGGGGGCGCTCTGGCGAGGGCCACGATTGATGGCCCTCACGGTGAAGTGTAATTACCAGCTCACTCCCCAAGCACCAAGCACATCCATCCACGTGCCCACTGAGGCCCTCGTCACTGAGCGGGCGGCTCTGCGCCGCCTCTGCTCCTGCACGGCCTCTGCGTCTCCCGGTCCTGACGCCCGAGCTCCTCTGTGGCCTTGGGCCCCACGAGCCGGCTCTCAACCTTCGGGGCACACCTTGTGCCCCGCCCACAGCTGCCCACAGGCCCCCATGCTCACAGGGCAGACCAGGGGCAACCCTAGTCCCTTAGCAGACATGGAGGGGCGGAGACATAGAGGAACCCCCACCTGACGACAGCCCACAGGACCCTGGAGGGACCCGGACCCTGGCCCCCGCCCGTCCTGGAGGGCGTCACGTCCTCCTGGGAGACGGCTGGCACTGCTGGGGGGCAGCTCACCCGAGGGAAGCCCCATCAGCAATGTCACCAGCCCCCATCCCCCGAGAGGCCAGGGCAGCTGCCCCGCCTGGGCAGGTAGGGTAGGGGCGAGGGGAGACCCACCCCTGGCACCGGCGGGACCCCGTCAGGGCCGGGCTGCTGGGCTGGCCACCGCTCTTCTCTCCCGGATCAGGGGTCGAGCCTGCGTCTCCCGCGCAGGCAGGCAGGTTCCTCACCACTTAGCCACCAGGGAAGCCTCGTGACGTACAGCTCTGTCTGGATACAGGCCCTGCTGGGTGGCTGGAGGGTCACAGCGTGGCTCCATCTTCGGTTTTCTGAGGAATCTCCAGAGCGCTGGCCGCAGCGGCTGCACCAGCTCATGCTCCTGCCGACGGGGCAGGAGGGCCCCCTTGTCCCCACACCCTCCCCGCTGCACGTTACCTGTGGGCTTTCTGATGGGAGGATTCTGGCCCGCGTGAGGCGACGCCTCCTTGCAGCCCTGATCTGCGTTTCTCTAAGACACTGATCGTCTCTCCCGTGCCTCTGGGCCATCCGAGCGTCTTCCCTGGAGAAAGTCTCCTCAGGCCTTCTGTCCGGTTTTGATGGGGTTGCTTGCTTTCTTGTTACTGTGTCGTGTGAGCTGTTTGCGTGCTTTGGAAAGGAAGCCCTTGTCGATGACGTCGTTCGCAAATGCTTTCTCCCAGTCTGTAGGCTGTTTCGCTGTTCATGGCTTCCATTACTGTGAGGAAGCTTTTAAGTTTGATTAGGTCCCACTTATTTATTTTTGTTTTTACTTCTATTACCTTCGGAGGCTGATGTAAGAACACACCGCTGTCAGTTATGCCAGAGAACGTCTTGCCTGTCTTCTCTCCCAGGAGTTCCGAGTTTGATGGTGTCCTGTTCTATATTTAGGTCTTTAAGCCATTTTGCGTTTATTTTCGTGTATGGCGAGAAGGTATGTTGTGACTTCACTGGTTTCCATGCGGCTGTTCAACTTTCCCAGTACCACTTGCTGAAGGAATGATCTTTTCTCCATTGCGTATTCTCGCCTTTCTGCTCGTGGCTTAACCGGCTGTGGGTGTGAGGGTCTGCTGCTGGGCTCTCTGGCCTGCCTCACAGACCCACGCGCCTGTTTTTGTGCCAGTACCATGCTGTTTTGATGACTGCAGCTTGGCAGCACTGTCTGAAGTCTGGGAGGGTCATGCCTCCAGCTTCGTTCTTTTTGCTCAGGATTGCTTTGGCAATTCTGGGTCTTCTGTGGTTCCATGTAAGTTTTAGAGTTACCTGTTCCGGCTCTGTGAGAAATATCAGGGGTGATGGATGGCACTGAGTCAGACAGCGTTGGGCAGCACCGGCTGCAGCGTCTCACTCCTTACCAGCCCCGGACCCGTGGACACAGCCTGTGCTACATGAACATGGGCTCTGGTGCTGACGCCAAGTGCAGGATGGGCCAGGCACCCCGGGCGAGGAGAGGAGGGGGGAGGCCGAGCAGGAGGCGTGCCAGAGGGGAGCACGGCAGCAGACGACGCCCCCAGGGCAACAGCCAGGCCGGGCCTCGCTGGGGGGCTGGGCCCAGGGACGTCTCGCCCCAGGACGCTGGTGCCCGGCCAGAGGGGCGCTCGGCACCCTCCTGGACTCCTGGCCAGAGGCACAGGTGGGGGCCAGGACCCGCGGGTCTGGGCTCCATCCTCGCCCTGCGCCAGGGACAGGTCACAGGGACGGTGGCAGCGCTGGGCTCGCTGCCCCACAGCCCAGACCTCCTTCTTGCACAGATTAATCAGGGCAGAGTAAACAATGGTGTTCTGAAAAACGCGTGTTTCTATGTGATTGCTTTTTTAATTGGTTAGCTTAACATTTGAAATTTGATTTAATTTCAGCTTGATTTTCCTCACCACGGGGTCAGGCTGAGAGTCGGGTAAACCGCTGCAGGAGCTCCGCCGTTAACGGCAGGGGCCAGGGCCCATGCGTGCCAGACCCTGCAGGCTGGCATCAGGGCCTCGTCTCAGCTGAGGCGGGGGAGGGAGGCGGGGAGCCTGCGGCCCCGGGTCAGAAGCTGCCTGTGTCGGGCCCCGTGAGCTGGGAGCTCCCTGGGAACCCTCCGTGTGGTGAGGAGTCGGGGCTGCTGCGGGCCGGGGGAGCGGCCAGTGAGCAGGCGCTCAGCGGGTCTCTGAGCGGCAGCTGTCCGCGCATGCCGCCGGCCAGGTCCGTCATTTACTTGATGTTTTTCTTTAAATCAACTATCGTCATCAACTTAAGTAGGCTCAGCTTGGAAGAAGCTTTGCATCCCCAGTGCAACGTGAGAGCAAACGCTGCCTGCCGTAGGGGAACCACGAAGACGAGCTCAGCTCTCACAGGACAGCAGCGCCGCGCCTGCACCTGGCGGGGGGGCGGGGGTGGGTGTGAGCCCGCGGCTGGTGGGGGGCGGGGGCGGGGGCGGGGGCGGGGGCGGCAAGCCTGCGGCTGGTTGGGGGCCGAGCCCGCCGCTGGTGGGAGGGTGCTGGGGGAGTCAGCCGGCACGGCCAGGCCAGCCCCAAAGAAGCACCCCCCCCCCACCACGGGAAGAAGGCAGCGGGGCAGGAGCTGCCCCTGGCAACGCCTGAGGGAACCCAGCACCGTCACCGCTGGGAGTCGGCAGCGGAGCACTGTCCTGGGAGCACCCCGCTCCCTACAGCTCCCTCCTCAGCCCCAAGCCTGCCCCAGACACGCGCTGACCCTGCGCCTCTGAACGTCTGTCCTGACCTGAGGATTTCTGACCCGAAAGCAAGCCACCTCCCCCATGTAAGGGGAAAACCCAGGCTGGCTGTGGGAAGCCGGGCGCATGCCGGGCCCCTGCCCGTGAGACCAGCAACCCCCAGGCTCCTGACCCCCCAGACCCCGGGGTTCTGGTTCCCAGATGAGTAAAAGCTACAAGACTGCGTGCAGATGGGGCGGGCTTCAACGGGCCCTGCACCCTGGCCCAGTCACCTAGCTTGTCCAGCCCTGGGGCCCGCCAGGCCCTGAGGATGGAGGCTGAGCCGGGGCCCTGCCCTGCGGCCCTGCCGGGGGTCTCCACCCGTCTCCAGGGGCGCAGGAGCGCTTGGGCACTGCACTCACAGGCCCCTTCCTGAAGGGGCGCAGCTGTGAGCCACACAGGGGCCATGTACAGGAGGGCAGCCCCCAGGACCCAGGCCAGGGGGCCCGGCGGGTGATGGCAGGGCCCCCCCTCTGCCTTGAGGCTGGAGGGATGGGCGGCCAGTGGGTCTCAGGGAAGCCGGAGAGCAGGGCTGTGACAGGCGGGGCTGAGGGGCAGGACGGGGTGTAGCTCCTCTCGGCCCCCACCCTGGGCCCGGCACGCGTGGGGCAGGGAACTGACAGCGAGGGTGCCCCGCCGCAGGGTCACCGTCAGAGCGCCCAGCCTGCCCAGCGGCCCCCAAGACTCCAGCTCCCCGAGGGGCTCTGCCAGGCCTGTGCCACGGCCGTGCCCCCGTGACAGACACCAGAGCCTAGCCCAGCCCCAGCTCCGAGGGAACCACGCTGGACGCCAGGCCATGCAGGGACCCCCGTGCTCCCTTCCATCTCCTGGAAAAACTGCTTTAATATTCTTCACAGCAGCAGCACCTTGGAGGAGGGGCAGACAGACCGCGGCGCCCAGGCGGGTGGGGCTGGGAGCCGAGGGGGGCTGTTCCTGGGAGAGCAGAGGCTGCTCACGCGGCCCCCGGAGGAGCACCTTCCACAAAATTTGATGTGAACTAATGAGGTTTGCACAGCTAATCAGGACTGGCGACGCGAGGGATTCGGCATCCGCCCAGGACGGCCCCCAGATGAGCGCTCCCACTCAGTCCTGCGGCATCGGCTCGGGGGGAGGCCCGGGTCCCCGGGGAGAGCAGGCGGTCCTGCGCCGGGAGTGTTGGCTGCATGAGCTGGATGAGGGCACTTGGGTGACCCGCTAGGCCTTGGGACCGCACCCAGCCCAGCAGTGGACGGCACCAGCCCCGGGGTCCTCTGGTGGGCCCTTCCCAGGCCGATGGCACCCGAACCGATGCCCCGTGACCAGGCTAGGACGCCTGTGCCGGGCCGGGAGGAGGGTATGAGGGCCCTGAGCCAAGCGCTGGGTGAGGCTGGGGGCAGCGAGGGCTTGGGCCTGCAGGGAAGGGTAGGCGGGGCGGGGGTTGGCACACGAGCTCAGGGCAAAGCCCCCTGGGGATGGCCTTCAAGGACAAGGGCCTGCTGGCTCTGTGGGGTGGGGTTGGGGGCGTTCTTGGGTGGGCCCCCAAAGCTGCCGAGGGGCTCTTGTTTGAGGCAGTCACTAGCTGTCCACTGGCCTCAGGGTGCCCAGAGTCACCCCCACCTGCACCTCACATGCCTGCTCCTTGGCCCCATCGCGGACGAACTGTGTTCAACTACAAACTGTCGCCAGGTCCAAAGATCTAGGGGACAGAGTGGCCAGGGCCGGGCCTCCCGCGGCTCCGAGTCCTCACTGCCTCAGGCCTCTGCTCTCGCTGACCCCAGGCTGTACCCCAGCACCCTGCCGTGCAGAGACAGGCGTGGGGAGGGCCTCTGCGTCCCAGCTTGACCCCGAGGCCCGGCGCAGGCAGGCATGCTTGGGTGAGGAGCCCCAGATCACGGCCTGGCCCAGATCAGCATGTGCTGAGGGGGCCCCTCTGAGCCCTGCCCCTGTCCCCAGCCAAATGCTGTCACTGGCTTCCCAGCAGAGCCTGCTGGCTCCAGCTCGGAGCCGCCCACAGCCTGGCTGCAGCGTGGTCCATGCTTCCCTAGCCCCAGCCCTGGCTCGGGAGGCTCTCTCCAGGGAGGCAGAGGCGGTGGGCAGAGGACTCCCGGGGTTGGGGGCGCTTCCTGGCCCTCCTGCCTCCACGGAGGCTGCCCTCTCCACGCTCCCACCCCCACGAATGCAGCAGGCTGCTGGCCTGTGTCCAGCGGATGGAACGCCTGCGCCAGGGCACAGTGGGCCTGGGAGCCAGGGTGGTGAGGGGCCTGCTGCCCGCACGAGGTTGGGGTAGGGCGGGGGGGCCGCAAATGCCCTCTGCTCATCCTAGCCGCTTTCCCAGGACGCAGCGGGCAGCTGGGGTCGCATGCCCACCCCCGGGGGCGCCTGCACACCAGCCCCTCCGGGATGTGCATGGGGCCACGGGGGCCTCAGCCTGAGTCTCTGACCCCTGACAATGAGCGCCCTGGGGTGGACCCTGCTGGACAGGCCGTGAGTGGGCAGGGCGTCCGGTCGGTGAGGACCAGGCCCCTCCATCTGTAGGCAAGCACCCGGGGCCCCGCGGGGCAGCTGAGAGCCTGGCAGGCGGGACAGGAGTGGCCACCCTCTGGCTGCCCTGCTGGTCTCTGTCGAGAAAGCTCTGGACGCCAGAGGACCAGCTGACACTTGGCCAGGGACTGGCGGCTCGGGACCCCCCAACGCCGGCACCGCACAGCCTGGGGACTGCAGGGACCTGTCCCACTGCACTGCCCTCCGTGGATTTCTCAGGGGCAGGGCCGTGGGCCCCCAGGAGGCGCGCTGACTGGGCACGAGGGGACAAAGGCGGGTGGGACCCCCCACACGTGCACGTGCCCCGCCAGCGCACGCCCGGAGCCATGAGACGGTGCCCCGCCCACGGGCACCGGGGACAGTCACACCTCCGAGGCTCTGGCGTGCGGTCCAGCACCGTCCCCGCCCGCCTCCCCGACAGCAATGCCTCGGGAGTCACCTCCATCCCGCAGACGCTGACCCACCGCCGGCTCAGGGCCACAGCCGACACCGAGGGGCCGTGGGGCTATGGGAAGGAGCAGATGGCCCAGGACGACGCCCAGGATGATCCCCACGGCGCCAGTGAGTGGGCCCCACGCACAGGCTCTGCCGCCCGGCTCCGCTCCCTGCTTCCGACCCTCGGGGATCTACTGCCCACTCTGGGCCCGAGGCCAGGCTGAGAACGAGACCAGCTCCCTGGGTGGACTCGCCTCAGGGCCGGGCTGGGAGGGCAGGGGGTGAGGGCGGCCCCAGCTTCCTGCAGAGGCCGCGCCTGAGCTGGGCCGGCTCGGCCGGCCTGGGCGCGCCGAGCGGGGGCAAGGCACAGCAGGTGCAGAGCAGGGGAGCTGGCCGGCAGACCGCAGCCCCCGGGCCACCCAGCTGCACGCCGGCCCACGCCGCCCGCAGGCTAAGGCTGCGTGTGCACGCTCACGTGGCCAGAAAAGTTTAAGCCTGTTTACAACAGCTTTATCAGTAATTGCTAAAGCCTGGGAACGACCACGTCCTTCAGTAAGTGATGAACAAACCAACTGTGGGTTGTCCAGGTGGGGAAGACGGCTCAGAGCGAAGAGGAGCCAGCCATCGAGCCAGGGGAAGAGCTGGGGCTCGGCCGGGTCACTAACTGAGGGAGCCGGCCTGTGAGTCCACTGCCTCCGGGAAAGGCAGAGCCGCAGAGCCGGCGATGACCGGGGCGCCGGGCAGGGGTGAGCACAGGGCTGCCCAGGACGCGGCGGCTCGCATCTGTCGAAACCCACAGAGCCCGACGACACACGGGTGAACCACGGACTCCACGGTTACAACAGGCGAGTCCTGCCTCATTCCTCCTGACAGAGCCACCCCTTGTGCAGGGCCCAGAGGCCCAGCTCCGCCCCCCACGGCCCCTCCACACGGCGGGTGCACACGCACACATGGCGTGGGCGAGCGAGAAGCAGCCACCTCCCCCCACCGCCCCCGATCGCTGGGCCCCCGTCCCCTGGGGTCTCAGACAGCAGGGCGCTGTGACCCTGGGTGACGCGGGGCATCCGGAACTCCCACCCTCCTCACAGCTCGACAGGGACCCTGGCTGCCAGCTCCCGGGACAGACCTTCCAGACACGCCTGAGGGCTCCGGGCCCACTCCTGGGGGCGGGCGGGCCGGGGCCAGGCCCTGCGGGGAGACGGCGGGGAAGAGCTCTGGCAGGCGGCTCCCCCTCCTCCGGGGCTGCCCAGGACCGCCTCCCCTGTGCACACCTGCGCCCCCACACGCGACAGCACGGCTGTTTCTAACTCTGCCTCCAGCACCCCTGCTGCCTGAGAAACCGCCTCTGGGAAAACAAAGTCAACCGCGGAGGCTGCCGTCACCTGTGGTCATTCCTCAGCTGGACCCGCAACCCCGGGAGCCTGTGTCTGTCCCAGGTGGCAGGGCCAGCCTCCGCTCCCGCCATCTCCCCCGAGACCCTTCTGTGGAGCTCGGGTGGCCGGGAATCCTTCTGACCCCTGGGGCCAGGCAAGACGGGCCCTGAGTCCCAGTCCAGTGAGACGGGCGCTCCACCTGGAGAGCAGGGCCCCGCCAGCCACCTGCTCTCTGGGTCCCTCCCTCAGCCCATATTCTGCATGTGCTCTGAGCCGCCAGGCGGGGACCGTGCTGGACATGGGGCTCCTGCTTGACTCAGCGCCCTGGGGTCCAGCAAGAGGGCAGAGGTGCGCTGAGCTGCTTAGACTTCCCACCGTCGGGTGAGGCGGAGCCAAAGCCACCTGTCGGGCCCCGAAAGCCCTCCCGGGGCCCCGGCTGCGGAAGCAGCTCGGGTTCGGGGCTTTCTCCCTGGTCCCGCCCACTGCCGTCCAGCTGCACCTGCGGTGAAGGCCCCTCCCTGACTTTCACCCTGTTCCTCAGCCCCCAGAGGGCACTAACGCGGAGCCCTGCACCCCTGCCCCCCAGGGGGGTGGACGCCGAGGGACAGGGCAGGGAGGGGCCCGGGACTCAGGGGGCGCTGCGTCCCACCTTGAAGATGAGGCAGTCGGCCTTCTGCTCGGCGTACATGGACGTCAGCCGGTACTGGTTCTCCGTGGTGATGTCCACCTGGTAGCCCGTCAGCGTGTAGCACGCTTTCCGGAACTCCTGGATCTTGGTCTGGAAGACCTCCTTCAGCCGCTGGTTCTTCAGCTCTGCGCTCTCCACCTGCTTCTTCAGCTCTGCGGGGAGGGAGAAGCAGTCAGCTCCCCGGGGTCTCAGGAGGACACTCAGGGGCAGCAAGGCATCGACTGAGGGGTGAGCGGGGCGCACACCACGCCCGGGGCCAAGCGGCCACACGCGGCTCCCAACGAGGACGACAAGCCGGGCAGCAGGCGGGCTCAGCCCTCCTCTGGGCCCAGACGAGGATGCCCATCCCACACTCCAGCCCCGGGTCTGTCCCGTCAGCCCAGGGAGTGGCAAACACTTCCCAGGCCACCGCTGAGAAGCACGGGGGTGGGGGCTGCAGGAGTGGAGGTCATCCAGAGATTTGGGATCACGCTGCCCGTGGTTCCCCGGCTGGCCTCCCGGAGACCAGACGTTGGGGGAAGGCAGGCTCCCTGGGTATGGGGTCGGGCAGGGCACCCCGGGCCCTGTCTTAACTGGACAGCTCAGGGCAGGGCCCTTGGGCCCACCTGCCGCCCCCACAGGTACAGGGCTGCACGGGGAGAAAGCAGCTGTGCGAAGCTGCCAGGAGCGCGCACAGCGGTTACCCGAGTCCCCCCACTGAGGTGCCGTCCGGCGAGTTAAACCTTGGCTCGGCCCCATCATGAGCGAGCCGGCTAAACATGGTGCACGCGAGTCGCCTGTGAGGCCCGACGCTGCCAGGGGTGCGGGACCCCAGGCCTCCAGGCTCAGCCTAGTGTGCAGCCTGCCCCTGCCCCAGGCTGACCCTCAGGACCCAGGGCGTCTGGTACAGGTGTCGGTGCCCCGGGGGGCTGCTTTCAGATGAACGGATGTCATCAGGGTCTCTTCCAGAGGAGGCGACGGGGCAGGCGGGCAGGGAGCCTGCATTCTAGGGAGAGAGATCCCCTTCCTCTCCCCCAACGCTGGTTCCAGGGGTCGTTGGGGATGCAGCCGTGTTGAGGATTAGGGCGGACTGAGGGGGGCAGAGGGCCGGGCGCTGCTGGGGGGGAGGGTGGCAGCCACTGGAGAGGCCCCAACGCGCTCAGCAGCCACCGCAGCCACGAGGTGCGTGCAGGGCCGCCACCTCACAAGCTGGACTCGGGTGACCGGACACTGACCGCAGATCCACGTCAGAGGCGGGGCCCTCTGACCCCGGACCTCAGGGCCCGCACAGACTCCGCAACACGCCAGGGTTCTAGCACACCTCCCGGGTCTCATCTCCACGGCCTGCAGCGCTGGGGCAGCCCAGCAGCTGCCGCCCCCGGCCCCAAACCAGGGATCCTGACGCCAGGCCTCTCCACGGCCCCTGTGCTCCGGGATGGCCTCCTGCCCTGAAGGCCTGAGGGCCACCCTTGCTCCAGAGCCAAGCCTGGGGACAGGGCCCTTGATCGACCGAGTTAGTAACCAGACTCCGAAGTTAGAAAGGCGGCCGGCCACTCTGACCCCAGATTCTCCCCTCATCCCTCAGCTGAGCCACCGACGACGGGCCGTTAACGGGGGGTAAGCCTGCTCTGGAGGAAGCGCTCACAGCCGAGCTCGTGCGGGTGTCTCACCCGTGACACAGGCTGCGCCGCCCACGAGCTCTCGGACGCCGGACGCACGCAGCCCGGCTGTGAGGGGCACCCACTGTGTGCAGACACGGCCTGTTCCCCCGCTGACAGACCCCACAAGCAGGCGGGTGACCCGAGCCACCTGCTGCCCGGGGACCTGCCGTGGACCTGCAAGGCCAGGCCGGGACGTAGGCTTGGGGCAGCGTCCTACAGGCTGAGGGCACCTGGCCCCGGGCGGCCCGGTCCACAGGGGCAGGCCGGGAGCGGCAGAGCCCGCCGAGTGGGCAGAGTCCAGGGAGGACCCAGGGGGCGGCGCCTTTGATTCGGGGCAGAGTCAGCGTCTTAACCTGCTCCCACGATCCGTGCAGTTCAATCGCTTACATAAATGTGAATGAATAATTCACAGAATGGCTCGGATTAAATAAATAAAAGATAGACCTTCCTCCGTGGAAACAACATCGCTCTGGCCCAGCCTCTCCCAGAGCGAGCAGAGGCCTCCCCTGGAGGGACTGGGGACCTGAGCTTGCGGCAGTCACAGCTGTCCCACCAGGGCCCAGGCCGGCCTCAGGCCCGACCTGCTGGCGATGGCCACTCTTGGCCGACAGCAGCCAGCAGACAGCGGCTGCCACGCTCGCTGAGCTCCCGCCCCAGCCCTCACTCCCCAAGACCTCACCCCCGGGCTTGCTGAGCTCCCGCCCCAGCCCTTACTTGCAGGCTGAGCTCCTGCCTGCCCCCCAACTGGCCCTCACCCCAACGAGCTCCCCCAGGCCACTCTGCTGTGCAAGGGATGAAAGCCTCACGCCCAGGCCCTGCCCAGGGCCCCTGGCCTCCCCGTCAGCCCGGGCAGCAGGTGAGGCTGAGAGGGCCCTGAGCTGCGGTGCAGGACCCGCCCGGCCGTCCCGGCCCTCCTTCCCTGCAGCCTTCGGGCAGTCTCCCAAGCTGGGCCTTCCTCCCGACCCCACCAGCAGGCCTGAGCTGTGCCCACGGGCGGCCTGCGCTCAGTCTGGGGAGCCGGCGTCTGAGGGTCCTGGTGAGGGCGTCACCCCGCTCCTGCCCCAGGGGACCCAACTCCCCGGGAGGAGACAGAGCCCAGCTTCAGGCCCACAGGCCCGTTTCAGATGCTCCCTTCCTGAGACGCCCCCAAGATGCTCCCAGGACACACACCCGTGGCGGAGACGGTCTCCCCGCAGGCCCGCTGACCAGCACAGCCAGAGAGGGCCTCGCCAGCTCTCTGCACCTCGTGGGGGGCGGGGCTGAGGGCGTCTCTCTCTGGTCCTGGGGAGAGTGAGGGGGTCTCTCTCTGGTCCTGGGGGCAGTAAGGAGGTCTCTCTCTGTGCCTGGTGGGGGCGTGAGGGTGTCTCTCTCTGGTCCTGGGGAGAGTGAGGGGGTCTCTCTCTGGTCGTGGGGGAGTGAGGAGGTCTCTCTCTGGTCCTGGGGTAGTGAGGGGGTCTCTCTGGCCTGGGAGGAGTGAGGGGGTCTCTCTCTGGTCGTGGGGGAGTGAGGAGGTCTCTCTCTGTGCCTGGTGGGGAGAGTGAGGGGGCCTGGCAGCGGAGCTCCCTGCTGAGCCCCCCAACCCCAGCAGATGGGCAGCGGCCCTTCCGGAAAGGGGGTGGGGGCCACACCGGTGTCTGGCAGAGGAGCCTCAGAGGGGGGCCCCGGCCAGCCTCCTACCCCCACCCACCCAGAGAAAGCATCCACAGAAGCACACCCGGAGTCACTGGATGCACAGGAGCTTCTGATGGAAGATAAGAATAAGGCAACCTAGACGGATAAGAGACCAGCAACGAGACGGGCCTCACGGCGCCCCACAGCGGGGCCCAGGCTCCCGCAGACGGCGGGGAGGGGCTCAGATCGCAGAGGACGCCTCTCAGAGACACGCAAGACAGGCGGGAAAGAGCAAAGACAGGACGCAACCAGCGACCCCGGGGCCCGGCACTGAGCTGGCGGGGATTCTACACGGAGATTTCAGAGGGCGGGCAGGAGAGGACGTCAGGGAGACCACACAGAGGCCTCCGGAAGCAGAGGCCCTGCCTCCCGTCCAGACGGGCGCGGAACACGCCGCCACCTGCAGGGAGCAGGAGCCGGATCCACACGAGCTCCGAGTCCCAGGGCCACAGGCAGGACTGACCACCGACCCGAACAGGGGGCCACAAAGCTGTGTGGAAACCGGCGCCCGCCTGGGGCCTGAGGGCAGACGACGGCCTCCGAGACGCCCCGCCCCGCCGTCCGCAGCCCCTGGACCCGCAGCGGGCTGGGACAGCACGGGAAAGGAGCATGGACAGCGGGGCGGGGGCTGACAGCAGGGGTCGCCGGCCGGGAGGCCAGGCCGCCGAGACGGGCTGCGGTCTAAGCGCCAGGCAGCGTGCAGGGCCCGGGACGGCGGGAGCGTGAGGCCCGCGGAGGGCAGAGAGGCAAGAGGAGCCCCGGAGGGGGTGAGACTCGTGTGTCCCCACAGGACGCCACCCGCTCCAACCGTGAGCAACGCGGCCAGTCACGGGAGGGCCCGCGCCCTTCCCAGGATGCCGCCCAGGCCACAGTCACGGGACGGCCCACGCCCTCCTCAGAGGGCCACTCGCGCCCTTCCCAGGATGCCGCCCAGCCCATCATGGCAGCACGAGGCGACCACAGGCGCTCCAAAGGGCTTCTGTCCCTGAGACGATGGTGATGCAAGCCCCGGGCAGCTGGGGGCCCCGGACGGGAGGGGGCGCTGATGGCACCAAGGGTGGCTGGTGCTGAGACCAGCCCCCCAGCGGCCTCCCCACCCTGACTCCGTGAACGGACCCCCGGGCGGGTGGCTGCCACAGCGGGGGGCCCCGAGCTGGCCGGGGACAGGCCCCTGTGGGCTGCGGTGCAAGCTGGGTTCTTGCAGCGATGCTGTTTAGGGCCTGGAAGTAGCTTCTGAAACTGTCCTTTGGGGACTCAGGACAGAATCGTCTTTCTTTCTGAAAAGTGAATAAAGCACTCAGGCAATGCCGAGGTCTTCAGGGCTTATAAAACCAACAAAAGGTTGAATTCTTCATTGTTAGAGCGAGTGTCTCTCTGCGCAAAAGGGCCCGCTCCCAGGACACCCGAGAGACAGCGAGAGGAAGGCCTTCGGGACCGCCTCGTGGTGGGGGGGGGCAGGACGCGGGCTGGGGGGGCACCGTCTGCTTTCCAAGAGCCGGGACCGCCAGCTCCCACGCTCACACACAGCCTGTCGCCCCGGGCACAGCAGGGGCAGCCGCAGCGGGGGTGACGGCCGGCCAGGTCTGCGCCTCTCACCAGGAGCAGCCTCTGTGGTCCTGGCGCGTCCACAGGAGGCGGGGAGCACGGCCGGCTCTGCGATGGGGAGGCCAAGGCTGGGGACAGGGGCGGACCGGCTCTCCCGACTGCCCTGGCTGGCGGCTCAGACAGAGTGTGTCCACCCGGGGAGCAGGGCTCTGGACGCTCGGCCTCGGGCCCCTGCAGGCCGTGAGCACCGCTGGCTCTGCTCAGGCCCTGCGCGGGGCCACTGCCAGGGCTGAATTATTCATGTCTGGGAATGCCTAAACTAGTTCAGTTTTACATTTTTAAATATTTAATAATTAGGCATTAAATATTGATGCCATTTTATTAGCCACCATGGGAGCCGGCGCTGCAGGGCTGGGACTGGGTGAGTGCCCCGGCCCCGCGGGCCACCTGGAGTGGGGAGCTGGTGGGGCGTCTGTGGGCGCCGAGCTCCATGAATGGGGTTCCTTCATGGCAGGGCAAGGCCTGCCCCCCGACAGGGCAGAGCCTCCTGCTGGGGGAGGAGGGGAGGGGAGATGGCAGAGAAGCCCGCATGGTCCCCAGGTGCTGAGGGGCTCGCGGCCAGCCTGGCAGCTCCGCGGTCCCCCGCTCCCCTCCCGACACAGCGCCCAGGCCGGACACCTTTCCAGGTGTCCGGGCACACCATCCCCACTGCTGGCTTCAGCGACAGGAGGCCGGGACCTGGACTTGCTGGCCAGAGCCTCCTGCCGCCAGAGGGCCCCGAACAGTCTCTCCGCCATGAGTCTGGGCCCCCCGTGGGGCCGGAAATTGCACGTTTCACACAAGAAACGAGACGCGGCCCTGGAATTACACGCAGATGAGCAGCCCACGTGCCCACCGCCAGGCTGCCTGGCAGACGCCTGCCCTGGTGAGCGCGGTGCCGGCTTTCAAATGGGCCTCGCTGTGTGGTTAACTGCTCACTCGGCAAGCAGCTTGTCACCTTGCACAGAAATGATCTGAAAAGACACCAGCAATTACAGCCCACCAAATTAAGGGGTGGGAGAGTCCCAGGGTGACAGGCGGGCGCAGATGCGATACCACACTCCCAGGGAGCCAGCCTCCCTCACCGCCGAGACAAGGCAGCAGGGGCCCATGGGGTGGCCTGTCCCCCGGCCCGAGCCGTGCCAAGCGCCGACCTACCAGCTCCTTCGGGAACAGATGGCCACAGCCTGCCCCCCGGACCCACACAGCCCTGGGCGGGGTAGATGTGGGGTCAGGCCCAGGGGCCAGTGTGCTGCTCAGCGCCACCCAGACAGAGAGCAGGGGAGCCGGAGGGGACCCCAGACGGCCCCGGCAGAGCCAGCCCTGCGGTGAGGACCACCCTGTGTCCGTGCTGCCTTGGCACAAGGCTGGTCCCCTGCCGAGGCCCCAGCACAGCCTCTGGGGGCCCCGTGCTTGGTGGGGTTCCCCTCGTGAAACTCGCCGACCTCTGACGACTTATTTACCTACTTGGTTGTCGACCAACCACATCTCCCACCTGAAGCCCCCACGGGGGTACCTGGGTGCACGGCTCGTGACTGCCGCTCGTCCAGCCAGCCGAGGCTCCCTCCGCACGCACCAGCTGGTCTCAAGTTTTGGAAGCACCCCATGAAGCATCACCACGCGCACCCCCACCTCACAGACAGGGAAACGGGCTCCGGCAGTCACAAGCAAAACGCCTGGAGATACGCTCATGTGCTGACAGGTGCTCACGCACACACACACACGTGCACGCTCTCCTGCACACATTCACACACATGCCAGGGCCCGAGACCACCTGGAGGGCAAGCACCTTCGACCCCCGAGATGGAGCGTGAGAACATGCTGGCTGACACGCATTTCCAGTGGCTTCCCTGCAGGCTGCCCGCCAGAGGAGAGGACCCTGGGGAGCAGAGGATGATGGGGCCCTGGGCTGCTGGCTCGGGTGCGGAGGAGCCCAGGGCGGTGGCTGTGAGCTGCTGGCCAGCAGGCACTGTCCCGAGTGGGGGGGCGCTTCCAGGAGGCTCTAGCTCCGTCCACCCCGCGCTGCATGTATTAATTAACTCCAGCGGTGGGCTCGCAGAACATGAACTCCCCGGAAGGCGAGCTCCCTCTCGGAGACAAAAGGTTTCCGGGGCTCATCTCTTATTGACTGAGTTATTTGCCAGTCAATCTGTCTGCTTTGGGCAAGACGAGAGTTTAAATCGTCTCTTTCTCCTTTGGAGGCAAGGCAGTTTATTAAAGCTGCCGACGGCTGCAGCGAGGCCTCACCGCCAAACTGCAGGGACCCCCTCAGACAGCACGGGAGCAGAAAGAAAGCCTCGGATCTAGCTGGCCACAGGCTCGGGAAGCAGCGGACGGGGCAGGGTCAGCCAGCGTGGTCTGCGGGGCCAGGACACAGGCTTCTCAGCGGAGCCAGGCCTGGGAGAGCACCGGGAAGATGGGCTCCAGCCTAGGGGTGACCACACAGAAGCTCCGCCTGTGAGGAGGAGCGAATCCGATGCACACGCCCGCCGGCAGAGGGGAAGGAGGCAGCCCGGCGGTCCTGCAGCCCCTCTTGGCCTGGACGGCCCTGGTCTCCCAGCGCACAGGGCCCCGGTCAGAGATCACAAGTGCCCAACGCAGCAGGCGGTGCCAGCTCAGAAACAGCCTCTGTCGGGGATGGAAGCCGAAGCTCAGAGGGGCCAAGGGAGTCACCCGAGGACACACAGCAGTCGGCGGCTGTCAGGACCAGAATCTAAGCTGCATGAACTCTGCTCCTGGCCCAGGGAGTGGGGCTTGGGCCGACCACCAACGACGTGACAGCACGTGGCTCCCCCGCAAGAGCCCAGACATGACGCACGTGGCTCCTCCCCCCCGCCCCCCTCAGAGTCCAGACGTGACGCACGTGTCTTCCCCTCCCCCACAGGGTCCAGACGTGACGCACGTGTCTTCCCCTCCCCCACAGGGTCCAGACGTGACGCACGTGTCTTCCCCTCCCCCACAGGGTCCAGACGTGATGCACGTGGCTTCCCCTCCCCTTGCAGAGTCCAGAGATGACGCACGTCTTCCCCTCCCCCGCAGAGTCCAGACATGACGCCCAGCTGAGAGCCGAAGAATTGATGCTTTTGAACTGTGGTGTTGGAGAAGACTCTTGAGAGTCCCTTGGACTGCAAGGAGATCCAACCAGTCCATTCTGAAGGAGATCAACCCTGGGATTTCTTTGGAAGGAATGAGGCTGAAGCTGAAAGTCCAGTACTTTGGCCACCTCATGCAAAGAGTTTCGAGAAGACTTTGACACTGGGAGGGATTGGGGGCAGGAGGAGAAGGGGACGACAGAGGATGAGATGGCTGGATGGCATCACCGACTCGATGGACGTGAGTCTGAGTGAACTCTGGGAGTTGGTGATGGACAGGGAGGCCTGGCGTGCTGCGATTCATGGGGTTGCAAAGAGTCGGACACGACTGACTGAACTGAACGTCCCGGAGCCAGATTGTCGGGACTGCTGCAGAACACCCGCTGTTTACTGGAAACACCTGCTCAGGTAGAACAGGGGACGACTGGGCGTTCTTTCCAGAGACCATCAGAAGAGCGCAAGGTTCACAGCAAAATGACTGGAGGTGACAAAGACTGCCTGCAAACCGAGCCGCGCCGCCCCCCAGCATCAACGCCCTCCAGAGCGGGCACGCGTCATGAGCCTGCCCGGAAGCCACGAGCCCTACAGGCACCGCTGCCGCGCCGCTCACCTGGGGGCCGTCCGCCTGTGGGCCTGCCCGAATGTGTAACGGCGAACATGCAGCCTCCCAGTGGTGCAGAGGACAGCATCCTTGCCCTGAACGCTCCCTGGGCTCCACCTCGCCCCCCCAACGCCCCTCATCCTCCCGTCTCCACCGCTCCACCCTCCCTAGACCATCGTGCCACCAGTCACGAGCTCTGTGGTCTTCCCGACCGGCTCCTTGCACTCAGTCATGGGCGTGGAAGTTTCCTCCGTGTCTTTCTCGACACTTGGCGGCTCTTTTGCTCTTGGTGCTGAATGATGCTCCCTGTCTGGATGGAGCGTGCTTTACGCCCTGGTTGCCTCCTGAAGGCCTTCTCGCTGGCTCCAGGCTGTGGTACTTCCGCGTTTTCATGTGGACATACACGTGTCCTGCTCCTCCAGGCGAACGCTGAGGAGTGTGGCAGCTGGGTCATCCGGTCACTTCATAAGAAAACACCAAACTGGCTTCCAGCCTGGCTGCGCCATCCCGCGTCCCCACCAGCCACGAACAGAGTTCCCGCTGCTCGCCAGCATTCAGTGACGGCAGTGAGGGGCCTGGGTCGTCCTCACGGGTTCGGGGACTCTCACTGTAGCCTGGAGAAGTCAGTTCTGACCCCGCTAATCCCACGATGCCCAGGAGACAGCTCGTGGAGGAGTCCCATAAAGAGCCAGGAGCCGGGGAGAGGGGGGCGCGGGAACCCCAAAGACACACGCCCTGCAGGGCTGCTCCTGCCCAGACAGCCTGATTGCCCAGGAACGTCCCCGCCGCCCATGTTCTGAGCAGGCTGCCTCGCCTGGCCACTCGCGCTGTTTCCAACGTGGAGAACAGGGCTAGGTGGGGGCGTTGGGCTGCTGACGATGCTGGGGTCTTGCCCCTGGATGGCATCAGGTCTGCCCATGGCCGGGGACAGGGTGGGGCCACCAGGGACTTGCTCACAGGCAGCAGGAGGCAGAGGGGCCGGAGCTGCCACGGCGGGGGCTTGCTCGCCCCTCCCTCGGCCTGTCTGCCTGCAAACCCGGAGATTAAATTACACGACTCCCTTACAACTCCAATTAAGCACCTAATTGATGGTGTTGCCCTTTATTACCTGACACCAAGAGCAAACAAACAGTGCAGAGAGCGCAGCTTGGGACACGCAGTGATTAAAGCGCCACCAGCTTCCGCACAGAGCCTGCCTGGGAGCAGCCGACGAGGGTGGCTCCCTGCACCCCGCAGTGGGCCACGAGGGCAGCTCCCCGCACCCCGCAGCAGGCCGACGAGGGTGGCTCTCTGCACCTCCCAGCAGGCCGACCTGGCGCCACCCCCGCCGGGTGCACCTGGGCTCAGGGGCTCTGCTGACATCCAGGCTCCTGGGGGGCTCTTTTTCGGCTCTGGAGAAGCCATGCTGGAGGCGGTAACCACTGCCTAGCAGCTCTGGGCAGCAGTGCCCACCCTTGGGCCCACGGGGCCCTACCTGACCCCAGCAGCAAGCACGGAGACCTCCCCATGCCTCCAGGCCCCTGGCTCGTGGGCCCGGGTCCCTGAGAAGGCGCGCACCCTGCCAGGAGGTGGAGGGGTGGGACCCCAACCCCTCGCCCTTGCCCTCCACTGCCACCCTTGGCTTCCGGCTCTTCTCTGGGGCTTGGGTCCTGCCTCCAAAGTAGATGCCTCGCTGGAGCCATAGGTCACCTGCTGTGAGTGTGTTGGGGGAGCTGCTGGGCAAACGGTTCTCAAGCTTTTCTGTTTTTCCAGCAGAGGTGACCCCGGGAGAACCGCAAGAATGGAAGAAGAAGCAGGCAGGCCTGGGGCCGGGGGCTGGGGGCACAGGGAGCCGCACGGGCCCCCGACGGAGGAAGGCGGCCTGGACCCACGTTTCCCAGCACGGCCCGGCAGCAGACAGTGGCCAGGAGTGGGGCGGGGGCAGAGACACATGTCCCGGGACCCGAGCCTGCAGAGGGGCTCCAAGGACCCAGGGGTGCCCCGGCTTGGCCCCTCGGTCCCACAGGCCTGGCACTCCCCAGCCCGTCCAGAGAAATGGGATGCAACGAAGCTGAAAACTCACCCACCAAACTAATCTATATCTTTAAAGCAGTGTCACTGGCTTCCCTGGTGGCTCAGAGGTTAAAGCGTCTGCCCGCAGTGTGGGAGACCTGGGTTCGATCCCTGGGTCGGGAAGATCCCCTGGAGAAGGAAATGGCAACCCACTCCAGTATTCTTGCCTGGAGAATCCCATGGACGGAGGAGCCTAGTGGGCTACAGTCCACAGGGTCGCAAAGAGTCGGACACGACTGAGCGACTTCTCTTCACTTCAAAGCAGTGTCAATAAAAACCAAAACCTCAACGGCTTTTCTTGACCTTGACAAAACATTTCTGAAATTCATTTAGAATAATAAACAAGCTAAAGAAATCTAAATGAAAGGAAAGAAAAGGGAAAAGCCGTGCTCTACACCAGATATGCCAACATACTTTCTGTTATAATTACTAAAGACGTGGAACAGAAAAATGAAATAAACGCCCAGAAGCCATGGAATAAAGACAAAGAAAAATAAAGACACATTATAAACCTACAGGGCAAGGAACGATTATCTGATGGACGGCACCCGGGCAGCCGTCTGTGATCAGGAAAAAGATCGACTAAGGCCTTCACCTTATGCCACATCCCAAAATACGTTCCAAGCAGATCAGATCTTTAAATATAAAATACAACCCAAAAAGTCACAGAAGAAAATAGAATTTATCAAATCAATAAGGAACTTTCTAAGCTTAAATGGAATAAACCAATGAAACTCCAGAATAAGTTAACACTTTCTGTACAAAATAATCACAAAGGAAAACAAGAAGTTAAGCTTCTGTACAAACTGAGCAGAAGAAGAGATAACGGAGCTCTGGTTGTGATAAGACCATTTGGAAAAGAAGTAAAAACTGTTTCCTTATTAGCAATCAAGTGAGATGCCGTTTCTATTAAAAAGTCCTAAGCGTGCAGTAGTTGACCCTCTGGGTGCACACCTGCAGGGTCTAGCCAGGCGCAGGCGTCTGCGTGCCCCGCGCTGCGTCCCGTGCTGCCCCTCCCGGCATGCCCACCACAGGGCCTGGCGCCCTGGGGACCTCGAAGCCTCTCCCACACGCGGCCCCTGAGCCTTTACGGAGCCCGGGACGCTGGTTGTCGGCCGTCTCCATGCTGAGCGGCAGGGCAGCGGCTGCACCGGGGGGTCTGTCTGCTCACTGGTTCAAGGTCGTCTGCGTGGTTATTAACAGCTCTGGTGACCGTGAGTTATCCTCACTGGATTCGGGCCACAGGTTCACAAGTTCCAGGTCTGGGAAAGAGGAAGGAAACCCACCGGCCTGCTTCCCTCCAAGCAGGGAACGGCCGACCGCCAGGCAGGAGACGCACTCACGCGGGCAGACGGGATAAGCAGCCAGGGACACAGAGCTGACCGCCCACGGTAACCGCGGCCTGGGGCCAGCCCGGGCCGCAGGGACAGCTTCCGGACGGGGAGTCTCCAGCGCCTGAACGCAGCCTGCCTCTTCCTTTATTAGAAGCCCCCTGACTCCTTGCTCAATGCACAGCCGTTTTCAGCACACAGACCTTTGATGTGCTTTGTTAGAATTATACTCAGGAATTTCATTTTGGGAGAGTGAGCAGGGATGGTATAACGTCCTAGAGTTTAGCTTCCCTAACTGCTCACAGATGTCATATTCGCATTATACTCACGTATCGTGTAAGTGAACTCAGCAAGGTTGCAGGATATAATGGGATTCCCGGATGGCACTAATATTAGGTCAAGAACCCACCTGCCAACGGAGGAGACGAAAGAGACATGGGTTTGGGTTCGACCTCTGGGTCAGGAAGATCCCCTGGAGGAGGGCATGGCAACCCTCTCCAGCGTTCTCCCTGGAGAAGCCCATGGACAGAGGAGCCTGGCAGGCTAAGGTCCAAAGGGTCACAAAGAGTGGGACACGACTGGGCAACTGAGCACGCACACAGGATGTAAGAGCAACACACGAAAATCAACAATAAACTCACTGCGTTCTTCTAAAAAAAAAAAAACTTCTTGGGCTTGTTTGTGTAGACAAACACGTCATCTGCAGAGAGGAAATGTCGTGCATGCCTTTCAGACAACAGGACAACAGGAGACGCTCAGACCAAGACGAGCAGAGACGCCAGGACTACTGCGGAAACAGCAAGCTGAACTCAGCAACGCACGGAAAGAAAAATATACCACAGACAAGGGCGGTTTACACCTGGAATGCAGGGCTGGTTCAACACGTTAGTAAAAAACTTTCACAGTAACCCACCACGCTGACAGTCTATGGAAGAAAAACCAGATGAGCCTATAAGTGGTGCAGAAAAGCACTTGAAAAAACTCAACACCTAACGTGATAAACGCTCTCGGCGGACAGACTAGACGGGAACAAGCAAGGGCATCCGCAAAGAGCCCAGAGCTGACCGTGCGCCCCCTGGACCAGGAGTAGGGCCAGTGCCCACGCCGACCTCCACGGCTTGGCACCATCATCAAGTCCCGGCTGCGCAGCAACCTGGAGAGAACGTGCGATGCGAGGCGTCAGGCCCACGGGAACAAACGCAACAGGCCCTGCTCACAGCCGGCGCGCCGGCAGGCAACGGAAGCCAAACCCTCCCAGCGCTGCCTGACCTTAGCGAGGCCACGGGCTGCAAGCCCAACACAAAATCAGCCGTGTCTCCGTGTCACTGTTGATCTAAGTCACACTCTGCTCCTTCTGGCCCCGTGGACTGCAGTCCACCAGGCTCCTCTGTCCGTGGGGTTTTCCAGGCAAGAATGCTGGAGAGGCTTGCCATTTCCTTCTCCACAAGCACAGAACAACGGAAACGACAAAGAAAAACACGCACTGAGGGTAACTAAAAATTAACAAAAATGAAACACACACGAGTCTGTTTCTAACAAAACACGTAACTGGTGTGTGCGCTGAAAACCACAAGATGCTGATGAACGAGCTCTAAGAAGGCCTGAGTCCACGGAGAGACACTGGCTCTGGACTGGGCAGGCTCATCCCGGTAACGGCTTGGATTCTCCTCAAACTGAGGATTCCCCGTGTAAAGCTCACCAGGATTCCTGCAGGTACAGACACGCTGATCCCAAAGCTCCACAGAAAGGCAACAGAAACAGGGCTGCCAGACACTGTTGAAAAAACAGCATAAAGTGGGAGGGATTACGCCGCCGACCTTAAGACTTGCCATCCAGCCACCAAGACTCTGGGGACGCTCGGGCCAGCAACCGGGATCCGTCAGCTGACATGGCCAACGCACAGAGGCGACTGACGGAGGCACGACACCATCTCAACACATGATGCTGGAGTATCTGGACATTTACCGGAGAAAGTCCCCCAGACAAACAAAAAAAAGAACCTCAACCTGAATCTCACATTACAGGAAAACCTAACAAAATGAGTCACAGATTTCAATGCAGAATTAAAAGACTTGAGAGAGAAAACATGAGGAAAAAGCGCCTTGACTTGGGTTTGCCAAAGTCCCTAGATCTGACTCCTGGAAGAGAACCGATCACCAGAGCTCATCCGAGTTATCGGTGTCTGCTCTGAGAAAGACTCTGCTAGGAAGCGCAACCCCCAAACTCAAGCCAAAGACGAAAAATGGACAAAAGCTTGAGCCCCCACCCACCCGAGGGGATACAGGAGGGGCTAACGTGAAACAAATGCTGCTCAACATCTTCACACGTCAGGGGAACGCCAGTTACACCACGGTGGGCCTCCACTGCGCACACCTGGGAATGACTGAAGGGCCCAGTGCTGGCGGGACGTGGGGCCACAGAGCCCCCGTGGGGCCAGCAGGGGTGTGGAACCACAGCCAGCCTCGAGGTTCACAGCGCATGGACCACGTGACCCAGTGATCCAGCTCCGGTGTTCACACGAAGAAACGCAAGAATGCTCACAGGAACTGGCACAGTTACTTCCTGCCTTCACTTTCCAGGTTTGGTCATGGTCTGGGTGTGTCTGACCCACCCTCTGTGGGCTCGGGTTCCACGTCAGCTCCGTCCGAAGCCACCACAGTGCCTTTCAGATCCACCTTCGTGCGCTTGGGCATTTGAAGACCCCAGCAGGCCTCCCTCCCGCCTGCTGCAAGGCCAGGAGGTGAAGGATGCCAGCGACAAGGCCGACGCAGCTCTGCCGGAGCGGGGCGGGCGAACGGGGAAGGGCTGCTCAGGAGGGACACGGCTCTTGTCTCCGCTTCCCACTTCCTGCAGCCTTCCTGGCTGTTCAAAGGCGGCCCCTCCAGCTGAGAACCAGCGGGAACGTGCAGGCAAGGCTCTTCTTGCTACAGGCTGGGGGCTCTCCCTGCTCCCCGAAGGCTCTAGGTGCTCAGAGGCCAGCTCCTGTCGAGCACGGCTCTCTGACCCAGGTTACACCCACCTCTACGCCTCAGGCAGCCAGACCAGTGGCCACAGGTAGCCCTGAGTCCATCGGTGCGTGCTGGGGCCGAGCCATGTGGAGCCTCAGCGCCCTCACAGGTGACCCGAGGCTGCCTGGGCCCTGTGCTCAGCACTGTGACGTCCCGGCCGGTGCTAATCCAGGCCGGTGGCTCTGGCCAGGGGCCCCTCGGGCCTCCCCCCACCCCCAGGCAGCCCCGTCCTCCCACTGCGGGGCAGGCGCCGGCTGAAGTGGGAAAGGGGGTCAAACCTTGGTCTGCAGAGACAGACAGAGCAGACGGCACGGCTGCTGCAGGCCGGCCCTGTGGCCGCCTCCCTGTGGTGGCCTCTTCCCTGGGCAGAGCGAGCGGGGCTCCAAGGAGGGGCCCAGGCACAGCCCTCTCCAGGGACCCCGTGGGATTAGCGGCACAGTCAGGCAGGGACAGATCTGACCACCTCCTGTGCATTGCTCTGACAAGATTAGGCGTTTTAATATTGATGCGTTGCCTAATTAAGCGCCAATTAGTAATCTCTCTGGCCCAGGCTGGGTGGGTGGGAAGCCACGGGAGGAGCTGAGCCAGCTCCGGCAGGGGAGGCCAGAAGGGGTTCAGGCTCCCGCCGACCAAGGGCCACGCTCCTGGCAGGGGCTGTCCTAAGGCCAAGGTCCAGGAACAGCTGGCTACAGGCTCCCGACCCTGTCGTGGCGTGGTCACCCGCGGCTGGGCGGCTGCCCCGCATCGTCCCTCCTGGCCCCCAGGGTGGCTCCTGGTGCGAGGGAGCCGGGGCACCTCCACTGCGGGGCCGCCCCCAACCTGGCTGCCAGGCGTCACCATGGAGACCACGCCCACCTACACGACCCTCAGGGCAACTGCAGGCCGAGCGCCAAGTGCCGTGTACACAGCAGATGAGCCCATCCGGGGTGTGGGGCTGTCCCGCAGGCCACCGGGAAGGCGGGGAGGGCCCTTCTGTCCATGACGAGACTCTGGAGGTTAGGGCGTCCATGTACTGAGATTTCTACGGCTGGAGGGAGGTCACAGGTCAGAGCCTGGCTGCCTGGCCCTGCTGCTGGAGTCCAGGGCGCCGAGGCGGACGTGGACGGCCCAGGAGGGAGTTTGCTGAGCTGTGACTCTGCTGACCACGTGAAGCCTGGCCAGGCTCCGACAGCACGCTCCGTGCACAGGCCGGCCACCCATTCAGCTGCTCAGTGCCCCCACCATCTGTCCTCTGGGAGCATAGAAGCCACCACCGAGGCGCCGGCGTTCTCACGGCTCCCGGGGACCTGGAGCAGCGCCCGCGGGCCCAGCGCCAGAGCTGCCGCTGAGAAGGGACATCTGGTGATCCCTGGACCGTGACCCACTTTTCCAGTGTGTGGGGGGCTTTCTGCCACCACGGGCGCTGCCCAGTACCGCCCCCGGAAAGGCACTCCCTCCGTGCTGTGGATGGTCCTCAGCGCGTGTGCGGCCTGTCCTCCTGGCCTCTGCGGAGCAGCCAGGCCTGAGACGTGGGCCCCGCGGGCTGCCGGGTGCACGACTTGCCTCACCGTTTCCTCCTGTTTCCCATCTCACTGTCTTGTTCCTCCGCTTTCAGATTTTCTCAGTTTTATCTTAAAAATCCCTCTTTAGACCATCATTTAACTCTCTGACACTCCTGACGTCCGGAAGTTCGTTTCCCATTCTGGAACACTTGGAAGGCTCTTGTCCGTGTGCTGCTGTTCAAAGTCCCTCCTAGTCTCCGAGGACACGCCTTCGGGAGGTCTCCATCCCTCTGACGGCCTGTGTCCTCCAGGCGCACCTTCCCGCTTGCCTGCTCTGCACCCCCGCACACGCCAGCCAGCCCTGGTCACAGACAGCACTGGGCTCTGCCGGCCGGCCAGCTCAGCTCAAGGGCCGCTGAGCAGCAACCAAGCGCCTGAAGGGGCTCCAGGTTAAGCGCCTGAAGGGGCTCCAGGTTCAGCGCCTTCACGTCTCCTCAGGTCCATCAGGCTCCTGGGGGTAAAAGGGGCGGGGGTCAGGCCCCTGGGATTCTGAGCCAGCAGGTCTGAGAAGGGGCCCAGGGACGTGCATCTCCACACGCGCCTGGGGAAGTGCTCTGATCCGACTTTGCTGGGAGAGAGGCTGCAGCCCGCAGATAGAGCCGAGTGAAGGCCTGAGGTCGGCGGGGCTCTCGGTTACACCTCGGGCAAGCGTCCTTGCTGCTCCTGAGCTTGGCAGTCATGCCCCCTCCCCCAGCGCCACTTGATGCCAATTCCCGGCCTTTGGGGAAGGTCGTGGCATCACTCAGCCTGGTTCCGGCCACGACGACAGCTGCCTGGAGTTCTTCTTCCTAAGTCACACACCATTAAACCACCTGCCCACGAGCTATCCCAACTGCAGAGGTCTGTGGTGGTCCCGCTCTCCGTGGGGCCTCGGGGAGCACAGCAGAGCAGGGGCCCAGGTCCAACCGGCCATCTGCCCGGACGCCCACAGTGCCCTTGGGCGCGTGCTGGGTGCCCCGGGAGGATCCGAGCAGCTGCGTCCCCACAGCTGAGCACGCCAGAGCGACAGACTTGAGGAGTAAACGGTCTGTCGCGTCAGACGGTGTGAGTCCTTGTGCAGAATGAAGAGCAACCTTGAGCGCCCGAGTCTGCATTCCCAGCTCCTGAACTCGGCAAGGACACGGGTGACTCACGAAGCGGGGCTGGAGGAGCCGGGGAGAACAGGAACATGGGCCGAGACCACGCTCGGCTGCCGGCCTGCTGAGGACCCTGTGGGAGGCCTCGCCCGGCTCTCAGGGCCGGGAAGCTCACCCTGGGCCACAGGCACCCCCTCACAGTGGTCTTGGCGGCTGAGCTGCGGTTTGGCCCCAGAATCACCTGGGCAGCACACCAGGGCAGCCAATGCCAGCTTCCTGAAGACAAGACAGGAGAGGCAGGAGGGTGTGCACCTCCCACAACACCCACGGTCCCTGTCCGCCAGCCCCGCACCAGGTCGCGGGAAAGCGGCTCAAGGACGGGTGCGGCCTCGGGAGCCAGGGGTTCAGGGGGGCCAGCAGACCCGCACTTCAGGGTCCCCACTGAACCCGGCGGCACACGGACCCCCGCCTCACAGGGGACCCTGGGCCGACAGGCGTGGGACAAGGACCACCTGGGACACCCTGGGGACAGGGAGCACGCAGAGCGCAGCCCCACAGGACGGCCAGGCTCGCTCCAGTCACGGCCGCGGCTGACTGAGGCCTACAGGCCCGCAGGCCGGTGCTGGGCCTGACTCCCATCTCCACGGGCTCACGGGACAGTGATCAGAAAGGCTGGTTGCACGCCGAGGTAGAGAGTGGGAGCTTGCAGGCTGGAGGGGCTGCGTCCACGACCCTGGGGACAGGGCGACGGCAGAGCCGGGCTCCAGACGCGACGATGTCTGGGCTCCCTCTCCAAGCCTGAGACGGCAGACACGGGCGGGGGACGTAGAAAGGGCTTCCCGCGGCAAACGTCAAGAAAACGGCAGCCGTGCCTTCCCGACGCGGATGCCCCACAGACATCGCGGGGGTAGGGGGTGAACAGAGCCAGCAGCAGACACGAGGGCGGGGGCTGCGCTCTGGGGGAGCCAGGGAGCGGCCCCTCGCCAGCCGCTTGAGGCCCAGGGCAGGCAGCCACACCTGGCAGCTTCTGACAAAGGAGAGAGGCTGCAGGCGCCCCCCAGCCCCCAGGCTTCCCCTGAGGCTGGACTGGGTGACCCCTGGGAGGCACCCTCTGATGGCAGAGAGGGGCTACAGGCGCCCCCCAGCCCCTAGGCTCCCCCTGAGGCCGGACTGGGTGACCCCTGGGAAAACGGAGCCCCCTGATGGTGCCCTCCCTGCGAGGCGGTGATGGACCTGCTGTCTGCCTGAGGGCCGGCCTTGGGGACCTCGGCACGCAGCAGGCAGGCTCACGCTCACTGTACTGCTTGGAGACAGAGACAAGCTGTGAGGTCAGAGACTGCGGCCCCGAGTCAGAGCTGTAGAGCGGGTGAGACCCTCGTGGTGGAAGGGGCAGCTCCAACCCCCACCCCCACCCCGCCTGTCACAGGGCCTGCGGAGGGCTCGCTGCGTCCGGAAATGTACTTAGACTGTGAGAGATGGCCCCTGCTTCCCGGAGCACTGGTGTCTGTGTGATTAATGGACACACATGAGCTGACAAATGGTATTAACTTGTTCCCGGGTCGGAGAGATGCCACCTCGGGTCCTTGCTGCGCTCGCTCTGCAGGCTGGGGCCCCCATCCCCTGGAGGCCCGTGGCCCAGCTCCTGTGTGGGCTGGACGGAGGGACGGATGGAAGGACCGGGGCCTACCTGCCACCTCCCGGGATGAGGGCAGCTCCGCGGCGGCCTGCAGGTGGGCAGGGACGGGGCCGCCGGCCTCCAGGGCGCGGACGAGCTCCCGCAGCCGCGCGCACTCCTGCTGCAGCTGCTGCTGGTCCTCGCGGAGCCGCTGCCGCGCCGCGCCGGCCGGGTTCAGGCTCAGGTGCAGCACCTTGGTCTTGCTCTCGTCGTAGCCGCCCTGGGGGAGGACCCCAGACAGGCGGTCAGAGCCCCCACCGGCGAGTGCGGCCCGGCCCGCGGGGTGCCCGCCCCCCATCTCTGGGGCGTCGGCAGGAGGCAGCACGCGAGCCCCCGCTCTGACCCGCGTCCCCCCAAGCATCGGTGTCCAGTGCGTGTTTTCAGACGCTATCCGTGACCACCTGGGTCCTCGCCAGCTGCGCAGCGACCCTCCTGTCCCAGGCCTTCACAGTGGGACCCAGCTTTTAAGAAATGAACACTTAAGAAAGCCGTGACACTAAAGTGGAGTCCCCGTACGCCTCGCTCGCTGTCGGCTCCTGTTACTGACACACGACCCAGCCCTGGGCACAGGAGGGGATGGCTGCGGGCAGAGCTGGTCTGGGCCCTGGTCACCAGGAGCACACGGTCAGTGAACGTCCACGGTGGACGTGCATCCCTGCAGGCGTGCTGCTTGGCACACATGCCCAGGCCATGCACCGGATGAGGCCTGGGCCAGCCCGGCCTCAGCTTCCCTGCCACGAGCATCGGGGAGCCCCCACCCCCGTCAGGCCCACCCCTCACCCCCGTCAGGCCCACCCCTCACCCCTATGAAGCTCAGCCTCGTGAACCTCACCCCCCACCCCCGTCAGGCTCACCCCCACCCCCGTCAGGCTCACCCCCACCCCCGTCAGGCTCACCCCCACCCCCGTCAGGCTCACTGGCAGCAGGGCAGGTGGGGTGAGCGAGTCACCCCAACAGCTGAGCACAGGCGGGCAGCAGGCAGACCGCTGCTGAGTAAACCCACTCTCAGTTCCGTCCCCAGCGTCTGGCCCAGGCGGCCCCAGGAGGGAAGCGCGGCGGAGGCTCTGGAAGGCAAAGCAGGAGCCGCACGTCTCCAGCTGTCGCTCCCTGGGCCCCCCAGCGAGCGGGAGCCCCGCAGGGCCGGCGCTAAGGGAAGGCCTGGGCCTTGGCGAGGGGGCCCGAGGGTCCCTCCCCCAGGCGCGGGGAGAGAGACACGCTGTGTCCCTGGCCGAGGGGCTGCGGGCCTGCCGGCCGGGCCCCCCGGCCTCCCAGCGAGGGCCGCTGGGCCAGCTGAGTGGTCATCTTCCTCCACGCCAATGCCGAGACGCCCTCTTGGAAAACCGGACCTCCACCTCGGACCTCTGCCCACAGCGACCCCTCCAGGGGCAGCAGCACGAACAGCACCTTTACCGGGAGGTGGGGCAGGCAGGCAGCACGGCCATGCCGCAGAGCAGCCGCCCCAGTGTGGGAGCAAAGTTGCGTGGACGCCGGCCCTCCAAGTCACCAAAGGCTTGTGTGGCCACTGCCGGCCAGGCCTCGCCAGCCACCTGCTAACTGTGCCCCTGAAAGGGAGGGGGGCGTGTGGGGGCGCTGCCAGCTCTCTTCTGCCCCAGGCTCGGGGAGAGCCAGCAGAGGGCGGTGGGAGGGGCTGGCGGCCGGCTCCCTTCGGGTTTCTGAAAACCTTGTAAGAACCTCAAAGGACAAAGAGACAAGGTGTAACTTCTGTGAGTCACAGGCTGTCAGGCTGGAAGGGATCTTATTTCATTCGATGCTCACAGCCTGGGAGACACAGCCAGGGGGGTGGAGTCCGACCACCCCGCATGCTCGGGCAGAGGCCCTGCGGCCAACGGGGGTGGGCTGGGTGCATGGGGACCTGCGTGTCCCATGGGTGTCGGGTCAGGGGGTGCAGGGAAAGGACAAGGACAGACATGTTCTGCAAAGCGCCATGTTTGCACAAGCGTGCCAGGTGGTGCTGGCTGCACCGTCTGTCCCCGCGGGTCCCCTACAGGGCAGGCAGGAAGGGGGGCAGGAAGCACCTGGCAGACCGTGAAGCTCTGCACGGGCAGCTCAGAGCAGCCTCGGGCTCGGCTCCGACCCTGAACTGATGCGAGGTCCTGGGTGGCCCCTGGGAAGCACAGGTGAGCGCCAGGTGTGGGAGCGGCTGGCCTGACGGCCGGTCAGGGGAAGGCCAGCGGCTCCCGGCGGGACCACTTGCCAAGGAGAGGTGCTGGACAAGTGGACAGCCACGCGCAGGAGCATCGAACTGAATCCTCACCTCACACTGTGCACGACAGTGACCTCACAGCGGATAAAAACCTAAGCCCGAGAGCCAGTGTTGGCAGAAACACAGGCACCGGGTCTGGTCTTAGATTCTCCCACATGACACTAAAAGCAAGGAGCAAAAGATGAGCGTAGACAAGCTGGGCTCCATCAGAGTGAACGCCTGTGCCGCGAAGCAGGCCACGGAGGAGGCAGAGAGACAGCACCCAGAGCAGGGGAAAGCGCTCGCAGGTCACTTATCCGGTAAGAGGCCCGTACGCAGGACGCTGAAGAGCTCTTGCAACTCGGTAACAACAGAAAGAAAACAAAACAAGCTTATGTGACAACGGGCAAAGCATCGGAACCAATCCTCCTCCAAGGAAGACATACGAACAGGCCACACGCACACGGGAAGATGTGTTAGTGATCAGGGAAACGGGAACTGGAGCCAGAAGGAAGGATCACTGCACCCGCCTGGCAGCTGGAATGGCAAAGGCAGTCTCCGTGAGGACAGAGAAGCCGAGCCCTGCCGCTGCTGGGGCAGAAAACGGTGCTTCCTCCATGGAGAGCAGTTCCTCAGACAGCTGGACAGAGAGTGACCACGGGACCTGGGCTTCCCATGCGGCTCAGTGGGAAAGAACCCGCCTGCCAGCGCAGGAAACGCGGTCCCTGGGTCGGGAACATCCCCTGGAGAAGGAAACGGCAACCCTCTCCAGCGTCCTTGCCTGGGCAATCCTGTGGACTGAGGAGCCTGGTGGGCTGCTGACCACGGGGCCGCAGAGTCAGACACGACTGAGCGAGTAAACCACCAGCACCAGCACCGTGTGACCCAGCGAGTCTACACCCAGGGACACACCTGAGAGGAGTGAACACACACTTCCACGGAGAAACCTGGACACAAACGTTTGCGGCAGCACCATCCACATGCCCACCCACACCATGGAGTACGACACAGCCATGAAAAGGAGCGGAGCGCGGACAGCAGCCGCGACGTGAACGGTCCCTGAAAACACTGCTCGGGCACTTCCCCGGGGGTCCAGTGGTTAGGCTCTAGGCTCCCCACGCAGGGGGCGCCGGTTCGACCCCTGGTCGGGGAGCTAAGATCTCACATGCCCTGGGGCGGCGAAAGGGGAAAGAGAAAACACCGCGCTCAGTGGGTGAAGCCACCACACACAGACGCCACGCGGGTGACGTGTCCAAGCAAGGACAGCTCCAGGCGCAGAGCAGAGCAGCGGCTGCTGGAGGCCAGAGGCGGCAGGGCGCGCAGGGCGACGGCGCAGGGTGTGCAGGGCTCCCTCCTGAGCCGGCGGGAGCGGTCGGAGTCTGTGCGGTGATGGCCGCTCGCTAGCTGTGAAAGTATGAAACCCACCGAACCGCACGCTCCACACGGGTGAGCCCTGTGGTGTGTGAGTCGTACCTCAATAAAGCTGTTAAGAAAGATGAAAAAGAGGGGACACAGCAGGACGCGGGCGGACGCTCCATCTGCCCTGAGGGCCCGCTCGGAGCCAGCCCCTCCTCCACACATGGGCCTGGCCTGTGCCCTGGGGCGCAGGGGGCTGGGCCTTGGGATGCACGTGTTGGGGCAGAGGCGTGGACGGGGCAGGGCCCCGGGAGTGGGGTTGGGGGCGCTGGGCCCCGGGATGCGCGTGCTGGGCAGGCGGGCATGGACGAGGTGCGGCCCGGGGTGGGGGTTGGGGGACACGGGTCCGTAGCGGCCCTGACTGGCTGGCACGGCCCAGGACCTCGGGCGTGGACACAGCCCTGCCTGCGAGTCTCCCCGCGCCCGCACAACCCACGGCCCCCGCAGCCCAGGAGGTCACCGCAGAGGTGTCGCGCACCACCCCTGAGCGGGGCTGTCCCGGCTTCCTCTCAAACCACCTCCTGGTCACGGGCCCCCACGCAGCTGGGACTCCACCCTGAACAGCATGCTGTCCAGACTCTGGTCCTCAGGACAGGTCTCCCCGTCTGGCTTGGTAGGGGGCAGGCCAGCCCACCCAACTCAAGCCCGTGACGCCTGGGTCCAGCCGGACTCTCAGGGGGCTTCCTGAGGTGCCTCCGGGGGGGGTGCCAGGCACGCGAGACAAGTCTGTGAAAGCGCCTCAGGGCTGGGGTCAGCCACAGGCCCTGTCACCTGCAACCTCCCACAGGGTGCTCAGAAATCAAGGAAATTAACTCTGCTTAGAGGAGGGGGGCTGGGCAGCTGCTCCCCCAGGAGTCTGACCCCCCCTGGGGACGGAGGAGCGCCACAGACCATGGGGCCACCGTTCCCAGGTGCCGGGAAGGGCTAGTGCCTGAGGCCCAGCTGGACTGCACACAACCTGCTACGAGTCAGCCTCCTCCACAGGCCTGACAAAGCTGCCATAGGTTAAAGGCCCACAGGACCGGGTGGCCAGGCCGAGGAAGAAGGCTCCAGGGTTCAGTGTACCTGGGCTCCGCTCTGCACCCCCTCCTGGAGCAAGGAGGCCCTCCCCTTCCTCTCTCTGTCCCTCCTTCCTTGCACGTGGGCTGCACGGTGCCCAGGAGAGGAGGTGCTCACAGCCAGCCAGGGACAGGGGTGCCGCCCTCCCCCACGGGCACGCGTGGTCGGAGGCACAGGGGCCCTATGGTACCGTGAGGGGCACCAGAGGCCAGCACCATTAAAGCAGATGGGAGGGCGTGAACAAATCTGCTGATATCTGCGACTAGATGACAGCTCTGAGGAAGAAAGGGGAGAAACGGCTGTAATCTTCTGCTAAAAATTTGTTGCCTTGTTTGATTCACAGCTGAGGAAACTGTTGAGACGCTGACGGGAATCTCAAAAGGAAAAGTTCTGAGCCTCTCTTTGATGTGTGGGTGCAATTACCGGCAAACAGAAGCCTCCCCCTTGCCCGGGCGCGGAGGCCTGTTCCCTGCCGTGACCACAGGTGGGCGCAGGGCAGGCTGCGGAGGAGCTCCAGCCGGGCCAGGGTCCTCGGGGGACCACGAGTTTCCCAGGACACAGGAAGGGTCTCAAGTCCGCAGAGGACCGGGCCTGCCGGACAGCCACGGGCCCAGGCAGCAGGCCTGGGCCTGAGCAGTGCTCCTCCCGGGGCCCCATAGCCCGCCTGTGGCCCGCAGGCCACAGGGGTCTACTTCCCACGCTCAGATTCTGTGCAAGCTATGACCAACAGCCAGGCCCCCTGCGTCCAGGCCTTAGAGCTGGCGTCCTGAGCCCCACACACCTGCCTCGCTGCCGTCAACGGTCAAGTTCTGCCCTGCCTGCTGGTGGCCCAGGGTGTCTGTCCTCCAGGCCCGCAGCTTCCATCGGAGGAAGAGGGCAGTGAACTTGACCTCTAAGGGCCTTCTCAGCCTAGCGCCTGGGACAACGGGGTAGGGGTGGGAGACAGACCTCAGGGCCCCTGTGGGCTGTGAAGGACTGCGGCAGCCAGGGAGGGAGCCCTGCTGCGCCTGCTAAGAGACCCTGCTGGCAGGAGGCAGGGACACGGGGAGAATTAAAAAGCACAGTTAAGTAACCACCAATCCTCATGCATATTTATTAATCACCCAGCCTGAAAACTGAATCAATACCTCTCGACGCTGCAGGAAGCTCAGCTCAGGGAGAAAGGCGGGGAGCTTCGGGGTCCCACGGAAGCTGAGGGGCAGGGCCAGCCAGACCTCAAGGATGGGGGCGCTCAGCCCTCCAGGCCCCGCCGGCCGGAACACTCGCCTCCGTGAGCCCAGGACCAGCGACCCGCAGCCCGTGAGCTCTGCGACCTTGGGCGGGTCCCTCAGGCGCCGGCTTCACGTCCGACACGCTGTGTGGGCCGGTTTCCTTCGCCGCTTGGGGGCTCATGGGACGCTGCCCAGCTCTGAAGCTGGGGGCACCCGGCAGGCCCAGCCTCGAGACAGTGTGCTGGCCGAGGGTGGAGAGCCTGCGGTTCGGCTGTAGGCCACGGGACTGCAGGCCAGACCCTACAAACCCAACAGACCCCCGGCACCAAGCGCCCGAGACCCTCGCGGCCACCGAGCAGCTCACGAGAGGGGTGAAAAGCGGAGGGCTTGGGCTGGAGGCAGGAGGGCCACAGGCAGGGAGAAGACCTGCCATCTGGGGACCGGCCCCCTGCCGAGAGAAGCGGGCGCTCCCGAGCCCCCGCTCTGGGGCACCACAAGCCAGGGGCCACAGGGCCCGAGGCCCCGCCCCACGCCCCGAGGCCCCGCCCCACGCCCTCCATTCCCCGAGGCCCCGCCCCCACGCCAGCCAGTCCCCGAGGCCCCGCCCCCAGGGCTCCCTCAGGACCCTGCACCCGCCCTCCTGTGGCCGAGGCGCCTCACAAACAAGCCGGCTGTGGGGCTGCCCCCCAGGGGCCGTCAGGGTCGAGGGGGCCTCAGAACACCCTCGCGTGTGCTCGCCGCTGCCCAGCCCTGGGGACTGGCCGCTGGAGCCGAGGGGCGGGGCTGGGAGCGGGCCCACCAGGCCCCGAGTGGCCCCCGGCCCGGTGTGAGCTGGGGCCGCCAGGTAGCCGCAGGCAGGACGGGCCATGGGATAGCGTCACCAGGCCGGCGCACATGGAGGGCCCTTCTCACGTCATCCTCCCCGGACAGTCCTGCCACGAGGCGCCGGGGGGCCCGAGACACACGGGTGAGCCTGCAGGCTGCCCGGTGGCTGCGACCGGAGTCCCCTCGGGGCCGTGGAGCCTGGGGAGGGGCCTTCCCGTCAGCGCCACCACTGTCCTTCTGTGGCCAGCAGCCCCTCCGCTTACACGAGACCCCCGGCGAGACGGCACAGCCCCTCGGCTCCCCAGCTGGCGTCCTGCTGCAAGAAACACGGACATCCCTGCTCTGGTTCTGAGATGACCAGGCCGCTCTGAGACTCAATTTGCTCATCTGTCAAATGGGGACTCTGCTCACCTTCCCAGGTCTGGAAAGATGAGAAAGTCAGTGGATGTGAAAAAAAAGTGAAAAGTGAAGTCGCTCAGTCGTGTCCGACTCTGCGACCGCATGGACTGTAGCCTACCAGGCTCCTCAGTCCATGGAATTTTCCGGGCAAGAGTAATGGAGTGGGTTGCCATTTCCTTCTCCGGGGGATCTTCCTGACCCAGGGATTGAAGCCGGGTCTCCCAGGTTGCAAGCGCACGCTTTACCGTCTGAGCCTCCGACAGTGGGCGTGAAGACGACTGTGAGCGCATGGAGCTTTGCTGAGTGTGCCACTTGTGCTGTGATGACCGTGGAGCAAAAGCCAGCGTTAGTCTTGACGGCATCTCTCACACATGCTGGATGCAGCCAGTGTGCCCTTGAGGACCCAGGCCTTTCTCGAGTCACGGGAAGACGGCGCAGGAAAGCACCAGTGCAAACCTGACCCCCAAAAGGCAGAGCGGGGAGCACTTCCTCCCATCTCAAGGAGCCCCCGTGTTTACCCCACCCAGGCGCTGGCAGAGGGACGGGTGGACAGAGAACGCAGGTGTCCAGGGGCCACCTGAGAGGGGATACCAGGTCACTCCCACGCGGCTGCAGCAAGGTCCCCACCCAGTGGGCGGACACAGTCTGAGCCAGGCTGCTGGGACCCAAAATGCTCGGTCCTCAGCCTCCTCAACCTGCGCCAGATCCTGGCTGTTTTGGGTCCAGCAGCATGACTCCGCAAGCTCCCAGGACCTCTGACTCCAGCTGTGCCGCTGAGAGCCAAGGGCTGCCGGGTCTCGCTGGACAGACAGGTGAGGACCAGGAAAAGCGAAGACACAGGAGGGGTGCTGCACAGGCCGGAGGCCCAGGCACATGCGGTGAGACCCCCCTGCGGCCCTGTGCTGCCCGCGCAGGACCACAGCCCCGGCGCCCGGCTCCAAGCAGCAGACACAGGGCGGTCGCTGGAGCCAGTTAGAGGACACCAATCACCCGCGACCCCACGCAGAGTCCTTCAGAAGGTGGCCTGCTGTGAGAGAGGCTTGTCAACAGCCTGCAGGGAAGCCAGGAAAGACAACCCTCACCGTCAGGAGGGCGGGATGGCGGCCGCTCCGGCCGAAGGCCAGCTGCGGGCCCCGGGCCCTCCCAGCGCCCCCCACCCTGACTGCCCTCCCAGGCCGCCCTGCAGGGAGACTCGGGGCTGCGGCGCAGCAGATGCGGGAGTGGGGAGGTGCGGCACTGACCGCACGGTGGGCTGGGTAAGCTGGCCAAGCTGCCGCCCGGCTAACACGGCCCCACACTCCTGTCCGCGCGCCGGGCTGCCCCCTAAGCTGCTGTCCCGTCAGGTCAGTGCACACGGCCGGGACACTAGCCACCCACCCGGGCACCCAGGGCCGCGTCTCTCAGGGGAGGGACGGGGAGGCAGGACACGCCTGCGGCAGACCCTGCCCTTCCACAGCGATGGCCCTCCGCGCCCGCTGACCGAGTGGCCCGTGTCCCCACTCAGCTGGGCGGGTGGGCAGAAGCTGGAAATCAGGCGCCTCCGCTGCCAGATCCCCCTGTCACAGACAGCAAGTGGCGGCAGGCACCCTAAATCTGCCCTGAGCCGCGGGAGCTGGCGGCAGGGGCCTCCAGTCAGGCCGGCAGCTGCAGGACCAGCTGGTGAAGGGGAGGGCCTGGCTGCCCAGGTGAGAAGAGGGCGGGATGACCCTGTACCCGTAACCCTCACCACAGACATGGGCTGTGCTCCCGCCAGGCCTCTGAGTTAGAACCGAAGATGTTCAGCAAAGCCGGTAAGAAAAGTTTTTGGAATTGTGATAAAATTTGCCACTGTAACCAGTTTTAAGTGTGTTGTTCAGTTTAAGTACGTTCAAGCCGCTGTGCAGTCGTCACCCCTGTCCACCCAAGGACCCTCCCAAACTGAGGCCGAGTCCCCATAAACTCTGGCTCCGCCCCCCAGCGCCTGGCGCCCTCTCTCTGCTTTGATTCTATGACCCTGACTCCTCCAGGGACCCCACACAGGTGGAATCACACAGTGCCTGTCCATCTGTCCAAGCTGTTCCCGGGGGGCGGGGGGGACACAGACCCTAACAGAGTTTCAGCGACATCCTCCTGGAGGAGGGCGAGACCAGGAGATCCAACCCCTAGACCCTCACGCTCTTGGTTCACGACATCCAGCAAGTTCTAAGCTGGCTGGGGGAGGGGAGCTGAACATGCTGATTCCAAAGTTCACGTAAAAGTGAACGGGAGAAAACCCTGATAGAGAGTCCGAGGGCAGCAGGACACCCGAGTCCTGGTCTCAATCAGATCCGGGGCATCGGGTGCACGAGGGGGTGACCCCACACCAGTGAGGAAAAGACAGGCTTTCAGGCAGTGGTCCAGGGGCACCAGGAGGAGCCCCTCCCAAAACCATGCCTCCCCCCTTATAAAAAACCCAAACCAAATCCCAAATCCGTCAGATTTAAACGTAAAAAATGAAATGCCCCAGAAAACCAGAAGATACCATGAGAGAATTCTTTACCGTCTGGACATGAGAAAGGTAAAGACAGGAACAAAAGCCCGGGAGCGGAAAAGGAAACGGCGATAAACACATCCGTAATAAAACGAGTCCAAGAGCCCAGCACCTCTGCTCGGGCTAAAAAACAGAACGAAAACAACAACAGCACAAGCAAAGAAGTCGAAAGACAGACGACAATTGGGAACCATCTTCACAGCTTAAAATGCCCTTGACACGCAAAGAGCTCCAAGAAACCAGCAAGAACAGGACCAGCAAGCCATTTGAAAAATGAACCAAGCACGTTGACACACATTGAAAAACCCTCACTCACACGTGATAAAGGAGCTGACAGCTCCAACCACACGGCTCTCACCTACCGGACCGGGCAAGCCTGGAAGCCCGGCGGCGGGGGCAGGAGGCCGGCACCCTCACAGTGTGGCCGTCGAAATGCACGCAGGGGCCGCTGGCTCTCTCTTCTGACACGAACAGGGCAGAGGTGTGTGCAGAAGGATGCGTGCCACGGCAAGGTCGTGATCACGTTCCTGGTAACCAGCAGGATTAACGCATCACAGCACACGGGGGTGTGGCACATACGTGAACACTGACAGGGTGGCATGCGTCCATGGAGGGAAGCCCCCAAGCGCACAGTCACAAAAGCGTCAGGAAGTGTGAAGGCGGGCTCTGCGAGTGTACAGGGGGTGGGTGCTCCTGGGTGCAGCCAGGAAGGGGCCAGCACCACCGCTGGGGGAGGGGCTGGCGTGTGCAGAGCCACGGCTACACCATCGCCAGTCCACACGCAGCCTTGTGCTCTGATCACCCGGCCGGCACCGAGGAACCAGACGTGCAGAGCAACAGCCTGCAAGGCTGGGGGTGGGGGGTGAGCTGGGCCGCTGGGGGTGCAGCCGACCCTGCCAGGAACAGCCTTGGGGGCTCACCCCAACCAGGCCCCAGGCCCCATGGTTTGTAGGGTCCTGCCCCCGCCAGGGAGCAATGCCCAGAGAACATTCCAGAAGCACGGGCAGCAGGCTATCAGGAAATAACCGGTCTAGTCGGGGACAGGACATGCTCAAGGCCGTGGTCAGCAGCAGGAGGACCCAAGGGCAAGACAGGCTCCGAGAAGCAGAACCTGGGCCTGCTGCAGGTTCCGGGCTCCCTGTCCAGTGAGGACCGGTGAGAACTGGTCGGGGAGGGACTGGCCCTGGGGGGTGGGGGGCAGGCAGAACCTGCAGGCAAGGCGCCAGCAGGGCTCGGGTCTGCTGCCTGGAGAGGGGGCGGGGGCCAGGGGCAGCAAGGTGTGAAGAGCGGTGAAGGCTGCACCCCCCGGCCCCGGCCCCAGCCCCTGTACCCCAGAGCAGAAGGAGGCCAGGCCAGGACTGCTATGATTAAACGGGGCGGGAGCCGGGCAGTTTCTCCGCTCACAGGGAACCTGGCAATCTTCTACCCACTCCATTTCCAAAAAAGATGCAGTCAGTGTAAATGTCACCGGGCTGCAGTCGGGCCCCTTCCTGAGCACAGCCCCCCTCCCCCACCGGAAGCAGGCAGGGCGGGGACGTGAGGGGACGCTCCAGCTCGAGGGGCTTCTCCCGCCCCCTCTGAGCGATGGTGGGATGGGGGCTCAAACCCCAAAGATGAATTCTGCCTAATTACGCGCGTGCTGAGGCACTTAGAGGCACAGATGTTTGCAATTCGCTTTAAAATGCGTCAAGCAAAGAGACGGGGCTAACGGAAGGAAGGGGTGGACAGGTGCGTCATGGCGGCCACGGCGGAGCGTCCCCACAGGGGGACACGGGCTGCTCACGGCGAAACTCTTGCAACTGTGCTGTGTGTCTGACCACGTCTGCAACGTCAGGGAACCAGCAAGACCCCGTCAGCACACAGGCTCCGCTCCCGGGACCCAGGGGAGCCAGAGGCCCGAGGCCTCCCGGCCTGCACGAAGCTTGCTCCTCACTGGAAGAGGCCCTGCTGGGGGACCAGTGGTCGCCAGGCCCAGAGCTGCCGTGCGTCCGGCCCTCGGGCTGCTCCCTAGAGCGCCAGGCGCTCGCTGCCCAGACAGCCCTGGACGTGGCCCACGATGTGGACACACGGGGCACCGTCGGTCGAGGGGACGCAGTCTGCAGAGCAGTGACTCGGCGAGGCAGTGCTCCTGGCTGGGGGTCACCGTGCTCTCCACCACAGCTGGCAGGAGGTGGGGTCAGCTCCACGTCCTGGCGAGCAGGCCGAGACGAGGGCCACCACCGCGGAGGAGCAGAGCCAGCAGCAGGCCCAGGGCCCACCACTGAGGAGAGGGGCACCCAAGGGCAGGAGGGAGCTGGGGTCCCAGGTGGTGCCCCGGCCCACCAGGACTGCTGGGAACGGCCAAGTGGGCACGGGGCAGGGGCCACAGGCCTGGGGCACCAGGAGTGCCACCCGCAGAGTCTGGTTCCCAGAGGACCCCAGGGAGCTTTGGGCCCAGACTTCCAGGTGGCCTGCTCGAGAGCAGCCTGTATCAGAACATCCCACCTTCACACAACGGCCAGGCGTGTCTGGCTCTGGGGGCCTCAGTTCCGCCATCGCTAAGCAGGGCTCGTCTCCCTGATGGCTGCCTACTTTAGGGACACACACAGGTCACCCCTGACGCGGTGGGAAGAGCCGACAACCCCAGAAGCCTGGGATGGGCCACACGGCACGGAAGGAGCCAGGAGCCTGCTCTGCAGCGTTGCCCAGCCCCGCCGGGCACCAAGCGGGCACCAGTGGGGAGACAGGCAGGCGTGCACTCGGCTCTGAGCAGTAACTGGAGCGCATGCCTCACCAACCAGCTGTGAACTAATTACAAGAAGTTCTAACTAGTCACTCCCTCTCCGAGCATATGTTCCCAATTAAGTCCAACTGCAGCTGATTTTAATCAATCTTCCTTGAAGCGGCCTGCCTTGAAGACTCTTCCAGGGGAAAGGGGAGGGGGGCTGCATCAGGAGCAGGCAGGCAGCACGGCAGACAGACACACGCCGGGGGCTGTGCGCCAAGCCGCCCCCGGCCCCCGCCCCCCGCTCTGCCCTGGACTCGAGTCCGCAGCTCTTCGGTCACACGGACCAAGCCTGGGGCCAGCCAGGCCACCTGCAGGGCGCCTGCCTCTCCTGCGGCCTCCACGGCCCAGGGACCCAGGTCTCTGCCCTCACAATGGTGTGCCCACACATGGCCCCTGAGCCCTTGTTAACCGCTCCTGTTATCCCCCATGGGGGCTCGTTGTCCCCCATTTTATAAAGGACATGCTGGGGGCTCAGATGGGAAAGCACGACATGCCTGAGACCACCCAGCTAAGGAGGCGGGCTCCAGCTGAGGTCTGCAGACGCGGACGCCCCAACCCACATGGGGCCCAGGAGGCTGGACACGCTCAACATCTCGGACCCCACCCGGGACCCCACCCCCCACATCCACTGCCTCTCTGACCTAGTCTGACCCCCCAGTGCCCGCAGCGGGGCTGTGGCGGCGCCTCGTGACTGTCGGCTTCAGCAGGACTGGCTGAGCCCCATCCCAAAGCCCGGGAGCTGTCAGCGTGACCTCGGGCACGCTCGACCCAACGCGGCCCCTGACGGGCGGCCGGGGATTCACCTGCCAGCAGCCGCCCCGCGTCAGGACTGCGGCCCAATTAAAACCGAGCAAGATGACAGGTCCAGAGCGGAACACCATCCAGCCACAGCTCCTGGCGCCGCGCTCTATCAAGGATGTCACTTCTCCCGTCTCCAGGAATCGGGAATAAAAAAGATTTGATTTGCCTCTAATAGGTGTCAAGACAAAAATCAATGGCCTGTCCAGAATCTGGGTAATCACAGACCTGCAGGTTTCCTGCCTGAGAACAATTTAGACAAGAGGATAAAAATGAAAAACAAAGGAACACTGCAACAGCGTAAACAGCCACGGAGCCTCACGGCTGCAGGCCGACGGGGCCCGCTCGGAGACAAGCCCCGAGCCACCGGGACCCTCTGCTGGGCCTCTCCTCCCCAGCCACGGAGCCTCACAGCTGCAGGCCGACGGGGCCCACTCGGAGACAAGCCCCGAGCCACCGGGACCCTCTGCTGGGCCTCTCCTCCCCAGCTACGGAGCCTCACGGCTGCAGGCCGACGGGGCCCGCTCGGAGACAAGCCCCGAGCCACCGGGACCCTCTGCTGGGCCTATCCTCCCCAGGAGCACGCCCAGCATGCCCGCCACAGAGAGCGGTCGGGAAAACAGGCTGTGAATCAACGAAGCACATGGGGCTGGAGGGCTTGGGGGGCGACAGCATGTGCCCACCACGGGCTCGGGACCCAAGCTCTCAGCCAGCGAGGGCATCTGGAGGGGACAGGCCCCCGGTTCCGTCTGGCCCGTGCACTGGGAAGTGGACGGCTGTGGCGCAGGAGCCTCACGGGAGGGCGGGCGAGCCTCGCACGAACTCACCTGCAGGGTGAGCCGCTCCAGCTGCGCCTCCAGCATCGTCTTCTCCTCCTCGAGGCGACTCCGCTCGGCTTCCAGCTCCTCAACCTTCACCCTGCAAGGAGAGCAGACCGTGACGGGAGGGCACTGCAGCACGGCCTCTGGGCAGGGAACGGGGAAGGGTCACGAGATGGTTAAATAGGCACCTGTGAAAATATGACACAGAGCAGCCACAGCAAAGAAGAGCTGTGAGAACACACAGCGGGGGGTTGGGGAGTGCGGCACGGCGTCTATCGGGGGGCCCCACGGACCTCGACTCCACAGCGGCAGCGAGACTAACCGGGGCTCCGCTGACCGCGACTCCAGAGGGGCGGGGGGGGGGGCAGGTGGCGGGGGCTCTGCTGACCGTGACTCCAGGGGGGACAGGTGGCAGGGGCCCCCGCTGACCGCCACTCCAGAGGGGCGGGAGGGGCAGGTGGCGGGGGCTCCGCTGACCCCGACTCCACAGCAGCAGGGAGACCAACGGGGGTCAGCTGGGGTCCGTGTGTCCTTTGCCCACTGGTCCCCCCCACACGTGGAACTGCACCCTGGGGAGGACTCAAGACTCAAGAAAAGGACCAAACTCGATGAAAAGACAGAAAAGACACACAGTGTGCATGCGTCTGGGGCTGGGGGCCACCAGGACAGGGTGCAGCTGCGGGCCCTCTCGCCCTGAAGGCCCAGAGGCCAAGCAAGCCCAGGCGCGGAGGCAGGTGTACAAGTAGGCCGCCGCTTGTTGCAAGAGGGCGGCTATTTTTGTCTTCATTTTTTATAGGAACTATACTGATATGCTTTTGAACTGTTGTGTTGGAGAAGACTCTCGAGAGTCCCTTGGACTGCAAGGAGATCCAGCCAGTCCATTCTAAAGGAGATCAGTCCTGGGATTTCTTTGGAAGGACTGATGCTGAAGCTGAAACTCCAGTACTTTGGCCACCTCATTCGAAGAGTTGACTCATTGGAAAAGACTCTGATGCTGGGAGGGATTGGGGGCAGGAAGAAAAGGGACGACAGAGGATGAGATGGCTGGATGGCATCACCGACTCGATGGACGTGTCTGAGTGAACTCCGGGAGTTGGTGATGGACAGGGAGGCCTGGCGTGCAGCGATTCATGGGGTCGCCAAGAGTCGGACACGACTGAACTGAACTGAACTGATAGAGCTTAAAATAAACAAGTGCCTGGGGGCTTCCCTGTTGGCTCAGTGGTGAAGACACCCCCTGCCAATGCAGGAGACGTGGGTTCAATCCCTGACCCGGGAGGGTCCCACAGGCGGGGGAACCGAAGCCTGTGTGGCCACAGCCCCCGAGCCTGGGCTCTGGGGCCCACATGTGGCAGCTACTGAGCCTGCGCTCCAGAAAGCCCGTGCCCCGAGTGGGAGAGGCCACGGCAGTGACGGGCCTATGATGACAGAGAAACCCTGCTCGTCACAACTAGAGGAGAGCCAGTGTGCAGGGGTGAGACCCAGCATGGCCAAAAATAAATAAGTGAAAAATAAAAGAGCACCCAGGAAGCAGAGCGCAGCGCTGAAACGGGGCGAGGGACGGAGCCTCTCCCACCAGCTGGAATGGAGGACTCATGCTCCATGGGTAACTCAGGAGCGTCGACTTGGGAGTGGGAGGGTGATTTTCTTCAGAGAGAACTGCTCCAGAATGGCCTTGCAAATCAGCAAAAGCGAGACTGGAAGGGACCAAACTCTTTCCAAGAAGCCTAATGCACCTCTGAAGAAAGCACCAAGATTTATAGGACACAGAAGCGCTCAGAACCCAGCAAGCCGACACACACAGCCTGCTGTCCAGTCAAAGGTTACCAGGCGTTGAAAGAACTAGGAAGACATGACCCACAACGAGGAGCACAGCCGAGAGCCGCACAGACGTGGAGTCAGCATCCCCGGACACGAGAAGGCACTGAAAGCTCCTGGAGGAAAGGCACGTTCCACTGGGCGGGAGCCGCGGTGTCTGAGGTGAAGAACACTGGACGGGATTCCTGACGGATGAGACTCTGCAGGACACGAGTTTCGTGCACTTGACGCCAGGGTGATAAAAGCTATCATGGCGGCAGGGAGAGAGGAAAATCGATCTTCAAAACCAGGGAGAGCAGCGTGAGCGACGGGGCAGCTTCATGAAGGAGGATTTATGGGCAACTGGAGTCCCTGCGCGCGGCAGGCGGCAGAAAAGCACTGCAGGAGGGCCCACATGTGATCAGAGTATAAAGACACAGACTCAGGGAGCCGCACAAGCCTGAGCAGAGAAGGTAAGAGAAGAGCACAGTGCATGGGATGGCGCGGGCTCTTAAGGTCAGTGTTGATAAGCAGACCCTACGAGCAGCCACAGGAAGAAAACGCCACCCACAGAGAAACACAGCAGATTTCTCAGCAGAGAAACGCAAGTGAGAAAGAGGAGAAAAATCTATCAAATGCTGGAAGAAATGAAAAGTGTCAACCTAGGATCCTATTCCCAGTGAAAATATCTTTCAAAAAGCGAACGCAAAATAAAGATGTCCTCAGACACACAGAAGCAGAGGATTTATCCCGGGCAGGCCTGCCCTATGGGGAACGTGACAGGAAAGCCTCCAGGCCGAAGGGGAGCGGGTCCAGAGGGCAGAGGACCCACGCCGGGGCCTGAGCAGTGATGGGGACCTCACCCACACAGATGCAAACATGGCTTCATGCTATATGAATCTTTAAGAAATAGCTACATTACCATTTTAAAAGAGGTCAAGCAAACCCAATAAAAACATACTGGGGTTTTAAGACGTAAGTGCAGATGAAACGGATGGCAGCCGGGGCACGAGGGCTGCGTGACAGACGCAAGCGGCTGCACGGCTGTGCGCTGCACGCGGGGCCGCAACGGTCCCTGGGGACAGGCGGGGAAAAGCGGAGGGTGAGTGCTAAGACCTAGGCAACCACTGGGAAAAGTGACGACTCACAGAGGCCGAAGAAGGAAGTGAGACGGCGTCACAAAAAACGTGCCAGTAGTTCAGAGGAAGTCAGAGATGCAGGAAAGAGGGGACGGGGCAGAGACACAGGAGAGCGGGAACAGGCAGAGACACAGGAAAGCAGGGAACAGGCAGAGATACAGGAAAGCGGAACAGGCAGAGACACAGGAAAGCGGGAACAGGCAGAGACACAGGAGAGCGGGGACGGGCAGATACAGGAAAGTGGGGAACAGGCAGAGACACAGGAGAGCGGGGACAGGGCAGAGACACAGGAGAGTGGGGACAGGGCAGAGACACAGGAGAGCGGAACAGGCAGAGACACAGGAGAGCGGGAACAGGCAGAGATACAGGAAAGCGGAACAGGCAGAGACACAGGAGAGCGGGAACAGGCAGAGACACAGGAGAGCGGGAACAGGCAAGAGACACAGGAGAGCGGGGACAGGCAGATACAGGAAAGTGGGGAACAGGCAGAGACACAGGAGAGCGGGGACGGGCAGAGATGACACAGGACAGCGGGGACGAAGAAGAGACAGCATGAGCAGAAAAGAGAGGGAGACCAGACCAGCCCCGAGCACACAGTGATCACATTCTACGCGAATGGTCTAAACACCCCCAGGTAAAAGGCAGAGAGAGGGGCGCCCCGGCGGTCCCGCGGCAGGACTCTGTGGGCCCAATGCAGGGGGCCCACGACCGACCCGTGGGCAAGGAGCTAGACCCCTCGTGTCACAGCTAGAGATGCCCCAGGCCACAGCTGGGACCGGGCACGGCCAAACATAGCGACGAATATTTTTTAAATATGTTTTAAAAACGTAGAGAGAGAGGATCAAATGGACGAAAAGGCAGCCCCCAGTTACACGCCACCAACAAAGCAGCAGAGACTGGGTGGTGGCCGTGCTGGGGGGCAGGAGATGACGTCATGAGCTCAGGGGGCGTGGCTGAGTTCTTAGGAAGGTGGGACCCTGCAGTCCCGGACCCGTGAGCACAGCACTCAAAGAGCTTCCTGCTTCCCCCTGTTTACACTGAAAGTGAAGCGGGAACCGATCACAGTGTGTCACCCCTGACCTGATGCCCCAAACTCGGACATCTTCCCCAGAGCCGGCCCATCAGCTCATCAGGGATACGCCAGACAAACGCGGGCTGGGGCTGTGCAACGGGCCACCTGCAGGCCCTGCAAAGTGGCGGAAGACAAAACCAAGAAACAGGTGCTGATAACGAGGGACAGACATGAGCTGTGTGGCCCACTCAGTACTACCCACGCAGCCCTCCTATAAACCTCCTATAAACAAACAGAAGAAAGGGGCAAGGAGGAAGAATGGATGCTGGGGTGGCTGGACGAGAGAGGCTTCAGAGGAGATGTCTAGACAGTGGCTGCCCCAGAAAGAGGCACTTCAAAAATGTAAACCGGTTTATTCACTGAGAAGACACAATAACCCCAAATGAACATGCTCCTAAAAGCAGAGCTTCAATACACATGAAGCAAAAATGAGAACTGGAAGGAGAAACAGACAAATCCACAAGTATGTTTGGAGATGTCAGAGCTCCTTGCCAAGGAGTCAAACCTGCGGACAGACGCTGAGCAAGGGCCCATGGTCTGCTGGGCCTTCACACAATGTTCGACCCGACACCATGCAACACGCGTTCCTCTCGAGCACAGACAGGACGTTCTCCAAGACAGAGCGTATTCCTGGGGCATCAATAAACACTAGCCAATTAAAAACGAAAGCGATACAAACTACCGCACAGACTGTAACGGAGTTTAAACCAGGTATCCATAACAGAAGGGCTTCCCCGGTGCCTCGGGAGAAAGGAACCTGCCCGCCAGTGCAGGAGACGCGGGTTAGATCCTTGGGTTGGGGAGGTCCCCTGGAGCAGGAAATGGCAACCCACTGCAGTATTCTTGCCTGGGAAACGCCATGGACAGAGGAGTCTGGTGGCTACAGTCCACGGGGCTGCAGAAGAGCTGGACACGACTTAGTGACTGAACAACAAAACCTGAAAGACGAGAGGGAAACATCGACACGACGGAAACCGCAGCAGCCCGTCAAGACCACACCCTGTCCAAGGAAGACGACAAACGGAGTCAGAAAGCCTCTGCATCTGGACGAGAACGAGGGTGCGACGGACCGCAGGCGCGGGGCCAGGCGTGGGGCGCAGCGGAAGCAGGAGCCCGAAACACTCACATTAGAAAACGAGGAAAACCTCGAATCAGCATCTAATTCACACCTGAAGAAACCAAACAAAAATAGGGAAAAGCACCTACAGCAAGGAGGAACTGATAAGGCCAGAGGTCAGTGAGAAGAACGAAAGCAAGCTGCCACTGCTCCTCCGGAAAGGCCAAATGAACTGTGAGGCTCCCGCGGAAGAGGCCAGGCAGCAGCGCCAGGAACGCGGCAGCCCACCTCGGGCCCTGCAGACACAGAGGAGCCCCGGGGGCGTCCACACGGACGACTGCCCGCGGTCCAGCCACATCGCCCACACAACAGCCACAGCCCAGCCTTCAGAGCCCTTCCACGACAGAAATATCCAGGCCTACGTGGTTTTACAGGGTGCAAACATTTAACAAAGAAACAACGCTAATTCTACACAATCTCATCCAGAAAAGAGAAGGAATAATTCCCGGCTTGGCACGGGAGGCCAGCATTACGCTCGAAAAGAAACAGATGAGGACAGAAAATAAACAAAACCCACACATCCGTGTCCCTCACGACCGGAAACACCATCAACAAAACATGAGCAAGTTGCGTCCAGCAATACGAAGGAACGGTGACAGCCAGGGAGACTTATCTTGTGATGTCGGCTGGTTCGATATTGAAAAATAAATCGATATGATCTCCTATATTGGCAGCTCAAAGAAGAAAAAACACAAAGGAATCAATCTGTGGGAAAAGAAAGGAGTTGACAAAGTTCCACCTCGACTCATGACAAACCAAGAACAGAAGACCAGTCAAGAACGGAAGGCAAAGCCTACACCTGGTACATCTACAAAAACCGACAGCGGACGCCGCTCTCGACGGCGAAAACTAGGAGCTCCCCCCAGACCAGGAATGGGGCAGACGCTCCAACACCAGCCCGAAAGCCTTGGCCAAAGGCGCACCGCTCAGAGAAGATATGACACTGATCCAGACAACTTATCAAAGTTGCTCAGTCATGTCTGACTCGTCTGTGACCCCACGGACTGTAGCCCACCAGGCTCCTCTGTCCACGGAGTTCTCCAGGCAAGAACACCGGAGTGAGCAGCTGTTCCCTTCTCCAGGGGATCTTCTCTACCCAGGGCTCGAACCTGGGTCTCCTGCATTGCAGGCAGATTCTTCACCATCTGAGCCACCAGGGAAGCTCAGATAATTTATAGACAGGAGAATCTGCGTAGTAAGACCGCAAGGAATCAACCAAAAATAAACACCAAAACCCCTCATAGAACTGAAACCTGAATTTGCTAAGGAACAGGATATAAGATGAACAGCTCAAGAATCAATCACTTCTATGCAGTCATAGCACGTGACGGAAGGCAAGTAAAACAAAATTTACGACTGATATAAAAAGACACACCGAGGCATAAGTCTAATAAACCGTGCAGAGTCGGTATAATGAAGAGAGAAACGCTGACGAAAAAGAATCCAAGGTGTAAATAAACAGATACTGCGTTCATGGAATGGGAGACCCAACGCAGCAGGAATGTCAATTCCCCCCAAATGACATACAGATTTAACACAAAGCCACTAGAACCCAGGAGGATATCTTGGGGGGGTGGGGTGGGGAGGAGGGTAGATCTAGACAAACCGACTTTAAAATTTATACAGAAAGTCAAAGGAACGAGAGCAGCGGCGACAACCTGGAAGAAGAACGGAGTCAGAGGAGGCACTCTAGCAGATCTTCCCTCTCCCCAAGGCGCCCAGCAATCAGGAGAGCACCGAGATCAAAACAGCAAGCGGAGTCCGCAAAACAGAGAAACCTGCCCAACTGGTTTGTGACAGAGGCATAAAAGCAATTCCACGAAGGACAGCCTTTGCCATAGACTGTCTGGAAGCAATTAAACATCTTTCAGCTCAGTTCAGTTCAGTCGCTCAGTCGTGTCCGACTCTTTGCGACCCCATGAATCGCAGCACGCCAGGCCTCCCTGTCCATCACCAACTCCCGGAGTTCACTCACACTCACGTCCATCGAGTCAGTGATGCCATCCAGCCGCCTCATCCTCGGTCGTCCCCTTCTCCTCCTGCCCCCAATCCCTCCCAGCATCAGAGTCTTTTCCAATGAGTCAACTCTTCGCATGAGGTGGCCAAAGTACTGGAGCTTCAGCTTTAGCATCAGTCCTTCCAATGAATACCCAGGACTGAATACCCAATGAATACCCATACCTTCAGAATGGACTGGTTGGATCTCCTTGCAGTCCCAGGGACTCTCAAGAGTCTTCTCCAACACCACAGTTCAGAAGAATCAATTCTTCGGCACTCAGGCTTCTTCACAGTCCAACTCTCACATCCATACATGACCACTGGAAAAACCAAAGCCTTAACTAGACGGACCTTAGTTGGCAAAGTAATGTCTCTGCTTTTGAATATACTGTCTAGGTTGCTCATAACTTTACTTCCAAGAAGTAAGCGTCTTTTAATTTCATGGCTGCAATCACCATCTGCAGTGATTCTGGAGTCCCCCAAAATAAAGTCTGACACTGTTTCCACTGTTTCCCCATCTATTTCCCATGGAGTGATGGGACCAGATGCCATGATCTTCGTTTTCTGAATGTTGAGCTTTAGGCCAACTTTTTCACTCTCCTCTTTCACTTTCATCAAGAGGCTTTTTAGTTCCTCTTCACTTTCTGCCATAAGGGTGGTGTCATCTGCATATCTGAGGTTATTGATATTTCTCCCGGCAATCTTGATTCCAGCTTGTGTTTCTTCCAACCCAGAGGTTCTCATGATGTCCTCTGCATATAAGTGAAATAAGCAGGGTGACAATATACAGCCTTGACGCACTCCTTTTTCCTATTTGGAACCAGTCTGTTGTTCCATGTCCAGTTCTAACTGCTGCTTCCTGACCTGCATATAGGTTTCTCAAGAGGCAAGTCAGGTGGTCTGGTATTCCCATCTCTTTCAGAATTTTCCACAGTTTATTCTGATCCACACAGTCAAAGGCTTTGGCATAGTCAATAAAGCAGAAATAGATGTTTTTCTGGAACTCTCTTGCTTTTTCCATGATCCAGTGGATGTTGGCAATTTGATCTCTGGTTCCTCTGCCTTTTCTAAAACCAGCTTCAACATCAGGGAGTTCATGGTTCACGTATTGCTGAAGCCTGGCTTGGAGAATTTTGAGCATTACTTTACTAGCATGTGAGATGAGTGCAATTGTGCGGTAGTTTGAGCATTCTTTGGCATTGCCTTTCTTTGGAATTGGAATGAAAACTGACCTTTTCCAGTCCTGTGGCCACTGCTAAGTTTTCCAAATTAGCTGGCATATGGAGTGCAGCACTTTCACAGCATCATCTTTCAGGATTTGAAACAGCTCAACTGGAATGCCATCACCTCCACTAGCTTTGTTCGTAGTGATGCTTTCTAAGGCCCACTTGACTTCACATTCCAGGATGTCTGGCTCTAGACGAGTGACCACACCATCGTGATTATCCGGGCCGTGAAGATCTTTTTTGTACAGTTCTTCTGTGTATTGTTGCCACCTCTTCTTAATATCTTCTGCTTCTGTTAGGTCCAGACCATTTCTGTCCTTTATCGAGCCCATGTTTGCATGAAATGTTCCCTTGGTATCTCTAATTTTCTTGAAGAGATCTCTAGTCTTTCCGATTCTGTTGTTTTCCTCTGTTTCTTTGCACTGATCGCTGAAGAAGGCTTTCTTATCTCTCCTTGCTATTCTTTGGAACTCTGCATTCAGATGCTTATATCTTTCCTTTTCTCCTTTGCTTTTCACTTCTCTTCTTTTCACAGCTATTTGTAAGGCCTCCTCAGACAGCCATTTTGCTTTTTTGCATTTCTTTTCCATGCGGATGGTCTTGATCTCTGTCTCCTGTACAGCGTCCCAAACCTCCGTCCATAGTTCATCAGGCACTCCATCTATCAGATCTAGGCCCTTAAACCTATTTCTCACTTCTACTGTATAGTCATAAGGGATTTGATTTAGGTCATACCTGAATGGCCTAGTGGTTTTCCCTACTCTCTTCAATTTATGTCTGAATTTGGCAATAAGGAGTTCATGATCCGAGCCACAGTCAGCTCCTGGTCTTGTTTTTGTTGACTGTATAGAGCTTCTCCATCTTTGGCTGCAAAGAATATAATCAATCTGATTTCGGTGTTGACCATCTGGTGATGTCCATGTGTAGAGTCTTCTCTTGTGTTGTTGGAAGAGGGTGTTTGCTACGATCAGTGCGTTCTCTTGGCAAAACTCTATTAGTCTTTGCCCTGCTTCATTCCGTATTCCAAGGCCCAATTTGCCTGTTACTCCAGGTGTTTCTTGACTTCCTACTTTTGGATTCCAGTCCCCTATAATGAAAAGGACATCTTTCTCGGGTGTTAGTTTAAAAGATATCCTTTAGAACTAACATCCAAATAGCTTTAGGCAAAAACAAATCTTCACCTAAACTTCATGTCTTACACAGCTGAACATGGGTCAGAAGCTTAAATATAAAATGTGAAATCATAAAATTTTAAGAAATAAACATAGCAGAACATCTTTGATATGCAAGGCTAAGCAAGCAGTTTTCAGACTCAATATCTAAAAGTTGATAAATTGGACTTTTTCAAAATTTAAAACTTTTGTTAAAGACATTGGGAAGATAATGAAAAAAACAGGCTACAGACCAAAAGAAAATATTTGCAAAGCACATATTTGACAAACACATATCCACTATAAATAAAGAAATTGCAAAATTCAACAATAAGTCAAAAAAAATAGAACAGCAGCAAGAAAAAAACAACTAAATATTTAAACAGATATCTCACCAAAAATGTTAAAACAGGCTGCAACTAATGAAAATCTGTTCAGCATCATTAGCCATTTGGAAAATACACGTGAAAAGCCACGGTAAGACAGCCAGTGAATGCAGTATCACACCCCCAGCAGAAGGGCTAAATAAAGTCAGAATGTTGACAATACCAAGTGCTGAGACAGAAGAACCCAAAGTCTCACACAGTTCTGTTTAAATAACCATCAAACTATTTTCCAAAGCCAAACACACACTGAACACATCACTTAGAAAGCCACTCTGCGGTAGCTACCCGAGGGAAATAGAAATCGTTGCCCCTACACAACCTGCACACACACGTTTGCAGCAGTTCCGGTCATAGCTGCCCCGAGCTGGAAACAACACAGATATCCCTCAGGAAGTGAACGGACGCATTTGTTTCCGTTGGTCTATCCACCAGTGGAATACTACCCAGTTATAAAAAGGAGCAGCTACCGCCGGAAGTGGAATGCTTGGGAACCTGCGATTCAGTTAGACCAACAGCAGAGGACATGTTCTAGCCAAGTGCACACGGGCGTTCTCCAGAAGAGACCACGTGTCAGGCTACAGAACAGGTCTCAGCAAGCTAAATTTATCGATCGAATGGAATTAACTCAATGAGATGAAAGTAAAGCCCAGTAACAGGAGCAGAAACTGGAAGACAAGTATGCGAGAGCTAAACAACAGGCTTCAGCAACAGGCCAGAGAAGAAATGAGAAAATAACGCGAGAACGAGACACGAGAGACCACTGACGCACGGCTCTTGGGCAATTCATAGCCTGAAAAGCCTACATTTTAAAAGAAGGTGAAGTAGTGGAAGTTACTCAGTCGTGTCCTACTCTTCGCAACCCCATGGACTGTAGGCCAGGCTCCTCTGTCCCCAGAATTCTCCAGGCCAGAGTACTCGAGCGGGTACCCGTTCCCTTCTCCAGGGGATCTTCCCGACCCTGGGACTGAACCCAGGTTTCCCACACTGCAGGCAGTTTCTTTACTGTCTGAGCCACCAGGGAAGAGGGGGATCTCAAATCAATAACATGAGTAACATCTTAAGAAATTATGAAAGGAAGAGCAAATTGAACTCAAAAGCTAGAAGGAAGAAAATAATAAAGACTAGAACAGAGATAAATGACACAGAAAACAGAAAAACAGTAAGAAAATCAAGAAAACCAAAAGCTGGTTATTTGAAAAGATCAACAAAATCAACAAATCTTTGGCTGAAATGATTAATATGTTTCAATATAGATAAAAATCTGCTATATTTCTAAACAACGGCAATGAAAAATCTGAAAAAAGGAATTTAACAAAATCAGTCCATTTACAAGAGCGTCAAAGAGAACAAACTACTTAGCTTTTAATTGACCCAGGGAGGTAAAAGATTTGTATACTGAAAACTGCAAAAGGTTGCTGAAAGAAATTAAAGAAAAACTAAACAGATGAGGAGATATTCCATGTTCATGGATAGGAAGACTTACAATGGTTAAGACATCAGAGGAGTTGAAACAACCTTGGAAAAGAACAAATTGGGAAAACTTGTACTTCCTGATTTCCAAACCTGGTAGAAAGCTGCAGCAACCAGAAAATAAGGGACTTCATGGTGACAACACCGTGGAGGAATGTCACTTATGCTCAGTGAAAGCGGCTGGTCTCTAAAGAGTAAAACTGTAGGGCTGCATTTATAGGACATTACTGAGAAAGGAACGGACCTGTGGGGAAGAGGGCAGCCTCTTCAGAGGCTGCAGCAGGACCGCGGGCGTGCGGAGACGATCACAAGCTGACGGCAGGAGGGGGCTTTGAAGCGACCTCATCAGTCTGTGCTCCGGTCAAGGGGCAAGTAATTGAAATGCCTGGGACTGTACACCAAGAAAAAGACAATCTGATGCTGGGAAGACTGATGCTGAAGCTGAAGCTCCAACACTTCGGCCACCTGATGAGAAGAGCCGACTCACTGGAAAAGATCCTGATGCTGGGAAAGATTGAGGGCAGGAGGAGAAGGGGGCAACAGAGGATGAGATGGGTGGATGACATCACCGACTCGATGGACAAGAGTGTGAACAAACTCCAGGAGACAGTGAAGGGCAGGGAAGCCTGGCGTGCTGCAGTTCACGGGCTGCAGAGTCGGACACGACTGAGTGACTGAACAACAGGCACAGAATAATTTTAGCAGTGGAAGACAGCAGGCCGCCTACTGTATATTCTGGAGCTTATCGGGGTGGTCATTATGAGCAGGGGCACGTATCTGCAAGTGTGACTGTGGTGTCCGGTGGGGGTGGGAGGGTGGAAGGAGTATTTGATCACTGACGTTCTTCAGATCTGAAGGAATGTGGTGATCAGGAAAGGCAGACTAGCTTTCACCGTACCCTCTGCGTGCGTGCCTGCTCGGTCACGTCCGACTCTACGACGCCAGACTGTAGCCCGCCAGGCTCCTCTGTCTGTGGGATTTTTCCAGGCAAGATACTGGAGTGGGTTGCCATTCCCTTCTCCAGGGGATCTTCCTGACTCAGGGATCGAGCCTGTGTCTCCTGCGTTGGCTGGAGGGCTTTTCAGCACTAAGCAACCAGGGAAGTCCAATCAGTGTGTGCGCTTGGCCAAAGGCAACAGGCTGTCCGAGACCTGCCCTCTGGGGGGCGATGCCCACAGCCCCACCTGGTGCCCCAAGACGCTGGGCACTGACAGGGACACGCCCTGCTGTATGTGGAGTGCGCCTCAACGACACGGGTGTTAAAATCCCTCAGGGCTGGTACTGAAGGGAAAGCCCGGGGTGCAGAGCCTGACCCACAGAAAGCGCCGGGCGCACGGCAGCGGTTTCGGTGCAATGATTACGACAGCTGCTGACGGGGGCAGTGGGGGGGTGTCCTGGTTTCAAAACCACAAGCAGCAGAATCCTACATGTAAGTACCATTGGATTTCTGAGACCCAGAAAACACACGTGTGTGTATGTAAAAGCACGGGCGATGGTTCACGCAGAGATATTCATCACAGCTTGTTCTCAGCAGCTGAAAACAGGAAGTAACTCAAGGTCTGAAAGGGGAGCAGTCGACTGTAGCAGGAGACAAACCACGCGCCAGCGTTTACAGGAAGGCTGCAGAGATGCGGGGAGGTGCCACAAGACAGAGGGGGAGTCGGGCTTCCGGCGGTGCGGGCTTCACTGTGCGTGAAACGCTTCTGCACAGGAAAATCGCCGGAGACGTCAGGTGGAGATGGCGGCCTCTACAGTCACACGTAAGTGCAAGCTCTCTCAAAATTTCTTTAAAGTGAGAGCATAGATCTCCCTGACTTCTGGTGAGGCCTGCTTCTGAAGAGACAAAGGAAACAGGAGCGACAGCGCCCGGAGCACCTTAGAAGTTGGAAGCATAGTTGGCAGCAGAGCGGTAAACGGCACAAGAGAGCTAAGCCCTGGGCCAGCCATGGAAATGCCGAGAAGCTCCCACCACTAACAGCCCAGAAGGTCTCGGGAGCGGCGTCACAGGGAGTCACTTCTGAAAGCAGCTTGGAGTCTCAATCCCCCACTCCTCAGGAAAGAACTGCAGGAACCTGCACAAACTTAGGAGGAGGCCCACGGCCTCTTCACGGAGCACAGGCCCCACGGGTGCCGCCACGCGTGCACACACCCGCGGCCACCACCGCCACGAGCTCACCAACGTCCCTCTGGAGACCCCCCACAAGCCGGGCCACCTCCTCCTCCACCGTCTAAACAGACTGTGTAAAGCTGATGCTACTTATCCTCTCAACGTTTACAGTTCTCTAGAGACAAGGCACAGACCTGGCAACATCCCCTGGGGGAAGCACTGTAATCGTGAATTCAAGGTTGCAACGTTTGCAGGACGACGCAGGGGGGCTTCCCAGGGGGCTCAGTGGTAAAGAGTCCGCCTGCTGACACAGGAGACGTGAGTTCAATCCCTGGGTCGGGAAGATCCCCTGGAGGAGGAAATGGGAACCCACTCCAGTATCCTCTGGAAAATCCCACGGACAGAGGAGCCGGGAGAGCTACAGTCCTTGGGGTCACAGAGTCAGATATGAGTGAGTGCTCACACAACACACACAGGATGCCGCGGACCATCCAGCTCAGCTCGGATGAGCTGCACGAGTCCCTGGCTTTTGAGGAAGCAGTCCATCGGGCCCAAGCTGACGACTCTGTGAGCATGAATTGCTCGTAACACCCCCACATCCTCTAGCGGCGGGAGGGCCTGCAGAGGCTCCCCCGTCCTTCCAGGCACCGACGCACCGTGTCTCTTTCATACTTGTCACCTTTGCTGGAGGTTCATTGATTTTCAAAGGACTGGCTTTTTGCTTCAGTAATTTTCTGGTTTTCTCCTTCCATTAAATTCGCTCTTTACGAGCCCCTCCTTTCTGCTCGCTTTGGGCTCCCTGTGCCCTTCTTTTTCCAAGGTCTGGAGACTGGATTATAAACCAGACGCCTGCCTGCTCTCCCACTGCCCGAACCACAGACTCTCACGGGTCCGTTTTCACCATCACTTGGCTGTCTCTCTCTCTCCTTTGAGACGTCCTCTTTGACACACGGGCTGTTTAACAGTGTGTTTAATCTCCAAATGCCAGGAGACTCCCCTGGGTTCTCCTGGCACTGACTTCCGGATTGAGCTCCTTCTGGACACAGAACACACGGGGGATGAAGCTGACTCTCCGGGACGTGCTCCGCGAGCTGGGTGCAGTCTGCCCACCGTGCCTCCTGCGGACGTCGCCCGGGCCCTGCTCAGCCCCTTCCGCATCTCTGTTGCTTTTCGGGTCAGTCTTGTTGCTCCTGGGGGCACCATGCCAGGCCCTGACCGCACAGGTGGATCTGCCCACGCCTCCTCCCAGCTCATCACTCAGCTTCGTGAGTTGGAAGTTACGCTTCTGTGCAGACGGAGCCTCTCACAGGGTCCCTTTTGGTCCGCCGAATCTTACCTGACATTGTTCTACCAGCATAAGCCACATCTACTTTGAAAACACTCATGCGTGCCCCGCACGTCGTTTCTTGCTCTTTTACTTTCTACCTACCCATGTTGTCATGGCTGAAGTGAGTCTTGCAGATGACATGTAACCGGGTTGTGTGTTTGTATCCACGCTGCCAATCTGCCTCGTAGTTAGTGTGTTCACATCGTTCACATTAAATGCAACTTATTTCCCGATGACTACATCTGCGGCTTCACTTATGTTCCCTGTTCGTTCCCTCTGTCTCCCTTCTGCCTTCCTGTGGGTTCCTTGGCCACTTTCTAGAATCTCATTCTGCAGCATTTTGGATACACGGCGTTGTACGCATTTCTTACTGTCGCTGGAAGCATGGAGATGAGCATACGTGATGTGGCTTCCTGGTGCTGAGACCCCCTGCCTGCTGTCAGATCAGGCGGGCTCAAGGCTGCCACCACGTGTGCCGAGCACCAGCATCGTGGGACGCTCCAGGCTTCCACCCTCGGGGACGATCTCACAGAACCGCGAGGCCAGCCTGCCACCCCACCGCGTCCCCCCCGTTTTCGCCCATGCCGCTGTCCCTTCCCCGTGGAATTTCCAGGCTTTCCTCTCTCACTGTGCCCTTCCTGCCCGGGAGCTTCCTCCGACGCTCATTAAGGGCAGGTCTGCTGGTGACAAATTCTCTGAGCTTCGCTCCGGCGGAGGGCGTCTTGATTTTTCTCTCATCCCTGAAGGATGTTTCCACTGGCTGACAGTTCTTTTCTCTCAGAAGCTTGAAAAGTGTTGTGCGCTTCCTCTGGTTTCTGCAGTTTCAGATGAAAAACTCGCTGCCGCTCTGATCCATGTCCCCACAGATAATACTGTTTCTCTGCAGCTCCTTTCAAGACTTTTCCTTTGTGATTAATTTTCAGGAGGTTGATCAGCACATGTCATGGTGCGGGTTTCTTGGGTTTTAGGATGTAAGGGGTCCACTGAGCTTCTTAAACCTGTAGTTTCATGCCCTTCACCAGATTTGGGAAACGGGCAGTCATCACTTCTCAGGGTTTCTTCTCCGCCTCAGCGCCCTTCTCCCCTCTGGGGCCGCAGCTACGCGAGGCCCCGCTCTGTCTCCCGACCACGGGTCCCCGAGGCTCTGCTCCTGGCTGCGCGCAGTCTGTCTCCCTGCTGCTCTGCTGAGGGGTTTCTACTGGCCTGGCAGTCTACTGTGGGGCATACCTGGGGGGTTTTGTATTTTGGTTATTGTATTTTTCAGGGGTATAATTTACATTTGATTCTTAAAAAAAAAAAAACACGATGATGTTTATTTCTTTGTTGAAATGTATCACTTGTTTAAAGAGGATGTGTAACTGTTTGCAGAAGCGTTCTCATGCTGCTGCTGTAAAACCCTCATCAGGCAGTTCCCCGCCTGAGCCGCCGTGGCGCCGGTGTCTGCCGATGGTCTTGTCTCATCCCGACTCCAGGTAGGATGGGTTTTACTGCATCCCGGACACGCCAAGCACCAAGCTGCAGGACCTCACCCCCCGCTGAAGACCAGAGATTTATTTTCTTGAGAGAGGAGAGAGCAGGTCTTGGAGCAGAGGGACACCCGTTGGAGGGCCAAGCTGCCCCAGCTGGCAGGGCACTGAAGGGCCGTGTCCACGAACGCCAAAGCCTGGTCCTGCCGCGGCTCTGCACCTGGAAGCCGGCAGCCCACCTCCAGACGGGGCTCTTCCCTGAAGACACGAGGGGTCCCCGTGAAACGGCCATGGTAGACCTAGCGAAGCCGCCCGCAGAGTCCGTCAGGCCCAGGCAGGCCCGGGGGGGTCGGTGCCCCCTGCTTGTAGGCGGACCACCAGGACTGCCAGGACCGCAGGCGCAGCGTCAGCAGGAGGCCTTCCCCCAAGCCACCACGCTGACGGAGGAAGCAGCACAGAGAGAAGGGGGTCTGGGCTGAAGGAGACTTCAGAAAGCCCCATCGTGGCATCAAAGAGCAATAGAGGACGAACGGGCTGATAACTTGAGAACATTTTATAGAAAGTAAAGCCCAATGATAGAAAATAGCATCAAAAGTGTTTTTATAACAGAAAGCATCCAGAAAGTTCAACATCTAAGCAACAGCTTCAGAAAGAAACAACGGAGAAAACGGAAGAGGAGAAATGACCGGTGAGTCACTGAGGGACCTTCCAGGAGCTGGAGAGCGAGAGACGCCACGCTGAAAGGCCACCAGAAACACAGCAGCGCGGCTGTGACGTTTCAGCACCCCGGACAGCAGACGGCCCTCCGTCCTCCGGACAGCAGCGCGGGGCAGGCCAGGACCCCGGGCCCGAGGCTCTGCTCTGGGGGAGGCCGCCCCTCCCGCCCGCCGCAGGGTCAGTGCAGGAGCGGCAGCTGGGCACAGCCCCGGCTGGGACACCCCCCGGTTTTTGCAGCGGGCAGCAGGGGGGGCAGCAGGCCCGGGGCCCAAACGCGGCTGCAGCAGCTGTGCTCCCGAGGGTGTCTGCAGGCAGGCAGAGGAGGCCTGCTGACCGGCAAGTGGGCTTCCTCCCAGCGCAGCGGCCCAGGTCGGGAGGGGCGTGGGGCTGCAGAAGCCTCCGTGATCAAACGCAGGGCTCCCACAACAGCTCCCCTCCAGACCGAGCCCTCAGCCGGGGGCACCAGGGTCCAGGGGCAGCTTCACCCTCGCCGTGGTTCACACACCAGGCCCAGGCCCGCGGGGGCGGGTCCTGCTTCTGCCCAGGTCGTGGGTGGTGGCCGAGGGCCCACGTCCCTCTGCAGCTGTGCCCTCCTCTGAGGCGGGGAGGCAGGAGACACCTCCTGTCGTCATGCGCGCACGCCCGCAGGTGAAGCAGAGTCAGGTCCCTGCAGAGAGCGCCATGCGGGGCACCCTGCTGTCTGCCAGGCTCGGGGCAGGAGGAGGCTGCTGAGCAACGGCCAACCCGGTGCAGGGCCGGAGAGGGCAAACTTGTGAAGACAGCATGGCGGGCAACAGAGGTGGGGGCACAGGGGGGCCAGGCACGGGGCGGGGGGGGCACAGGGCAGGGCAGGGCAAGACGCACCTGAGCGAGCTCACCTCCTCCCTGGAGAACAGGAAGCTCTGCTCAGCCGGGCCCGCCTGCGACTTCAGTATCTTCAGCTCCATCTCCAGCTGTGAGGAGACACGGGTGAGAGGTCAGCCTGGACCAGGGGTCCGGGAGACACGGGATGAGAGGTCAGCCTGGACCACAGGCCCAGGAGACACGAGCAAGATGTCAGCCTGGACCATGGGCCTGGGAGACACGGGGCGAGAGGTCAGCCTGGACCACAAGCCGGGGGACATGGGGTGAGAGGTCAGCCTGGACCAGGGGCCCGGAAAACACAGGCGAGAAATCAGCCTGGACCACGGGCCCCAGGAGCCCAGGGGCGCAGCCACTTCCCTGTGAGGGGCAGGTTAGAAGACCCTCCTCTCTGAGCTCCCGTCTGCTGCCAGGCCTCCCTCAAGCACAGCTTCAGTGTTTTAGTTCTTGTCTCCACAACAGCCTTGGAGGGAGACACAGTCACGTTGAGGGGAAACCTCAGAATCTGGGGCAAGGGGACCCAGCAGCCGGAAAGAACGTATTTCAGCGCTGCAGCGCTCTGATCGGTCCCAATAGTCCTGATCCATTATTTATTTTGGACGTCAAGTCGCACAGACTGTGCGGAAGGCAACGAGGAAGTGAGCGGCTGTAACACGTGGTGGGGGTGGGGGTAAGATGAGGCTGCAGAGCAGGGCGGAGACCCAGCCGCAGACCCGAGGGGGACAGGGGCGGGGCGGGCGGTCCCGAGGGGGACAGGGGCGGGGCGGGCGGTCCCGTGGGGCGGGATGGGCCCAGCTGTGGGCAGCGCGCTCGGCCAGAGCTGCCCTGGGCTCTGAGGGCCCCAATGGGACAGCAGGTGGAAGGACACCCCAGGCCAGGCGGCCGGCCACAGGCACAGGAGCACTGTCCCCACGCTGGCCTCCAGCCGTTCCCCAGCCCACCTCCAAGGCCCGCCATCCTGGACCCCAGCCAGCCCGGTCCCCCGCGTGCGGGTCACTGTCACCCAGCTTGGCTGTTCCTGGCCGGCACCGGCCATCTCCCTTCTTGGCCCGCTGCCCCACCCGGGGACTCCTGCTGGTCTGGCTATCCTGACGCCCAAGGAGGACCTTAACCCCGTCTAGTTCCTCACCGAGCCCCCGAGGGGACGGGATGCCAGGAAGGCTCCTCGTGGGGTCCATGCCAGCCGCAGGCCCCGGCTGGGAGTGAAGCGGCGTCCCCAACGCAGGGTCCTATGGCCAGGCTGACGCCTGCTGCGCTGCCTCTTGCACCAAGCTCTCCAGGCCAGTCCTCCGAGGGCCTCGTTGGGTGGCCTGACTTGAGGGATTCCTGGGCCCCAGACACCCAGTCATGTGACGCCCCGATCAGCCATTAGGTCCCTGGAGGAGACCCCGCCCCTAAATGGGCCAGCGGGCCTAGGGGACCTGAGCCTGCCTGCCGGAGTGCAGACCAAGCGCAAGCACCCTGGGGACCAGCTCCCAGAACAGCCTCGGCGGAACTGAGTTACATGCAGGCCCACACCCAACTCCTCCGCCTCTCCTGGCACTGGACACGGCCCAGTGCCCGCCACACTAGCTGCAGCCCCTCCAGAGGTGGGAGGTGCCCTCGGTGTGGCCCCTTCGTCAGGGCGACGGCCGGATTCACTAGCCGGCACCAATGACGCCTGTGCCATGTGGCGTCACGGGCAGAGCAGCACCCGGCCATGTTCAGGGGCAGCGGCATCCACCGTGTCCAGAGGCCCCCAGACCTCTGCTCAGAAGCTGGAGCCTTGGACAAAGCTCCTCCTGGGAACCAAGCTGTCCGTGCGCTGCTGTCCCCGAGTGTCCAGCCCCTCCCCTCTGATGCCATCCGCACCTCCTACCTGGCGGCTGGTGGTGGTCACCCAGGAGCCCCCCGTCCCAATGGTGCCCGCCAATCAAACAGACCAGCGGACACAAACCTCCCTGGACCTGGAAGGGTCTCCCCTGGGGGAATGTGGGCCCGGCAGTTGGTCTGGGTTGGTCCCTGCTCCATGCAGGCGAGGGCTGATCTGGCAGCAGGGCATGGGGCGGGGGGGGGGAGGCCCTGCCACAGGACTGCACACCTCGTCCTGGAACCCGCCGGTGCTGTGCAGCCTCAGGAATCACACTCAGACGGGGGCGGTGGAGACGCCTCCCCCCAGCTTTGCCCGGCTCCTCTCCCAGCCTGCAGACCCCAGGCTAGGCTCACGCATTTACCAGTTACAAGGCTGACGTTCTTCCCTTCTTTAAAATGTATTTATTGTTTATGAAAACGTTATTCTGCAAGTATTCCAACCTTGTTCTGTACATTAATTTTTTTCACGTAGCACACTTAGAGGCATTTCCAGATCCGCACACAGAGAGTGCCCAGTTCACCGTCACGGCTTCCGGAACCGCCCGACGGCCACCCTCCTGCCAACCAATGTCTGACCTGCTTCCCGTCCGGCAGCTCAGACACGCAGATCCCCTGGGCATGAGCCGACCCTGCAGGCTGAGTCCCAGAGCCACAAATCTGCCTGCAGTCCCATCTGACGTCGTCACCGGACAACGCACGGCCGTCAGTCGCTCACAGGCTGCAGTGACCCAAGTGGAGGGGGGCGAGCTCGGGCTGCTCAAGCCAAAGGCCCCGAACCCCCAGTGGCTTTCAGGGATCGCAGCGAGGGCTGTGGGTGTCTGAGCGGCCTGCGGGCATTCTTCTGCTCTGCTGTGAGGCAGTGGCTGGGGGGGTATTTTGGGCGCCAACACCATCAACCTTCTCCATCCAACTGGCCTTGGGCCCCCATGCAGGGAGCCAGCACCAAGTAAACGCCTTCGAGCTGGCAGGGGTCTCAATGTCTGCAAGACTCGCAAGCACTCGGGCCAGGAAGTTGCCCACTGCCTCGAGGAGGAGCTGAAGGCCCTGCACGTCGTGCTAGAGCTGAACTCGTTACTGTTCCGTCTTGCTTGACTGGTTCCCTCTGTTTCTGCGTTTTCTTGCTTTTCTGATTAAACTTGCTCTTTAGAACTGGGGGACAGCCTGGGAGCTAAAGGTCCTTCACGGATGAGAGGCGGGGACCGGGAAGGCCCCACGGGTCCTGCTGGGCTTCAGGGCGGGGCCAGCCGTCCTGTCCCTCGCTGTGGTGCAGAAAGGCTCCTCGCCCCCAGGGAGCGGGGCTTCCTGTCTGTAACTGGGTCAGCTTCCGAAGTCCTGTCCCCAAGAATCCTGGGCCCTCTATCTCCTGCCCCGCCCACCCCTTAATTTAAAAAAAGCACCCAAACCGCCTGCTCTCAGGAACCTGGGGCACATCCCAGGACTCGGCCGAGGGCGGAGCCGGCTTGTCCGTCAGGACCCGCGGCTCCTGCGTCCACCTGCATCTTACTGCTACTGGAGTCGGAGGGAAGGTTTTCCTCATCTTGTCATCTGTAGACACAGGCTCTGTCAAATTCCCGTGGGTTGGCTCTGCCGCCCACCGCCTCGAGGGGTCTCGAGTGGGCTGTGAGGCCTGCTGGCAGACCGGCTCGCCCCGGCCGTGTCCCTGCTCCTTCCCAGCACCGGCCCTGTGTCTCTTCCTGCCCAACAGTGACCGCTGCAATCTCCAGAGCACCAGGCTACGGTTCTAATACCGGACACCGCTGACCGCTTGGTGGCTTCGGTGGAACTAATCTAGCATCTTCCTATTTACAGCGAGCGTGTCAGTTTTCGCTTGAAATGAACACATTCGTGCTGAGAAATCACCCGTATGTTATCACGGGATCTTAAGACTGAGTGTTGGACTTCGTCAGGCGGGTTTTTAGCAAATACGGAGCAGACGTCCTGTGAGCTGACAGCCCAGGATGGGAGCAGCAGCCTGTCCTGGAGAAGCCCTGCACACATCCCCTCCCGACACGCGTGGACGCACATGGCACCTCCGAGCGCCTGCGCACGTCCCGTCCCGACACGTGTGGATGCACGCGGCACAGGCGGGCCCCTGCGGAATTGGCATCCATAGGACCCGTGCTTCCCTGCCCTGTGCCCGGGCAGCCTGGGCAGTGTGGATGGCACTGGAGCTGCAGCGGGGTTTCCCTGGGGCTCACACTCCATCTCATGCCTTTCCGTGTCTTCCTGTTTGCTGGCGGGGCCACAGAGGTGGCGGGTTTTCTTTTTTTTACAAGTTGGTAGTAACTGGTCTGTTTGAAATTTCTCTCTTCTGGAGTCAGTATTCATGGGTTATATTTTCGTAGAAAATGATTCATCTCTTTCAGGTTTTCACTTTAAACAGAGTCATGACATAATTCCTAACTTTTTACGGGACTCCCAGACCTCGTGATTCTCTCTCCAGGGTTCGCTGTGACGCGCGCTTCCAGCTCTCCTCCTCACCGGTGAGGCGAGGCTCGTATGCAGGGCAGTGCTCACCCTGTGTGTCCAGCTCCAGGGCTCTGAGTGGCTGCACACGGGGAGCCTCGTCCAGGTTGGACCAGAGCCTACGGCGCCAAGGACATGCTCTCCTCACCCGCCCCAGCCCAGTCAGCAACTCCAAGCTAACTGCTCTTATTTCTTAGTTTGGGTGGTGATGGTTTGTATTAATTTTTTACTAGGATTGTGAATAATTAATATGTTTCACTGATTTGTTTTCAAAGCACAGGCATTTGGATTTGTTATTTCTACCATTTTTCACTTTCTCATTAACTTCTGCTTTGATCTTTACAGATTCGCACGTCTTTACTAAGGTTAATTCTGTCTTCTTTTTCCAAGTTCTTGGATTGGGTGTTTAATCCACACATATTCACTCCTTCTTGTTCAGTGACACAAATATTTAAACCTGTGGCTTTTCTTCTCAGCGCAGGTCTGGCTGTTTCCCACAGGCTCTGGAGGGAAGACTTCCCATTAAGACTATTTTCTCCATTTTAGACCCAAGAATGAAAACCGACTCTCTTGTGCTATTGGTCTTTTCCTCTCAAGAATTAGGTGCTATTTCTTCTTTTGGTTGTGCTTTTAAATTCAAATTTAATCACAGTGTGATCAGAGGAAAGCTATTTGTCCTAGTTCCATTTGGATTTTTTTAAGTTTTAGAAAGTTTTATTTTTTATTTTTGGCTGGGCCAGGCCTTTTTTGCTGTGTGCGGGCTTCTCATTTGGAGGCTTCTCTCCTCGCGGGGTACGGGCTCCAGGGAGCAAGGGCTCAGCAGCCGTGGCTCCGGGCTGAGCGGCTCCACGGCCTGTGAGATCTCCCCAGACCAGGATGGAACCTGTGTTTCCTGTACCGCAAGCTGATTCTCAACCAGGGGACCACCAGGGAAACCCGTGCTACCAGAGGGCGCTGGGTCTCGCAAGCCAGCCTCGCTTCGGGGTCTGGTGAACCGGCCAGGGCCGGACTCACCCTCCCGCTCAGCTCCATCCCTGGGGAAGGGCCCGGGGACAGCACCCGCGAAGCCCCCAGGCCGGCTGAGGCGAAGGCCTTCGGGCAGCTCAGGACGCCTGCCGCAGCGGCCCCTCCAGCAAGCGCCGCCTCTTCTGTAGCAGGGTCGGTCAGAGGCGGCTCCAGGGGAGGTGGGAGGTCCCGACAGACGAGGAGCAGCATGCAGCTGACCCGGGGGTGGGGGGCCGAGGCACAGAGCACGGGACCCAGATGCAGGGAACAGGCAAGGGGCCCCCAGTCCTGGCCTCAGTCGCTGACAGCAAAGTCTCTGCTGGGGGTGACTCTGAAGCAACAACACACTGCCCCCTTCTGGAAGAGGCGCCTGGTGGTCCAGGGAGGTCGGGGGAGAACAGGGCCAGGACAGACCTTTCTGGAAGTACCTGGGGAGGGACAGGACCCCAGGAGGCCGAGCTGTCTGGCAGGGACTGCCTGCAACTCCAGCTCCAAGCCGGTCCCTGGAGACCTGCTCCTGCCTCGCCCACGCTCCACCCTGGGACACGGAGCAACCAGGTGCTCACAGCCCTGTGCCTCTCTACCTGGCCCAGCGTCGCCCCGAGGTCCAGAACCTGGGGGCAGCCCTGCTCCCCGCACCTCCTCCCACCAGAGCCGGAGAGGGTGCTTCTGTCACAGACGGAGGGCCTGGGTGGGACTGAGCCTCCCCAGGAGCAAACACTGACCAGTGGGCAGCAACGCCAGGATCCCAGAGAGGTGGGCCCCGAGGCTGGCCCAGCTCACAGCCTGGGAGCGTCCAGGACACGGCACAAGCCGGAGGAGGGGCAGAGACAGGGCAGAGACAGAGGCCGGGAAGCCAGAGCCCACGGGGTGCGTGGGGGGCAGGGAGGAGGGGCTCCTGAGGACCCAGCAAACCAACCGGCCCCCAGGGCCAAGGACCGAACAGGAAGAAGGACGAGAGAGACCAGGCCTGCTCCCTGCAGCCAGGCTGGCATCTCTGGGTCCGTGGGTGCTGGGCAGGCACCCCGTAGGCATCACCACCCCAGCAGAGCGCTATCCCGCCCTGGACCCACTGGTGACACCTCCCTCCCTCTCCGCGAGGAGACTGGACGCTGATGGTCCTCAAGGCGAGCTCGCTAGTATGGCACGACCTTTAAACAGAGCCTGTGAACTTCAGTTTAATTCGAGAGGATGTGCCGCTGGGGCCCAGGGGTGGTACCCAACCCCACAAAGCAATAACCGGCGTGGGGGCGAGGACGTGCTCCCCCTCCCCCAAAAGCAAGTCTAACTACCGTGGCCGCTGGTGAGCACCAGCCTGAGGGGTCACACACGTCTCACCAAAGGAGCCCAGCCTCTGGCCAGCCCCACAGACGGAGAGCTGCCCCCCAAGGGCCCTCATTGCAGAGGTCCAGGCCACTGCCTTCCCCCCGAGCCCCACTGGGCAGGGCCCCAAGCCTCTTGGAGACGAGAGAACACTGAGATCAGAGGGGACCCCGGCCGAAGGGCCTGGGGTGCTCAGCCTGGACCCATCGAGCACCCAGGAAGGTCTCAGGTCGGGGGGGTGGAGTGTTGCATCCTGGGAGGGTCTGGAACAACCCCCTTGTCGATTCCGCCTCAGCCTGGGGGCCACGCCAGGTGCAAAAGGCCACAGGCTGTCAGCAATGGCTCAGCCAGCTGCTGACCTGAGCTGGGACACACCATTGCCTCGGATAAAAAGAAGCCCTGCTGGAGAACGTGTCCAGGCTGCGTTTCACCCTGGAAGGCCATTTCTGGAGTAGGTACATTTGCTAACAGAGAGACCTCTTACAGCACAGACCCGCAGGGAGCCGCCGCCTCCCAGGGGAACCCACCTGCCAGCTGGAGTCCAACGGGAGGCCTACCCGAGACCTGGTGAGCGAGCACCAGGCCTCAGCCGGGGCAGAGGGTGGGAGGACGGCTAAGAAGGCGCAGAGAAGGAAAGTGGCCCAAGGTCGCACTGTGACTATGACAGCCACGCAGGGCCCATGAGAGCGGCTTGAGCTTCGCTCATGCAGAGATGGGGGGCGCTCCGCCAGGCCCGGCCAGCGGGACCCTGGGCCTCTGCCTGTCGTCACCGCCTGGCTCTCAGAGATGCAGGGACCTCGCAAGGCCACAGGTTCAATCATCATCTGGCTTGACCTACATGAGCCTAAGCGGCGTGGGCCTGCACATGTGGATTCATGCCTCTGGGCCAGGCTCCTGAGAAAGCAGCCTTTCTTAGCAGACGCTGAGGCTCAGGGCAGGGGCCCAGGGCTGGGGAGGCCCGCTCCTCATGGTCTCCGTGGTCTCCTCCACCAACGGGCCCTACCGACATGCCCACCTAGGACAGACGTTTTTCAGTCACAGCAGGACAGATCCAGAACGTGAAATGACTCACCACCGGTCAGAACCAGGAGGTGCTTTTAATAATTTACGGAAAGACAGCTGGCTCCGCTGGAGGACTGTGATGAGGCCGGATGTTCGGGTGGGGGGCGCAGGCGGGCAACAGTGTGAGTGGTGAACAATGGCGGTTCACCCCCCTCCCGGTGACTCACTGCCCTGAGCGTTGCGGTCGACAATGACGCAGCGTCAGCAAGGTCCATGGCGGTGGTCACAGCCCGGCAGGGCTACGAACCCCCTCCCATCACCTGTGTGATCTGTGCTCGAGCCCCAGGACTCAGAGCGAGTGCCGCTGGTGCTTCCGAGCGGGGAAAGCCCCGGAGGCCTGCGAGCCCCTGGAACCTGCCTGGCTGCACTGGGCATGGGCAACGGAGGCGGCTGTAAAGCATGGATCACTGGACGGCAAAGCCTGGGCGCTCACAGCCTGGACCACTGTGCCCACTTGGAGACAGAGCGGAGGAGGCAGGCGGCAGGAGGCGGAGGGGGTCGCCAGGCCGCCCGGGTGCGGCGCTTCCAGGAGGAGCCCTGGGAGGCGGGCCGGGGACCCGAGCACAGGTGTCCAGCCCAGTCCCCTCCGGCCACAGCCCTCCCAAGCTAATCAGGGCGAGGCGTGTCAAAGACACAGCTACAGTGGGGGACGCCTTTCCTCGGGATATTAATCGCACGTAAAGAAAGAAACGTGAACGGTGCTCACACATACGGACCGGCATGAACTTGCTGATTATTAACAAAGAGTCAAAGTGTCTTCGTACTGTCACCCGCCATTGCCTAAAGATGCTTATTTCTTCTCAAACGTCTTGCCTAGTGAGCTGACTTTGGGCCGGAGAACAGCAGGTCCGGGAGCTGGGGCTGGGAAAGCAGGAGCAGGAACCGTCCTAGATGGAGGCCCTGGGGTGCAGTCAGGGCCCCCGGACGCAGGCTACTCACCGCCCAGACCCAGAGGAGCACGCCCTCTCACGGCAGCAACAGACGGGCAGGACCAAGGCCTTCGGCACTGGCGTGGGAGGGAGGGCTGACTGTGGCCTCCCAGCCTCAGCATGCGCTCCGGTCACAGCCCCCGCTCCAGCCTCTTACTCCTCCACCCCTGGGGGGTTTACATCAGACCAGAAAGCCCCCTGTAACCAAAGCCAAGCATTTCCTGGCGATCCGCTCCCTGAGGACTGGCCCACGGGCGTCAGGCCCCGGGTCGCCACCCTGCACCAGCCTGTGTCCTCGGGGGCTGCAGGGCCCTCTGGACCCAGTCGGGAGCGAGAACAGAGGCTCGCACGCTCCCGCCCTCAGGCCCCTGGGCGCTGCCATTTCTCATTTTCCCTTTAACAAGGAAAGACAAGGGAGAAGTGAAGTAAACAACACGAAATAGCTAAAGATGGGGCAATCAAAGGCAGAGATTAAAAGCCTCTCTGAGGAGACAGCGACGGCCCAGATCCAACAACAAGCCTGAAAGGACCAGTGAGAGGAGCCCGCAGCGCCCCAGGGGTGCACGCGGGGGCCACCAGCACCGCACCTCTGGGCTCAGACAAGAGCCAGGCCGTGCACTCCATGACCTCTGATGGGTCAGCACCGTTGGGACAAGCTGCTTCCTGGAAGTGAAGTGAAGCCGCTCAGTTGTGTCTGATTCTTTGCGACCCCATGGACTGTAGCCTACCGGGCTCCTCTGTCCATGGGATTTTCCAGGCAAGAATACTAGAATAAGTTGCAATTTCCTTCTCCAGGGGAACTTCCTGACCCAGGGATCGAACCCGGGTCTTCCACACTGTAGGCAGACGCTTTACCATCTGAGCCACAAGGGAAGCATGCTTCCTGGAGAGCGGTCCCCAGAGGTCCCCCGGGGAGGGCCTGGCACTGAATTTGGGGCACCAGGCCCAGAGGAGGCTCTCCACCGTAGCTGACACCAGACTTGCCCCGGGAGACATGCAATAACACCCCTGCCTGGCTGCCCACCCCCAGCAAGCTCCAGTGTGACTGGTGTGGAGGAGGGACTTCAAAGCCCCTGGAGGCTTCACACGAGGAGCAGAAACTGCACGAGCTGAAAGGAGGAGGAAGCACACCGCCCTGCAGTCCCCATGAGGCAGGGCCACTGTCCCAGCGGGCAAGCACAGCAGGCCTGTCCCCCTCCTCCTGAGAGGGCACCCAGCTCGTCCAAAAAAGCCCCAGTGCTGGGGAAGGGCAGCTCGGGGATGGGGAAGGGCGACATGCAGGCTTCCCAGCCTGGCAACGTGGGCATGTGGCCCTCAAGGCTTCATCTCGGTTTCTCAGGGCAACTGTGCCCTGGGGCACTCTCCAGCTCAACCCCAGCAAGGAAGCACTACATCCCGTCCCCAGGGCCTCGTGGGAGGGGCCATCAGCCTTCAAGGACGCCCCCCGGGGCCCAGCCCCAGAGTCAAGGTCAGCGGACAAGTACAGGAAGGTGGGGAGGCCCCGGGGGGCCCCGCTCCCTGTCACCAGAGCCTACCCTCCCAGCTCCTGGAGGCGATGTCCACGGTCGCGGCTCCCATGGGTCCAGACGGTCCTCTGCCTCCTCAGGAAATGCTCCCCCAGGCCCCAGGCCACCCTGTCCTGTCCAATGGCGTCCATCACACACGGGACTGGGGCCCTCACTGGGCACAGCCTCTCCACCTCAGGTGGGGCCGACCCCGACCCCCGACAGGCATCTGCGCCGGAGCAGCCAGGCGGGGTCGGCCTTGGGCTCTGCCACTGGGCACCGACGCCCACCCAGAGGGGTAAGCACACAGGGTGCTTCCCGGCCGGGACTCCGGGTTCCGGACCCCATGCCCGCTGCATCTCTAACGCCGCGTCATCCTCTGAACCCAGCTCCCTGATCCCGCTTGCCTCCCCACCCTCGACTCCTCGGCGGGGCGACCCCCCCCGCCACGCCCCCTGGGCCCCCACGGGTGGAGCCCTCCCGACAGGAAGGGTCAGCAGTGGTGGCGACAGCTGGGGGGCCGCCCGCGGGTCACAAGGCGCGTTCAAGGGCGCCTCACCCCCACCTGTGTCTGCCCCACTGGCTGCGCCAACACCGAGACAGGACTCCGACTGCAGACGGGAGCCCCAAAGCCCTTAGAGCCCTCAGGAGCTCCCGGTACCCCACCCACAGGAGCCTCCCAGGGCCCCGCCCACAGCAGCTCCCAGAGCCCCGCCACAGGAGCCTCCCGAGGCCCCGCCCACAGCAGCCTCCCAGAGCCCCGCCCACAGGAGCCTCCCGAGGCCCCGCCCACAGGAGCTCCCGACGCCCCGCCCACAGCAGCCTCCTGGGGCGCCCCGGCTAGCGGGCGAGGGGCCTTGGGCACGGCAACCGGACAACACATGCCAGTTCCGCCGCACGGCCTGCCTGTGCCCAGGGGTATCGCCAGACCAGGCGCCAGAGCGGCTCACAGTTCGCACTGGACGAGGACGCTCACGGCCACGCTGTCTCCCCTGGGCGCCGAGGCCCAGCGGGGTCATGTCCGCGAGGATGACAGAGCGGACGTGGTCTGACGTCAGAAGTAGGCCCGCACTGGGGGCAGCAGAGAAACAGAGGACGCGCGAGGCTGGAGGCCCCGTGCGCACACGGCGAGGGGCGCCCCGCAGGGTCAGGGTGGGGTCCGCGCTGCTGGTGTGGCCTCGGGAAAGGGGCACTTTGGACCCCAGCCTGGAGCAGGCAGGGAGTCTGGACTCAACCATGAAGCCCCCCTCCCCACTGGTAGCCGCGTCTCTGATGAAGAAGTCGGTCAACGGTCCTTCGGCTGTGCCCGCAGGGCCCTGGGCTCCCCTTGGCCACAAAGGCCTCCACTGGGCGCAGCATCGAGACTCACCATGTCTGCTCTTTGCTTCTGGCCTCCCAGCTCCTCCAGCGCCTGTGACAGCTGAGCCTTCAAGACAAGACAGAAGGAAGGTCAGTGGGCTTTCTCCTCCCCGGGAGCAAGGGACCACACCTGCCGTCTCTGTGCCCCCGCCACTTTCTGGGGAGCCCCGAAATCCCCATTTGGAAGGAGGGGCAGTGGCCGAGGCCACCCCTGAGCAGCTGCCTGAAGGAGAGGGCATTCACGGTGGTGCCGGGAGCCAGCGTGAGGAACTCCGCCCATCGCAAAGGTCATGAGGAAGGAGGCTTCGGCATACGCAAAGGCGGGATCGAGCCTCAGGAAACCCCCTGTTCCCGAGCATCTACCCCCAAAACCAGAGTCTGCCTACTTAGGCTCTCCCCCATCACCATTTCTCTCGGAGAAGGAGTTAACTTGCAGCTCCAGTTAATAAAACTTCCTGGGCGTGACAAGAGCGTTTCAACTTACAAACTCCTCTGAAGGTTCTCTGGCCTGCCTGAGCAGGTTCGTCCGGCCACATGTGATTGTTTACAGCCTCGAACCGTGAGAGGCACGAGATGGTTTAAAACTTTCTAAATACAGACGCTTTTGAGAAGTTACAAAATTATTAGTATAGTGTTAGTGGGTTGATTAGAAATTATATTGGTGAAGGGTTTTTCATTTGTTGAGCCAATATTTGCTGCTAAATCTCCATATTCCCTGCCCTTATAATGAATATAACTAGCATATAGGAGAAATAAGTATTAACCTTTAAGATCAATCATATTAAACCTTAGGCTAAGTAAATTCCTTTCTTGATTGTAACCCACTACACCCTCACCCTATAGGAATGCAACTTTATTTGGAGGGTGGTGCCTGGTTTAAGAAAAAATATCACCCCTGGAAAAAATAAGTTTTCTGGTTGACTGACCGTTATCAGAAAGGGCCATAAAATGTCAGCAAGCCTCATGGCCAGAAGATGATGTAAAACCCCTAAGACCTTTGTATACATTTATATGAAGCACCTGATTTTGACAAGGGTCAGGTCTGCTGACCCCGCATCTGTATTCATCCCTATGTATAACAAAAAGTATATAAGCAAACCTGAAAATAAAGAAATGGGATCAGTTTCTGGAAAGACTGACTCCCCCGTGTCGTTCTTTCTTTCCCCTTCTGGCTGAATTCCCATCTGGAACGTGGGTACTCACCAAGCCTGCTAATTTTGCCTAGGCTTCTAAGATCGGACCAGGGAGGCCTCAATGCTTCCTCTCCTTCGGGAGAACGGAAAGACGCCCGTGGCCTACGTAGGTGGTGATTGGTATTCCATGTAAACCAAGTTATTCAGCCTCTTTTTCTCCACTAATCTTCCTACTACACTATTCCTTTCCAATCTCTCTTTATATCTGTAATTAAATGTTTATTCCTAGGACTCCGATTCCATCTCCCCTTCGAATTATGCTGGATGCACCGGGGCTGGACCCGGGCAGGGTGGAGTTTCAGTGCCCGGGTAAGAGGCCAGGGGACCGGCCATGCCCAAGGAGGCAGACACCGACCAGCACAACATTCGCCAAGGCGACAGGACGGGGGTGGGGGACGGGGCACAGCGTGGGGCTGGCAGGGGCCCCTCCATCTTTCTGGGGGACTGGAGTACCAGGTAACAGGGGACCCTGGGGGCTCCGCCTGGGGATACTCATCAAGCTGACAGTGCCGACGTGTGATCCATGTGTGTGCATGCGTCACACTTCAGTGAGAAAGTAGCTTTAAAATATACAGGCACCAGCACTCTGGAGGACAAATTGGGGAGAAAGGGAGGCGGTTCTGTTACCACAAGCGGAGGATTCTAGGCAGGACGTGCGCCGTCGCTGCAGGCAATCAGACCGTCACGGGCCCCGGGGAGGGCCAAGTGGACACACAGCACGGCGTCCGCCAGTGCCGGAGCCCCTGAGAGTGCCCCAGGCCCTTGGCTGGAGGAGGGAAGGCCTCCGACAAAGCCTGGCAGGACAGAGGCTGGACGGAGGCTGGGCAGGGGGTAGGCGGCGGCGGGGAAGCCCCTCACCAGCACTGGCTGCAGCCCTTCCTCAGAGCAGCCCAGGGGCCGGGGAGACGTCAGGACGGCCTCCAGGGGGGCCAAGGAGGCAGGACCAGGCCGCTGTGGCCCCTGGGCTCTGGGAAGGCTACTGGGGTGGGGGCAGAATGAAGCCGCAGGCGCCAGGTCGACCCTCCCTCCTCAGCAAAACCCCGCAAACATCAGTTTCCTGGCAGGCCCCCCAGAACTCGGGTCTGAGGGATGGAAACGTAGGAGACGGGCCCGCACCACACTGGCTCCTGTCCTCACATACCCTTGGCCTGGGCAGGGCCTTGGGGACTGGATGTGCAGGACGGGACACTGCGCAGAGGCCGCTGCGGGGAGGGGCAGGGCCACCAGACCCCCACCTCGGCCACTCGGGAGACCCGGGGGTGCAGGACGAGGGCGGCCGCAGGCCACACGCAGCCTCGACGCCTGGGCCTGGACGTGGGCACAGAGGCGGGAGGAGCCCTCACTGTCCTGCCCGGCTCCTCGCCTGGGGGAGCAAGGCACTGGTGGTTGCCTAGCTGGCACGCTCTGCAACCGGGGGGACCCCGAGGTGGTGCTGAGGGGGGGAACCCTGCAGGGTGAGCCTTACACGGGGGCACAGCGCGGTGACACGGGAAGAAAGCAGGACGCATGGAGACTCCATCCAGGGACTCCACGGCACCTCACGTGGCCCAGACCAGGGCGCTTCCTGAAAGGCACAGCCGCCCTGAGTCCTCGGGGGACACGCTCCCTCTGGCTGCGCTGTGTGGAGCGGAGCTGGCAGGGCAGGTGTGTGGACAGAGGAGACGGCCAGCTCAGGGGCCATCACCGGGAGGCGTCCGGTGACCGCAGAGCCGTCAGGCCTGCACGCTGCCTGCCACAGGGGAGGGCTGCACCCAGACCACTAGGGGCTGCTTTTATCTCCGAGTGAGAACTGCCCCTGACCCAGCATGGACGCCGCCCAGTGCAGGCAGGACAGGCGACGCCCAAGGTCACAGGGACAGGAGGAGACTGGAGCTTCAGGCCCCTGCCTTCTGGCTCACTGCACACAGAGGATGGTGACAAATCACAAAGACAGATACTAGTTGAAGGGCACATCCAGGCAGCACCCCAGACGCACCTTCACCAGGAAGTGAACACGGGGCAGACGGCGCCCCCGCCCTCGTGGATGCCAGGCTGCAGGCAGGGGTGCGCCGCGCTTCCTGAGGCCGCAGACACGTCAGCCTGTAAGTGGGCGGGCAGCAGCGTGCGGGGCTCGGCCTGGCGCCAGGCTCTGCGGGCAGCCGCGGCTCCAGGGCAGCCGCAGGATGGAGCCCTTCGCCCCTCAGGAGCCCCAGATGAACCGAATGTCTCCCAGGCCTGGAGCGAGCCGGGCCCCGCCATGCACTCAGGACCACCACGGGCACGTCCATGGTGGGCCTGGCCCCATTCCGGCTCAGTCCACCCTTGCTGACAGCGGGGTGCTCACCCTGCAGGCAGTGGGCCTGGGACCACAGCTCCAGCGCCCTGGAACTTGGGCAAGGGCCAGGCTTCAGCCCCCGTCCTCCAGAGCTCTCTCCTCACCAGCCCTCTGTCTCTGAGACATCACCGTGGGCGGGAGGCCAGACCAGAGACCAACCCCAAGGCTTCCTGACCTGGAGGAGCGACCCGGCGGAGGGTGTCGCGAGGTGAAGGAGCAGCTCAGGCGTTATCCCCTCAGAGGACACGGGTTCAGACAACCCCCCAGGGGCCAGGTGGGAAAGGCCAACAAAACCAGGAGCCGTCTTTTTAACAGAGAAACAAAACTGACAAACTTCTAGCTGAACTAAGAAAAAAGATAAAGCTCAAGTAAATAAAATCAGAGATGAAAGCAAAGGCATGACAAAGGACGCCATACAAACAGAAAGACTGAAGGGCTGCTGTGATCAACACCCCACACCGGAAAGCTGGACAACGTGGGAACAAACCCCTAGAAACACACAATCAGGAAAGCCTTAAGGAAAAAAAGGTCTCAGCAAACCACTAACGAGCACCAAGAATTAGTGGAAAAGAAAACCCTGCTACAAAGAAAGGCCCAGGATTACAGGGCTTCACAGGCGAACTTTACCATTTAAAAAAGTATTAATACCAGTCCTGCTTGAACTCATCCAAAAAATCAAAAAGAAGGGAACACATTCAAATTCATTTCACAAGGCCAGCGTTACCGATATGAAAGCCAGACAAGGGTGCCGAAAGAACAGAAACAAAATGAAACAGGCTCTGAGACGAGACGCTACCACGAGAAGCCCACGCGGCAACCGAGCGGAGCCCCTGCCCAGCGCAAGAGGAAGTCCCACACAGCAACGCAGCCCCGCACGCCCGGACCTCCAAGAGCTGTTTCTATACGGCGACAGGGACCCATCTGACAAAGAAACTAAACAGTTCCATTTACAACAGCATCAGTTCAGTTCAGCTCAGTTGGTCAGTCGTGACCGATTCTTTCTGACCCCATGAACCGTGGCACGCCAGGCCTCCCTGTCCATCACCAACGCCCAGAGTCCACCCAAACCCATGTCCATCAAGTCCGTGATGCCATCCAGCCATCTCATCCTCTGTCGTCCCCTTCTCCTCCTGCCCCCAATCCCTCCCAGCATCAGAGTCTTTTCCAATGAGTCAACTCTTCACATGAGGTGGCCAAAGTACTGGAGCTTCAGCTTTAGCATCATTCCTTCCAGAGAAATCCCAGGGCTGATCTCCTTCAGAATGGACTGGTTGGATCTCCTTGCAGTCCAAGGGACTCTCAAGAGTCTTCTCCAACACCACAGTTCAAACGCATCAATTCTTCGGCACTCAGCCTTCTTCACAGTCCAACTCTCACATCCATACATGACCACAGGAAAACCCATGGCCTTGACTAGATGGACCTTAGTCGGCAAAGTAATGTCTCTGCTTTTTAATATTCTGTCTAGGTTGGTCATAAGTTTCCTTCCAAGGAGTAAAAGTCTTTTAATTTCATGGCTGCAGTCACCATCTTCAGTGATTTTCAAGCCAAGAAAAATAAAGTCTGACACTGTTTCCACTGTTTCCCCATCTATTTCCCATGAAGTGATGGGACCAGATGCCATGATCTTCGTTTTCTGAATGTTGAGCTTTAAGCCAACTTCTTCACTCTCCTCTTTCACTTTCATCAAGAGGCTTTTTAGTTGTTCACTTTCTGCCACAAGGGTGGTGTCATCTGCACATCTGAGGTTATTGATATTTCTCCCGGCAATCTTGATTCCAGCTTGGGCTTCTTCCAGCCCAGCGTTTCTCATGATGTCCTCTGCATATAAGTTAAATAAGTAGGGTGATGATATACAGCCTTGACGTACTCCTTTTCCTCTTTGGAACCAGTCTGTTGTTCCATGTCCAGTTCTAACTGTTGCTTCCTGGCCTGCATATAGGTTTCTCAAGAGGCAGGTCAGGTGGTCTGGTATTCCCATCTCTTTCAGAATTTTCCACAGTTAATTGTGATCCACACAGTCAAAGGCTTTGGCATAGTCAATAAAGCAGAAATAGATGTTTTTTTGGAACTCTCTTGCTTTTTCACTGATCCAGTGGATGTTGGCAATTTGATCTCTCGTTCCTCTGCCTTTTCTAAAACCAACTTAAACAGCTGGAAGTTCATGGTTCACGTATTGCTGAAGCCTGGCTTGGAGAATTTTGAGCGTTACTTTACTAGCATGTGAGATGAGTGCAATTGTGCAGTAGTTTGAGCATTCTTTGGCATTGCCTTTCCTTGGGATTGGAATGAAAACTGACTTTTTCCAGTCTTGTGGCCACTGCTGAGTTTTCCAAATTAGCTGGCATATTCAGTGCAGCACTTTCACAGCATCATCTTCCAGGATTTGAAATAGCTCAACTGGAATGCCATCACCTCCACTAGCTTTGTTTGTAGTGATGCTTTCTAAGGCCCACTTGACTTCACATTCCAGGATGCCTAGCTCTAGATGAGTGATCACACCATCGTGATTATCTGGGTCGTGAAGATCTTTTTTGTACAGTTCTTCTGTGTATTCTTGCTACCTCTTCTTAATATCTTCTGCTTCTGTAGGTCCCTACCATTTCTGTCCTTTATCGAGCCCATCTTTGCATGAAATGTTCCCTTGGTATCTCTAGTTTTCTTGAAGAGATCTCTAGTCTTTCCCATTCTACTGTTTTCCTCTATTTCTTTGAATTGATCGCTGAGGAAGGCTTTCTTATCTCTCCTTGCTATTCTTTGTAATTCTGCATTCAGATGCTTATATGTTTCCTCTTCTCCTTTGCTTTTCGCTTCCCTTCTTTTCACAGCTATTTGTAAGGCCTCCTCAGACAGCCATTTTGCTTTTTTGCATTTCTTTTCTGTGGGGATGGTCTTGATCCCTGTCTCCTGTACAATGTCATGACCTCCATCCATAGTTCATCAGGCACTCTATCTATCAGATCTAGGCCCTTAAATCTATTTCTCACTTCTACTGTATAGTCATAAGGGATTTGATTTAGGTCATACCTGAATGGTCTAGTGGTTTTCCCCACTTTCTTCAATTTCATTCTGATTTTGGCAATAAGGAATTCATGATCTGAGCCAGAGTCAGCTCCCGGTCTTGCTTTTGGTGACTGTATAGAGCTTCTCCATCTTTGGCTGCAAAGAATATAATCAATCTGATTTCAGTGTTGACCATCTGGTGATGTCCATGTGTAGAGTCTTCTCTTGTGTTGTTGGAAGAGGGTGTTTGCTATGACCAGTGCGTTCTCTTGGCAGAACTCTATTAGCCTTTGCCCTGCTTCATTCTGTACTCCAAGGCCAAATTTGCCTGTTACTCCAGGTGTTTCTTGACTTCCTACTTTTGCATTCCAGTCCCCTATAATGAAAAGGACATCTTTTCTGGGTGTTAGTTCTAGAAGGTCTTGTAGGTCTTCATAGAACCGCTCAGCTTCAGCTTCAGTGTTACTGGTTGGGGCATAGACTTGGATTACTGTGATATTGAATAGTTTGCCTCGGAAATGAACAGAGATCATTCTGTCGTTTTTGAGATTGCATCCAAGTACTGCATTTCGGACTCTTTTTGTTGACTGTGATGGCTACTCCATTTCTTCTAAGGGATTCCTGCCCACAGTAGTAGATATAATGGTCGTCCAAGTTAAATTCCAGTGGTCATGTATGGATATGAGAGTTGGACTGTGAAGAAAGCTGAGTGCCAAAGAATTGATGCTTTTGAACTGTGGTGTTGGAGAAGACTCCTGAGAGTCCCTTGGACTACAAGGAGATCCAACCAGTCCATCCTAAAGGAGATCAGCCCTGGGTGTTCACTGGAAGGACTAATGGTGAGGCTGAAACTCCAATACTTTGGCCACCTCATGCGAAGAGTTGACTCATTGGAAAAGACCCTGATGCTGGGAGGGATTGGGGGCAGAAGGAGAAGGGGATGACAGAGGATGAGATGGCTGGATGGCATCACTGACTCGATGCACATGAGTTTGGGTGAACTCTGGGTGTTGGTGATGGACAGGGAGGCCTGGCGTGCTGCGATTCATGGGGTTGCAAAGAGTCGGACTCGACTGAGCGACTGAACTGAACTGAGCTGATGCAACATTGCTCTTTACAGCAGCGGCCTTGCTTCCATCACCAGTCGCATCCACAGCTGGGTGCTGTTTTTGCTCTGGCTCCGTCCCTTCTTTCTTTCTGAGTTATTTCTACGCTGATCTCCAGGAGCATATTGGAGACCTGGGGAGTTCATCTTTCAGTGTCCTATGTCTTTGCCTTTTCATACTGTTCATGGGGTTCTCAAGGCAAGAACACTGCAGTGGTTTGCCATTCCCTTCTCCAGTGGACCAGATTCTGTCAGACCTCTCCACCATGACCCGCCCCGTCTTGGGTGGCCCCACGCGGTGTGGCCTAGTTTCACTGAGTTAGACACGGCTGTGGTCCGTGTGGTCAGATCGGCTGGTTGTCTGTGACTGTCCTTTCACTCTGTGCCCTCTGACGCCTCTCTCAGTGCTACCGTCTTACTGGGGTTTCTCTTACCTTGGACGTGGGTAGCTCCTCGCGGGCTGTGCTCTAGGGGAGGTCCATTTTAAATGCAGCAGTGTGTACATGTCCATGCCAGACTCTCTGGGAAGGGATCTCGTATACATGCACAGCTGACCTGCTGGCCACGAGGACCACCTCACTGGGGGAGGCGCAGAGCCTGGCGCAGGCAGCAGAGCAGCTGTCAGAACGACGGCAGCAGCAGCCGTGAAACAAGGCTCCCCTGGCGGCTCAGCGGGAAAGAACCCACCCGCCAACGCAGGAGCCAAGAGTCAGGTCCCTGGTCTGGGGAGATCCAGTACGCCCGTGCACCATGGCTCCTAAGCCTGTGCTCCAGAGTCCGGGAACTGCCGCCACGAGGCCCACGTGCCACGACTCCTGAAGCCCTCTCACCCTGGAGAGCCCGTGCTCCGCGACAGGAGAAGCCATGGCGATGAGACGCCTGCACACCACAATGAGAGAAAAGGCCCGAGCAGCGGCCAGGAGCCCGCAAAGCCGAAAACTAATTCATAAAAATAGTGAGTTTAACCAAGGAGGTAAGAGAACTATACAGTCGAAAATATAAGACTCTGATAGAAATGGTACACGACGTAAACAAAGGGAAAGACGTTCTGTGTTCCTGGATTGGAAGATCGCTGTCAAACAGTGCACGCTTTCCAAAGCAAGCGACAGATTCAAAGCGGACTCGACCAACAGTCCACTGACGAGTGTGACAGAAGCGGGAAAGGCAAACTGTGGAGCTTCTGCGCAGCAAGGGAACAGAAGGAAGGGCGGCCCGCAGAACGGGAGAGAGTGTGTGGACGATTTGCCAAGCAGGAGTTACTATCCGACATACATAAGGAACTCATAAAACTGTATATAAAAAAATACCAATTTAAAAATGGTGAAAGATCTGAACAGATGTTCCTCCAAAGAAGAATAAAAACGGCCAAGAGAAAAGATGCTCCGCGTCACTGGCCGTCAGGGAGATTCAAAGCACAGGCGGTGAGGGGTCTCCTCGCGCCTGGTAGGAGGCGTGTCAGCAAAACGCAGCAGGAGCGAGCGTGCAGGAGTGTGTCCTGCGCTGCCGTGGGGGGCGGGGCGGGTGCGAGCCGGCACAGAGGGTCCTCAGGAAGCTAAAAGCAGCAGGGGCCGCAGCCCATCAGCCTGGCCTCTGCGTCAGGTCCCTGCGGCCAGAGGCGGCGGCCTGGACACGGGTGTTGTCTCCTCCCCAAGCGCCTCCTCCCTCCCTGTCACTTCTCCTGAGCTCTTGTTCATCCTGGAATTCTGTCTCAAGACTGTCCGGTTTGTTTCAGCTGCGCTTTTTACAGGACTCAGTTCAAGCTCCGTCTGTAAGGGGAGCGCCACACACGTGCCTTCCGGAGTAAGAGAAAGCCTGGGCCTGGTGAGCGACCCAGGCTTCACGACCTGCTGTCCTCCTAGCACCCCCCCAGGCCGGGAGGCGATGGCAGGAACACCGGTGCAAGCCCTGGCCCAGGTCACAGGAGGAGCAGAGTCGTGCCCACCTTTTCCTCAGCTGCAGCCAGGAGTTAACCGCTACGTTATGAGACTGGGATTTTCCACAGACCTCCATGCAGCCCACAGCACCGTAATCTGCTTAATTAAATAAATTGGAGACACAACTCAGGCTCATATCTTGAATCAAGGTGGCGTGAGCTGCATGTTTATAGCTCTGTTGACAGAAGAGGGCTCACGACATGCGCCAGCAACTTCTGCAGCCACTTTATTAAATGGAATAAACAGAAGCCGCGCGAGACAGCAGCAGACACGGGCTGCTGGGATTCTCCCAATCTCAACGCTTGTGGCGCATCGCACTGAGATGTTTTTGCCAGAATCAAAACACGTTTCCCATTAGAACTGGCCGATTAAGCTAAATGAGTGAAACGGGACGGCTCTGTACAGAGTGGACGTGCTTTCAAATTCCCTGCGCTCACATCCATGGTTCCCACTCCTCCCCAGCGAGCGAGAGCCATGCACGGGCCCCGCCCCCCGCGCCTGTGGGTGGGCGCCTGGCTGGGCCCGTGGAGCAGGCGTGGCGGCTCTCACATCGGCAGCAGGGTCCTCGGGGTTCCAGAACAGAGGCGCTAAGACAGACGGCCGACAACTGCAGCCAGTGTCCAACCCAGCCGCCTCCCGGTTCTGTCAATAAAGTTTCATTCACAGAGAGCCTCACCCACCATCTGCCGAGGGCCCGTGGCTGCTTTCACGCTACGGCCCCCGAGCTGAGCATCAAGACCACATGGCCACACGGCCCACGGCCCACAGGCCTTCCTGTGGGTCCTTCATGGACACAGCCTGCTGAGGAGAAAGAGGAGCTTGGGGGTGAGCAGCGGGCCGGAGAAAGGCCAAGGAAAAGCAGAGGGCAGAGGAAGGTGAGAGAGGACAGGAAGGGGCGAAGGCAGAGAGGGACGAAGCCAAGACGGAACAGCAAGAAGCGAAGGAGGAGAGGGACACGCCGGAGGAGAAGAGCGAGGAGGTGAGGGCAGGGAGAGGGAGCCCCACCTGCCACCAGGCCTGCCAGACCCCGGGCACCCCCCGCCCCAGACCAGCTCTCGCTCCATGCACACCATGAGGCCCAGTGAGCTGTGGGGCTGCGCTCTCTGCAGGCACCGCTGCTCCCTGCAGCTCCTGAGACAGCGGGCAGGACGGGGCTCCTCCCCACCAGCACCCTAACAGTGCGCACAGCTCAGTGCTGAGTGAGGAGGGCTTGCCCGGAGGCTGCGGGCCACCACTGACGGGCAGGCCCTGTAAAGCCAAGCCACTCTCTACTGTCTGTCGGCATGTGACGCTCAACTAATAAAAGTCTGGCAGCAGCCTGAAGCAGCTTCTAAGGTTTCCAAGCGTGGGAAGCTTCCGAGCTCCAGAGACATGAGATGTTACTGTTACTAACGCAGCAACAGGACAGCCGCCAGGAGGACCCCAGCCCCGCCTGTGGTCCCGGGGCCGTGTGGGGCCACTGGGCTGGGGGAGTCAGTCCCTTCCAAGGGGCCGCCCCCTTCCAAGGGGCCGCGGGAGCGGACACGCAGGTGACGGCTCAGGCCTGTCCTGCCGGGGGCCTCCCGCCCAGGGGCTCCTGCCGGGCGGACTCCGGGGCCCACGGAGGTGATGCCGGCACAGAGGTTAGCGGAAGGCTGGGGCGGTGCGTGGGAAGCAGGGAGGAGGAGCCTCTGAGATACAGGGGAAGAGCTGAGCAGGAGGAGCGCCCAGGTTGAGCGGAAGCCCGCCCTACGTGTCCTGCGTGCCGGCCAGGCCCCTCGGCACAGCCCCTGTCCAGCCCTGGCCGCGCCGACCCGGAGCAGGGCGCTGGCTCCGTCTGCTGCCGCCTGGTGGTGCCGGGGGCAAACGGCTCTCGGCGGGGCGGGCCCAGTCCTGACTCCCACCGCACAGGGGGCAGCTTCCCTCCACCTGCCCCAGACGCCCCGCCAGCCTCGCGACGACCTGACCGAGTGTGCGTGGCGCACAGCGGGGCTGGGGGTGCAGAGAGCCAGGGCCTTGGGTGCGGCGCCCCGCGCGTGGCTCTCGGTCGGCGTCTCGGGTGCGCCCCCCGCCCCCCTTGCGTGGCTCTCGGTCGGTGTCTCGGGCGCGCCCCCCGCCCCCGCGCGTGGCTCTCGGTCGGCGTCTCGGGCGCGGCCCTCCCCCCCCCCCGCGTGGCTCTCGGTCGGCGTCTCGGGCGCGCCCCCCCCCGCCCCCGCGCGTGGCTCTCGGTCGGCGTCTCGGGTTCGCCCCCCGCCCCCCTTGCGTGGCTCTCAGTCGGCGTCTCGGGCGCGCCCCCCGCCCCCGCGCGTGGCTCTCGGTCGGCGTCTCGGGCGCGCCCCCCCCGCCCCCCGCGTGGCTCTCGGTCGGCGTCTCAGGCGCGCCCCCCGCCCCCGCGCGTGGCTCTCGGTCGGCGTCTCGGGCGCGCCCCCCCCCCGCCCCCGCGCGTGGCTCTCGGTCGGCGTCTCGGGTTCGCCCCCCGCCCCCCTTGCGTGGCTCTCGGTCGGCGTCTCGGGCGCGCCCCCCGCCCCCGCGCGTGGCTCTCGGTCGGCGTCTCGGGCGCGCCCCCCGCCCCCGGCACTCACCTCCACCTCCGAGCTGTGCGCCTGCACCTTCTGCATCATGTCCTCGGCCTCGCGCATGCGGCGCGTCAGCTGGGGTGAGTGCTCGGCCGGGGTCAGCTCGCTGTCGTACGAGCCCAGGATGGCCCGCATGCCGTCGCGCTCCTGTGGGCGAGAGGGCAAAGGTCAGGCTGGGGCGACACAGAGCAGCGCGGGGGTCGCGGGGTCAAGTCTGGGAGCAGGCTGCCAGGCTTTTTGAAGACCGCGAGCTGAACCGAGGCTGGCAGAGGACCGAGGCCGGGCCAGGCCCTGGCCACTCTGAACCCCGGTGGAGCTCGGCCTGCGGTAGCAGGCCCACCTGCTGTCCTCCGGTGGGGCGCACGCCGACCAACCGGCCTCGAGTGGCACCATCGGGCCTGCAGCGCTCAGACTCACAGGCGAGGGGTGGAGGGCACCCCTTCCCCCAGAACTCGTGGGACGCAAGAGGCCACAGTTCAAGGCGTCAACGTGCCCCAGCCATGCCTGGCCCCCCTCCCTGTGTCTGGGACAAAAGACGGTGCCTGGTAAAGACGCAGCTCAGGTTTCATAGGACACACTGATCACACGGCCCCGAGACCACCCCTAAAAGCCGACAGGAGTCTCATCACCACTGTGACGTGAAGGCCGACAGCCTGAGCCAGGAAGCCAGGGCCCAGGGGAGACGGGCACTGCGCCCAAGCCGGATGGGAGGGCCTTCCCGAAACGCTGGTGACCAGGGGTCCCAGGGAGTCCTGGAGACCGCAGGCCACCCCGCGTCCAGGAGTGGAGCTGCTCTGGCTCCAGGAAAGGAGGTCTCCGCCCCGCTGAGGGCCTGACGCCGGGGCGAACGTGGAGGGGGGACCTCTTCCAGAGCAGGAGCTGGGCGCAGGCGCCTGCCCTCCTCCCGCCCGGTGCCCCCAGCCATCGCCGACGAGGCCCACACGGGTGACATAAGTAAATAGAATCAGCTCCATACACACAGCAGGCTCACGGGGCACCACTGCACAATGCTCCTGCCTGCTGTGAAAGGTCCTGAGAGCTCCAGCAGGTCTGAGTGGGGCCCGAGAGCCCATGTTTCTGGTGGGTGAAGCCGCAGTGTGCCGGTCGCGCTGGGGAGCAGGACGCACAGCTGGGCAGCCTCCGCCTGGGCCGGCAGAACCTGGGAGGATGTGCTCATGAGACCACGTCCAAGTCCCAGCTCTGCGCCTCGCCTCCTGAGCCTCCGTCCTCATCAGCGGCTCTCACAGGCTGCCCAGGACGACCAACACTGTCCTGGACCAAGCGCCCAGCCGAGGCCCTGGGGCCCGCGAGGCTCACAGTGACAGCAGCAATCCCGTCCGTGCAGGCAAACAGATGCCACGTGTTCATGGGTGCTGCGCCCCTGTGGGCGAGCTGGGGAGGCTCAGGCATCATCGCCCCACACCCTGCTGGTGCCCCCGCAGCCCCCATGCCTGCGAGGGCAGCGACCAGGCGAGCTGCAGGGTCAGCCCACACTGGCACTGGCCCCGAGGCACATTCTCAGACCTGGAACAGACTGGGGGCAAGGCCACAGGCGCTCTGCCCACGTCGTCTTAACTGGTGCTTCCGTGAGTGGAGGCCGGCCCGCCCGCCTGGGACAGACGTGCCCCAACCGCTCCTGCACCCTGAACACCAGGCAGCCCCCTGGCCGGCCTGGGCCCCTCCTCAGGTGAGACTGGAGAAGGCGGGCGCTCACAGGACCACGCTGCCTCCCTTGGGGGCCCACGGGCCCTCGCCCGCCGAGCTCAGCGGTCTCGTGAGCCTCCGGCTGGGCCATCACCCCGGCACAGACTTCATCATTAGGTGATGACAAAAAATTCAATAAGTGAGAAATTAAAGTTACAAATCCAACTGGAACTGGTCACACACCCGTGGAAAATTTGTTTCCAACAGGACGGTTTATCGAGTGTCATAATTTTATTGAAATCCTATATCTTCCCACTGACTTTTATGGTTCCGAGCTGGTTACAGTCGTCATCACGGATCGGTGGGGCACGTGGGGGCCAGGGCCGGGAGGGCTTTCCTTTCATAAACAAGCGGTAATTGTTGCCTTTATTGACCAGTAAATCTCCACAATGCCGCCTCTCACTACGGATCTCTTCTGTTGCGTCTCCAGGCTATCAAAAAAGAAGACTCAACGTGGAAAGTTTGCTGTTTGTGCCTTCTACAGAAACTGCTTTGTCATTAGTCACGAAGTCAGGAGAACTGTGCTGGCTTGATCCGATAATGACTTTTTAACGACAGAGTCCATGTACGGTGAAGCGCGCTGGTTTCCACTTGAACGAGTGTGGCCATTCACTCCTGAACACACAGGTCAGCACGCAGGGGCCGGGCGGACCCTCCGGGTGCAGACGAAACGGGCCCCTGCGGGGCGCCTCTCCCTGGGGACCCGCAATCCTGCCTGTTCTCGCCACCCTGTTGGTCACGTGATCAGTGCAACCCCATCTTGTGGGAGAGACGAGCTGTGGGTGCGGGGGAGGGGCAGGGATGGACGAGGCCCCCAAGCCCCAGGCCTGGCCTGCTGCGCCCACAGGGGCTGGGAGAGGGGAGGCCACGCCCAGCCGCAAAGGCGGGAGCCGAGACCCTGCTCCGCCCTCCGCCTCGCAGCTCCAGGCTGAGAGGGAACAGCTGGTCCTGATGGCCCCACACTCCTAACAGACGCGGTGGTTGGGGTAACACAGCCTCATGTTACCTCGGGTTTCAAAGACCAGACAGAAAACTTGCTGGGGGGTGGGCAGGCCTGGCTGGGACAGAGGGAGAAGGCCCTGGGCGAACAGAAAGAGAGGGTCTGCACACGTCCTGTGGACCATACCGCCTGTGCACTGCTCTGCAGCTGCGACTCCTGTGTCCATCGGGGTCCACGCCCATGCCAGACCCGGGGACGAGGGTGAGGCAACTCCACGCAGGCCGCTCAGAGGCCAGCCCTGCAGCCCTGGACGGGCCCCGGAGGACGCGAGGACACACGGCTCAGAGGCAAAGGGAGGCGAAGCCGGCCGCCAACGTCAGAGGACAGCGCGCTTCTGAACAGAGGCGATGAGCGTCTGCACCCAGCAACAAGGTCCTCCAAAAGTAAGTTTAATAAAAACATTTCCAAACCAAGAAAAACTCAGGCCATTCCTCAGCACACAGCCACACCAAGGGGAAACGCTGAAGGATCCCCTTCTGGCACAAGGAGGAGGGCCCCACGGACGCGTGGAGATGCCGGTGGTAACAGATACGTATAAACGCAGTCACAGTGGAAACTGCTAAGTATTTTGAACTAAATAGGAAAAATACAGTATATCAACGCTGAACTCTGCATCTAAATTTACATCCTTAAATGAATATATTAGAAGAGAAAGATAAAACCAATCAACTACACATACGACTGAGAAAGTCTGAACAAGAAAAACCAAAGAAAAGTGATAGTAAATATAAAAACAGAAATTAATGAAATAGAATACAGAGTATAGAGTCAATAATACCAAAAGCTGGTTCATCCAAATGATTAATAAAACTGATGAACCTTGATGAGATACTTCAAGAGAGAGATTAGTAACCAAATAATGAGCCAGAAAAGGAAGACATAACTACAGACCACAGAAATATTTTAAAATCTAACACGATGCACTTAAATTCCTTTTTTTTTTTCCCTAAAGGCTTATCACCACTGAATCAAGAATTTAAAAAAAAATCTGAATAATTTCAAAGCTATTAAAAGAAATCAAAGCCCCAATACAGAATCTTCCCAACACAAAAACTCCAGGTCTGGATGCCTTTCTCGGTGAACTCCACCAAACTTTAAAGAAAGAAATATCACCAGTCTCACACAAACTCTTACAAAGAAGGGAAAGACCCTTCTAATGCATTTTATAAGGCCAGAAAGACCATGACACCAAAACCTGCTAAGGAAACTTTGTAAGAAATAAAACCTGTCATGATCTCTCATAACCACAGAAGCAAAATCCCTGAACTGCTTATTAGCAAACCAAGCAAAGCACTACTTGCAAGGACAGTCCACAGACAAGTTTGTTTAATTCCTGGAATGCAGTTTTGCTGTAACATTTGAAAACCAATTAATTAAATTCTCCAAATTAACAGAATAAAGAAAAAAATCATGATCGGCTCAATATACGCAGTAAAAAAGCATCGGATTAAAATCCAACAGCTATTCAGAATTAAAACAATAGGGTGGAGAAGCCCCCTCAGCAGACGGGGAGGATAGGGGACCCTCTTTGGCCTAAGTCCACGGCTGTGATGGGCGAGGGCGGGGAAGGGGCTGAAACAGAAGCCGTTATGACGTTCCTGCTCCAACCAGCACCGGGGATCCTAAGCAGTGGAGTAAGGCGTGGAGATCAGAAGGAAACAAAAAACTACTAATAGTCACTGAGAAGATGGCAAACCCAAGAAAATTTACAGATAAATTATTAAAACAAGGAAGCTTAGTCATGTTGCTGGATCAAAGTCAACATCCAACGTTCAACTACATTTCTACATGCTGGCAAAAGGGTTCGAAGAAGAAATCCTGGAGAAGATGCCATTTATAACATCATCATTAAAAAAAAACACCCTACGAGATGAGACGTCTACTCAGAAAACTTCGCAAACATTACTGAGAGAAATTAATGACCTAAAAACGTGGAGAGAAATAAACACGTTCATGGATCAGAAGATTTAACGCTATAAAGATGTTACTTAATCGCTGTACCCCCAGTAAAACCTCGGTAGCTTTATCGGTGGAGGCTGACAGGCTGAGCTCTAAGCTCGATGTGGAGATGCGGAGGGTGGTGGTCGGCCCGGGCAGTAGGCTGGCGAGGAGGGTGGGCTCCCTACCAGACTGCAGTCTCAGGGATTGTAGCAGTGCGGTTCCCGCGAGAGAGAGGGGCAGGGACAGCCCGGCACAGAGGGGCGATTAGTTTCACGTAAGGAGCCCAAAAGGCCCATCGTCTCAATAAATGCTGTCGAGTCAACTGAATATTCCTGTGGGCAGAAAACCAAGCTTGCCAAATAAGATAAAGCTTTGTGTTGTGAAGTTATGTGTGAAAAAGCAAAGTGTTAAAGAAAATACTATGAAAAGACACCTCAGTGTCTTGGGGCAAGCAAAGCTTTCTTAAACAGGGAATACACAAAAAGTGGCACTGTAAAGGAGCCTTCACATTCACAAGAGCAGACCTTGTTAAGGGTAAGAGCTCTGTTAAGTTAGAGGGAGAAGCTAGGAGAAGGTATTTGCAAACAAACACTTGATAAAAGGCTAGGATGCAGAATATGCAAAGAATCCTCACAAATCAGGGAGAAAAAGGCCAGAAAGAGAAGACAGGGTGGGCAGTGGATCTGGAGGGGGCTTCACCAAAGTGGGTCTCCAAGCGGCCCATCCACACAGGAGGGGTGCCCCCGCTCAGCCTGCCCTGCGAGGCACAGCACGCTGCAAACACGGGAACAGCTGGCCCTCGGGGAACGGCAGGGCGCGAGGCAGCACGGATGACGCGAAGTGTGAGCAAGACTCTCAAGCCAGCGGAATGCCGGTGCCCTGCCGCAGGCCTGCAGCCGTCACAGCCCCCCGGGGACGTGCAGACAGAACTCGTGCGCGTGCCTGACTGCAAGGTAAGCGGAAAGATGTCACGGCGGCATCAGTCACCGTCGCCGAACACCCGCCAACAGGAGGAGGAGCAGCTCTCGGACGGCACACCCGTGACACAGAAGCAAACCCGAGCAGCAGAAAGCAGCGCAAGCGGGCACACGCTGCACAGCCCACTCACGCAAAGTTCCAGACCTGCGGAGCCTCCCCAAGTATCGCGCGCCGACAGGAGGCCGACGAGCGTATCACAGACACAAGACGCTGCGCAGCTCCAGAAGCGAGGCTCTGGCTGCACGCTCACACACACACAGCTTCCCGGGAGAAACCCCAGCCCACAGCCGACTCCCCCCCCACGCCTGCCGAGCAGGAAGCACTCGCACAGAGGCCAAGGGGTCCCACGGTCGAAGGTGCGGCGCGGCAGGGGTGGGCCGCGGGGGCGCGGACTTCCAGCCAGGCTCCCGGGAGTCACGCCGCTCAGTGAAGGAGGGCCGGGAGGGGAAGGCCCGCGTGTCTGGAGCAGGGAGGAAGGCACTAGGGACCAGAGGAGGCACCGCGAGAGCCGGGACTATCCTGATGGGAGCGGGGCCGGGAGGAAGCACGGAGCAGAAGCGGACCGATGCCTCCGTGGAACTGAGCCGGGGCTGGCCCACACCCACTGGGCTCTGGGAAAGGGCTGGCGCTTCCTGCCCAAGGTCCCCCGGTCTTCCGCCCGAGAAAGTCCACCTCCCGGGGCCTGAGGTCACCACCTGGTGCTAGCCCTGGCATCCCCTGGGGGCACCCCAGGGGCCAAGGGTCCAGGCCTGGCCCTCCAGGCCGCCGCGGCCAAGAGGGAGGGCCCAGAGCAGCAGGCAGAGAGGTGGCCGTGGGCGCCCCGCGCCCCACCCCTGCCGCAGGGCTCACGCCTCAGGACCCGCACAGGAGACGCCCCCAGAGACGCGGCTCAGCCCAGGCTGGAGGGAAAAAAGGCTCTCACGGAACATGTTTTCAGAGAAGTCGAAACTCAGCAACTCCAGTTACCTGGGCGAAAAGGCCATCTGGTGGATGCCCAGTGGATTAGAGGGTATTTTCACAGGAGGCATTCTACGCACTCCCTGCAGTAGCCTGAATGAATGAGGGATGAATGCTGAATGGAGCGTCCCCACATGCGGGTCTTGCTGGCCTCTCCCGAAGCCGCCACGGCTCACGCAGCACACGCGCTGCCCAACACGCTTCTCCAGGACAGGCTGGAGGAGCTGGGCTTCACAAGAGGCAGCGGAACCCCTTTCAAAGTGGCAAAAACTGTTCACCTGCGCTTGATGGAAATGCTTCCTAAACAAGTAAGACATCGCCCCAGTCACAGCAAATGGAGGACACGCGTTTTTAACCTTCCCTAATGGGCTGGTTCGCTGGAAGGTACTCATGTCCACGACCTCACAGCTGGGCTCCGGGGCAGCTGGAGCCGGCAGACCCTGACCTCGGCGCTCAGCAGCTTCCCGGGCCCCTGCCATCCGCGCCCACTGCTCAGGGCCGGAGTGTGTTCCCCCCTGGCTCTCCAGCCTGCCCCCGGGGCGCCTCTCCTTCTTCACCGCTGTCCGTCAGCCTCATTCCACGGTCTTATTGCTCACAGCTCATCAGATACAGAGCAGGCCCCTGGAGCCGAGGGCTGCCGGACTGGAAAGGCAGCTCTGACCCGCGGGTTCAGCGTGCGTGCAGCCTGGCGGCACCTCCAAGTCCGCTCACAGGCCCCACTCCAGGAAGGGCTGTGGTCCCAGTTTCACGGCGCCGGTGGGCACAGCCACCTGAGGTCTGAGTCACTGTCCAGGGCCCGCTGCCCAAGCCCACACGAGCCGGCGGGTCTTGGGGGAAGGGAATGAGCCTCGGCTCATCTGTGAGTCTCCATACTTCTCACCAGCGGCCGTGTTCCTGCAACTTCAACCTCCTGATGAAAAGCTCCATGGCACCTACTGGAGGCAAGAGAGGGCGGTCTCCCGGAGCCCCCGACTCAGATTCCCCAGGGCTCTCTTCCCAGGTCCATTCATTTACGTCAGCCGCATCACGCCTCCCCGGCACCCACCCTGCCCGGCTCACAGCTTCCCAGAGCAGGGTCTCACCCGGTGCAGGCACCCCTCGAGGGAGGACAGGGCCAGGGCTGCCAGCACTGCCCCGCCGGGCCCCAAGCCCGCTCAGCGCGGCACGCCGCACGGGGGCCACCCGCCTCAGCTTAGGCGCAACTGACAGGCTGGAGAGGGAGGGCGGCTGAGGCAGGCACAGGCCACCTCGTGGGCCAGGCCAGCTCGGCTGCAGCAGGATGGCCCACCTGCTCCACCCGCCACTTCCTTCCCCGGGGAACGGAGGCCGGGTCAGAGGGCCCGGGGCATGGCCGCCCACCCCTGCACGATGCCCGGAGCCTCGGGGACAGCCTTCTTGGGGGCACAGACACTGGCGGCTGGGGCTCTCACCACGCCTCGCCCCGCGTCCCTCTCCACTGGCCCCCGCACGACCCGCAGAGCAGTGACACTCAGTGACTCCTGCTCAAGGGAGAGCTGGGCGCGAGATGGCCCAGCTCCAGAACACCCACAGGTGCCAGGCATCCCCCCCCGGAAGAGACCCCGGCTGACTGAGAAGAACCTGCCCGGGTCACTAGCGACAGGGCGGAGCTCAGAGCCCAGGGCTGCAGGAAGCGGAGGCTGAGCTCGGCAGCGGCTCAGGGCGGGACCGCGTCCTGCGGGCATCACCACCCAGCACAGGCCTGGGCTCAGGACCGGCTGCTCTGGGCAGCGACCCCGCCGCTCCAGCGCTCACCGCGCTACGCGTCCCAGGCGCTCATGGAACAACCCAAATGGCTCATGGTGATTTAAAACGAGACTGTCTCAACATGGACACCAAGCGCCTGACAGGGAGCCCCACCCCAACTGCTCTGCAGGCCGAGCGGAAGCCGTGAGCTGCTTCCATCCCAGGTTTGGACGCAAGGCAGCCTCATCGAGGGCTCAAGTCCAGGCTCGTGGACGCCCAGGCAGGGTCAGGCTGCTCGACTACTGCGGCGGCTGCACCGGGTCTCAGCTGTCACACGGGACACATGCGGGACAGCATGTGTAAAGACGGTAAAGAACCCACCTGCAATTCAGGAGACCCGCGTTCGACCCCTGGGTCAGGGAGATCCCCTGGAGAAGGGAATGGCAATACTCTTGCCTGGAGAACCCCATGGACAGAGGGGCCTGGTGGGCTACAGTCCGTGGGGTCACAAAGAGTTGGGGACACGACTGAGCGATGTTCCCTTTCCCCTTCTTTCATTTGGGACCTTGGTTCCTGCACCAGGCTCGAGCCTGGGCCCCCGCACTGAGCGCGGTCTGAGCCGCTGGGCCCCGGGAGGCCTCTGCCGGCTTTCTGGCTGGTGCTTACACACCGTCCGGCGCCGAGGGCGCTTCTCTACTCAGGCGCGCGGTTTGCTCTCAGTCTGTATCTGTCTTTTCATCTCCTGACAGGATTTTCCACAGAGGAGGAGTGCGTAGCCTAACTCACTGAATCTCCCTTCCACTGACTGTGTTTTGGTGCCAAGTCTAAGAACTCTTTGCCGAGATCCTGAAGATTTTATCTCCCTTTTGAATAAAAGTTTCCTACTTTTAGGTTCTATATTTAAGTCTGTGATTAACCTTGAGTCAATTTTTGTACAACAGGTTCACTTTTTTGCTTTATGAATGTCTAACTGCCGCAGCACGATTTATGGAAAAGGTTATCTTTCTCCCACTGAACTGCTTCTGCGGTTAACCCAAAGCAAGCAGACAAAGGAATTACTAAAGACGAGAGTAGAAACAAGTTAAATGGAAAGTGGGAACTAAGAGAGATCAGCTGAGCCGAATGCTGGTTCTTTGAGAAGATCAATAAAATTGATAAAGCTTTAGCTGTAGCTGGATCGACTGACCCAGAAAAAGAGACAAGATCCCAGTTACCACAGCGAGGAACGAGAGGCGAGGCAGGACCACAGACCCGACAGGAGCAACAAGGATCGGAGGGATTCCCTCAGCAACTGGACGCCCAAAGTCACACAGCCTGCATGAAATGAACAGATTCCCAGCAGACACACACCACCAAAACTGACTGCCGAAGAAGCAGGCAGCCTTAAGAGACGCATCGTAAGTGAAACTCCGCACCAGCGCCGACACCTCCCCGCAGCCCGGCAGGCTCCGTCCCCTCTGCCGGGCCGCTGGGCAGGAGGGTCACACTCTCCTCCGGGGCCCTGAGCTCTCTCTTCCAGGGTTTCTCTATGGCACACGGGGCCGTTTCTGCCGCCCCATCTCCCCGCTGGCTGCTCTCTCCCTCTGCTCCCTCCTTCCTGCCACAGGCTCATCTGTCACGCTTTAACGGCAGTTCCTGTGCTTCCGGTTATCAGGGAAGACGTCAGGTCTGCCCGGCCGCTGCCTGCCCAGTGCTCTGGCTGGGTGGGGACAGCTGGCTTGTGCTGTCCCACCCTCTGGCCGATCTGGGAGCTGACTTCAAACAGAGCCCGGAAGAGCCCGTCACGAGCTGCTCCTCGAGTCCCGAGGCTGGGCCTCCACCCTTCTCGTCTCATACGCAATGTCCAGGCTTCGAGTTTATCGTGTGTATGCTGCCAGGAAGCGCTGTAATCCATTCTTTTACATGTAGCTGTCCAGTGTTCCCAGCACCGTTTGCTGAAGAGGCTGTCTTTGCCCCATTGTATATTCTTGCCTCCTTTGTCAAAAGGAAGGTACCCATAGGTGCATGGGTTTATTTCTGGGCTGTCTGTCTTGTTCCCTTGGTCTGTATTTCTGTTTTTGAGCCAGTACCATACTGTCTTGATGACTGTAGCTTTGTAGTCTAATCTGAAGTCAGGAAGCTTGATTCCTCCAGCTCCATTCTTCTTTCTCAAGACTGCTTTGGCTATTCGGGGTCTTTTGTGTTTCCACATGAACTGTGACGTTTTTTGTTCTAGTTCTGTGACAAAAGGCATCACACTGAATCTGTAGATGGCGTTTGGTAGCATAGTTGTTTTCACAATACTGACTCTTCCTACCCAGGAACGTGGACTCTCTCTCCATCTGTTTCTGTCATCTTTGATTTCTCTCATTAGTGTCTTATGATTTTCTGTGTCCAGTTCTTTGTCTCCTTAGGGAAGTTTACCCCTAGATATTTATGCTTTTTGTTGCAATGGTGAATGGGGTTGATTCCTTAATTTCTCTTTCGGATTTTTCATTGTTAGTATATAGAAATGGAAGAGATTTCTGCGTACTGATTTTGTATCACCATACACAAAGATAAACTCAACATGGATTAAAGACCTAAAAGACAGACCAGAAACTATAAACTCTTAGAGGAAAACACAGGCGGAACACTCGATGACGTAAAGCAAAGCAAGACCCTCCCACCTCCTAGAGTGAGGGAAACAAAAATGAAACCAGACAAGTGGGGCCAGATTAAGCTTAAAAGCTCTCGCACAGCAAAAGCAAGGTGAAAAGACAGCCCTCGAAATGGGAGAAAATAATAGCTAATGAACAACTGACAGAGGATTAACTTCCAAAATATACAAGCAGCTCATACAACTCAATGCCAGGAAAACAAACAGCCCAATCAAAAAGTGGGGAAAAGACCTAAACAGACATTTCTCCAAAGAAGACATACAGATGGCTAACAGACACATGAAGAGATGCTCAACACTGCTCATTATTAGAGAAATGCAGATCAAAACTATGACGTATCACCTCGCACCAGTCAGAATGGCCCTCATCAGAAAGTCTACAAACAGTAAATGCTGGAGAGGGTGTGGAGAAAAGGGAATCCTCTTGCACTGTTGGTGGGAATGTAAACTGATACAGCCACCATGGAAGACGGTATGGAGGTTCCTTAAAAAACTAGGAATAAAACCACCATCTGACCCAGCAAGCTCACTCCTAGGCATACACCCCGAGGAAGCCAAAGTTGAAAGACGCTTGTACCCCACTGTCCACTGCAGCACTAATTACAACGGCAGAACAGGGAAGCAGCCTGGATGCCCATCGACGGATGGATGGGCACAGAAGCTGCGCTACATACCCACGAGGGAATGTTACTCGGCCATAAAAGGAACGCACTGGAGTCAGTTCTGATGAGGGGATGAACCGAGAACCTATCACACAGAGTGGAGTGCATCAGAAAGAGAAAGAGGAACACTGTGCTCTAACACATATATACTGAGTCTAGGAAAATGGTGACGAACTTGTTTTCAGGGCAGCAGCGGAGAAACAGGCATAGAGAACAGACCTACGGACGTGGGGAGAGGGGGGGCCAGGGCAAGACGTGTGCGGAGAGTAACACGGAAACGCACATCACCACACGTAAACTGGATGGCCGGCGGGAATTTGCTGTATGGCTCAGGAAACTCAAACACGGGCTCTGTGTCAAACTAGAGGGCTGGGATGGGGAGGGAGATGGGAGGGAGGTTCAAAAGGGAGGGGATATATGTACACCTATGGCTGATTCATTTTGAGGTTTGACAGAAAACAAAATTCTGTAAAGCAATTATCCTTCAATAAAAAAAAATTTGTTTTTAAATGGAGAGAAGCGTGTCTTCTCCATCTTCCTGGAAACAGAATCGTTCACACAGCAAACGATGGCGCCCGAGGTGCTGGGCGCCGCAGCAGACGCCATCAGGAGCGATTTAGCGGCAGCAGGCGTCTGGCTCGGCTGCTGGCTCACAGGTGACAGTCGCATCAGCAGGATTAACCCAGACGAGGAGGCGCTGGGGGGTCGGGTTCGGATCACAGAACCCTCTCTGCCCAAGGAATGCAGGCCTCCAACAGAAGGGTATTACTTCTAAGGCGCAGAAACACTATCACCAACGTGGCCCCCAAGGGTCGGGGGAGGCCGAGGGAGACAACAGTCCAGGTGCCCGCTCTCCCGGCCCCCCGCCACCAAAGCTCCCCACAGGCATCCAGTTCTGTGCCAGCAAGACCACCACACCCAGAGGTCAGAGGGCACGCACCCAGGTCAGAGGGGACCCTGGCAACGTGGCTGGCGGTCATCTCTACTGCCCAGAGAAAGGGTGCCCGCCCACACACACCTGCCATCCTCCGCGGGTAAACGCGCCTCACGCTCGCGGCACGCCCCGGTCTGCACTCCGCCTTTTCTCCCTCCCGTCGGTGGACTCACCAGCCAGCGGACACAGCAGCAGCTGATCCCTGAGCTGAAAGCTACCACCACCACCAAGTCAGGCTCCCAGGGGAGGCAGCGCTGGACTTAAAAGACTTTGGTCCCTACTTTCTGCATTTTTTAATTTATAAAATCGCTTATGTAAAGGCATTACCATGCATAACATATTCAACTGCGCAGTGTAAGATGGAGCCTTAATGGAGAGAGCTCGAGTCAGCCACAAAGGCAGTTCAGAAAGTATTTTTTAAGAAAAGACCAAGTCACTGACTTTCAAACACGTCTGAATCCGCACACCTCTCACAACCCACAGGGAGGGCTCAGCTCACTCACAGGATAACGGCCTGGAGCTGACACCTCTCTCCTCCCCCTGGCAGGGCCTGCATTAGCATGTAAATAGCTGGCAGACACAAGGAAATGAAAGCAGGAAGAGCTCTTTAATTAACTTTAATCCTCGGAAAATCCAGGCAGCGATCTGCCTTGGCAGCCTCCTCAGAAGGCCCTCACCACGGCCCGGAGCCCCATCCCCGCAGCCCTGCGCGGAGAGGGTGGCCAGAGAGGCCCATGTGGGGAGGGGACATCTGGGTACCTGGCCCAGAAACGGCCGTGCCACGCCTGTCACGGAGTCTGGAGGTGGTGCCCGGATGGAAGCCTGGGCCGGTGCACGGGGCCCTGCCAGCCGGGGAGGCGGGGGCAGTCACCCGCGGGGCACAGGTCTGAGGGAACATGACCCGTGCACCGCCCACAGGGCAGGGACCACAGCTCGGGCAGCATGCTGAGGAGGCCCCCATGGCCCCCCCAGGTTCTCCTACGGCGACAGCGGGCTGCAGACCCAGTAAGGCTGCGACCGGACACACAAGGCAACAGCCAGTGGGACCGACCAGGAGCACACAGACACGCCCCGCCTCCAATCCCCACACGCACTCAGGGATGGCCCCACAGGGGCGAGGTGCCTGAGGGAGCCACCGGGGCCTGTGCTGGAAGGAGGCGGCTGGGCCACAGACACACTGGGAATGGTGCTTTCAAAACCCAAGACAGGCCCAGAAGAGACGGGCACGCACCCCGGGTTATCCCTCACAAAGCCGGGAGGGCGGGGCGGCAGTGCAGACCGCGGGGTGGGGGTGGGGGTGGGGGTGGGGGTGGGGGTCAGGCCTCCACCCCGCTGCTCTAGCTCACCGGGTTCCCTCTGAGTGAGGCGGGGGGAGGCAGGCACGAAACTCACTGCTCCAGGGAACCGGGAAGACGCGCAGAAGGGAGGCCTGCAAACATCTCCTTCATGTGAAGAGCACGGCCTGCGCCCGCCGCAAGGAGCAAAGAAAGCCAGGCTGGGGTAGCACGGATGCTGAGCTGGGCCTGCACCTCGCAAGGGCAGCATCTGTCCTGGCCCCACAGCTGGGAGAGTCCAAACTCGAACCCAGGCCTCTGACGGCGCCTGTGCAGGGGCAGAGTGGCCAGAAGCAGCGGTCACAAGGCAACACCGCCGCCCCTCCGCAGTCCCTGCTCCCGGCACAGCCGTCCAGGCACAGAGCTTGTCCCCTGGCCTGCACCAGGGAGGGACAGGCCCTGTCTGCTGTCCACGGCCAAGGAGGTGAGGCTGCAGGTGGCCCTTGAGCGCGGTGCTCCCCACCGGCGAGGCCATGGGAGGCGAGGCCCGGGCCGGCCCTGCACCAGTGACTTCCTGCACCGCGGGGGAGCCCCAAGGATGCCACAGTCACAGCTTCCCCCCCAACCAAAGCCTTTCCTCACTCAGCATCTCACCAGCTGCAGGCACTGTGCACTCACAGCGTGGCCGGCTTACCAGGAATAAATCTTGCTTCTAAAACTAGCGATATTCCTTTAACCAGAGGTTAATAAAAATCACCTGTGAAGGCTAATCAGTGGCTCTAGTTTATCTAGAGACATTCATAAAACTGCAGAAAAGAGCCTTTGTAACAGCTTATCAGAGCCCCAAGGAAGCCCCGAGACGAGCCCGGTGCAAACAGGACGAGCAGGCCCGGGGCGCGGCAGGACGGGGTCCTGCGGATCCCTCAAAGGACAGGCTGCATCCCAGCAGACGCCTCTCGGAGGCCAGTTCCTGGCAACACCGGGTGGCCCCAGGCCTGTCCTGGGCCTCAGGCTCTCTGCACAGGGAGCACGTGACAGACAGAGCAGTGAGCGCAGGACAGAGCCATGAGCGCAGGTCGTCCTCTGGGGCCCCGACCCACCCCTGCCGCACAGGTAGGGGCTGGGAGTGGGCGGGCTCCCCTCCAGGCGGCCTGCTGCTCCCCCGCGATGCCCAGGCCCTCGCCCTCAGGCACCCCCTTCACAGGTGGGGACACTGACCCTCAGCCACACTGAGGGACACTGGCAAGAGGGTCCCCAACCCCAGAGGCAGTTGCAGCGCTTCTCTCACCACAGCCCGCCCTCCTGGGCAGGCAGCCTGCTGCCAACCCCTCCTCGGGCCCCTGGCCCCTCATTCTCCAGACCCCATGCAAAGCTGGACATGGCCTCCAGCACAGCAAACACCAGAGCTCCGGAAAGGGACCCAAAGACGCGCCCACCCCGGCCACAGGCTCGGGAGCCTGTGCAGGGCGCATAACGCTTGCATTCACACCACAAACACACTGTCCACCACGGCGACGAGGGACTCCGCGGGAGGAACCCGCAACCCTGCTGTGGGCGGCTCTGCTCAAGAAGCACTTCCTCCCCTACCCCACGGCATTCCATGGGCGGCAGCGTGGGTCTTTATGGGCGAAATTAACCAAACGAATACGGACTCCAAACCACGCTCCCTGCATCTGACTGTTTTTCATCTGATGATGGATGGTATTTAATACCTCTGGGCTGAGCACACCCTGGGTCTGTAAACACAGAGTCCAGCTGTTCAGTAACCATCACAATGGCGAGGCTGGCCTCGTGTTCCAGGAGGTCTCGTGGGAAAAGCAGTCTAAGTGCACTAAACAGCCAGCTTTCCAGAATGAAAATTCACACTCACACGTGCAGGCACACGCACACGCCTACCCACACGCCTGCACACGCACCTGCACACATGCACACTCACGTGCAGGCACACGCACACACACGCCTGCACACATGCACACACGTGCAGGCACATGCACACACACATGCAGGCACATACACACACGCACACACTCACACGTGCAGGCACATGCACATGCCTGCACACACACACACACATGCAGGCACACGCAAACACCTACCCACACGCCTGCACACGCACCTGCACACACGCACACTCACACATGCAGGCACACGCACACTCACACGTACAGGCACATGCACATGCCTGCACACACACACACACACATGCAGGCACATGCACACACGCACACACTCACGTGCAGGCACATGCCTGCACACACACACACATGCAGGCACATGCACACACCTACCCACACGCCTGCACACACGCACACTCACGTGCAGGCACATGCACACACGCCTGCACACACGCGCACACACACGCGCACACACACGTGCAGGCACACGCACATGCCTGCACATGCTCACACACACGTACAGGCACACACACACCTACCCACACGCCTGCACACACACCTGCACACACGCACACTCACGTGCAGGCACATGCACACGTCTGCACACACGCACACTCACACATGCAGGCACATGCACACACATGCGCCTGCACACAGACGTGCACACAGACGTGCAGGCACACACACACGCCTACCCACACACCTGCACACGCACCTGCACACACGCACACTCATGTGCAGGCACACACACACGCCTGCACACGCACACACACATGCAGGCACACGCACACACACTCACAGGCACACGCACATGCCTGCACACACGCACACACACATGCAGGCACATGCACACGCCTGCACACATGCACACTCACATGTGCAGGCACACACATGCCTGTACACATGCACACACGTGCAGGCACATGCACACACATGCGCCTGTACATGCGTACACACACGTGCAGGCGCATGCACACGCCTACACACATGCCTGCACACACGCACACTCATGCAGGCACACGCACACGCCTATGCACATGCTTGCACATGCACCTACACACACGTGCAGGCACACGCACACACACGTGCAGGCACACACCACACACGCACACTCAGTGCAGGCACAAGCACACACATGCGCCTGCACACGCTCACACTTGCAGCCACGCACACACCTGCACATGCACAGGTGCAATCACATGCACACACTCACAGACTCACGTGCAATCACACGCACACGCCTGCACACACGCACAGGCTAACACGTGCAGGCACACGCACACACCTGCACACAGGCACAGACTCACATGTGCAAGAACCCACACGCTCAGAGGCCCACCCTCCCAGACACGAGGGGGCTATGGCCTGACGGGTGGGGGTGGGGCCCTGGGCGGAGCCGGACCCGCCTGCCTGGACGCGACCTAGCCCCCCCACTGCACCTCCTCACCCTCCCCCAGCCGAGGCTCCTCTTCCGCAGAGAGGGGGCCTGCGAGGTCCAGCTCGCAGAGTTCCCACGACTCTCAAAGATGATCCTTAGACGATAGAAGTTAATGAGGACTAGGTAGCAAGATGATTTAGCAGGCACTAAACGCCTGCTCGCCCCAGGTCCCGCACCAGGCAAGGACAGACGTTCCCGGGAAGACAGACACGATGCGGGGACAGACGCCTGCCTCCCAGCCCGGGGTGAGACCCGAAGGCACGGATTTCTCCAGCACGCCAGACGAAACCGGCAGGGGCTGGCCTGCGGCGTGCAGACCCCTGGGGAAGAAGCCGGCCGAGCGGAGTGGGAACCCCAGCCACACACTCCCCCGCCCTCCCGGGTCTCTTCTAGGCCACGTGCCACGTTCACTGTGGCCTCTGTTTCACGATCGCTGGCCGCGTGTGAAACTACGCTGCCGGTGTCCCCACGCTCTCCCGCCCTGGCACTGCGTCACCAGTGCGGTGCTGAGTGGTGTGGGTGCCTGGTTGGCTGGGTAGTGTTCAGGAACCCAAACGCCACACGACAGCAGAGCCCGCTATCAATGTCCAGTGAGCTCACTGCCACGTTTCTGAATATTCGTTTACAGGTGAATCATACTTTCAAAAGCACTGGCTCCCATAATCAGTCTCTGGGGTGGGCCCCCACCTCGGCCTCCTGGAGAGGGAGAGAAGTTTAAAGGTGGGGAACCCTGCTGTGAGAAGCACAGGGCACAGAACCATAGAGCCCAGGTTCCAGCTGTCTTCTGAGCCGCAGTCCCAGGCTCCTCTTCCCCAGAACAGAGCGTGGAGCGAAACCTCCCCGCCCAGGCGCACAGGGCAGCCCCCGCTGCAGGCACAGCTGCTGGGTCTCCAAGCCCCTCAAGAGCTCAGTGAGCAAAAGCAGGCTTCCAGGGCAGCAGCCGGGGCCTCCTGCAGAAGGGCTGCCACAGAGCCCAGCACAGGCCAGCCTGGGCGCAGCGGGGCCCCATAAGGGCCAGGCACAGCCCCCTCACTGGACACCCTGCGGGACCACCGCCCCCTGCCCTGCTGCAGCTTTCAGTGAGCCGCGTGGCCAGGCCCATGCCAGGGTGAGCCTAGAGAGAGCCGGGCCCGGCGCCCTGCCTGATGGGGGCAGCCTGGAGGGGCGAGGAGCCGGGAGCCAAAGACAGTGACGGGAGGGCCCAGGCCCAGACGGAGGACCCTGGGAGCCTCCACCGGGGGGAGGGCGGTATGGGGTCCCTCCGCATTCACAACCTTTCAGCGGAACCCGGACGACCCAGCGCAGGCAGGGGGCAGGGAAGGAGCCGTCAGGCCTCCGCAAGCCGAAGGCGGACATGCCCGGGCCGGAATGGCCGAGGGCGCTGCGGGCACCTGCAACGCCTGCGATAATCACCGGGAGCGGCCTGGCGACAAGTCAAACGCCCCCGGCAAGGCGCCGCGGCTATTTTTAGCAGCAGCCTCAAGAGGCTGCCTGGCAGGGAACCATGTCTTTGAGCATGACCATCAATTTTCACCTGCAGCCAACTTCTTTTCCTTTCAGGATGAAGGTTATTCAAAGATTTGGATTTCTTCGAAATTGAATTAAAAGGAGAACAGGGCTCCACAACAAGGGAGATCTGAAGCGTACACAGGACACTCGCAGCCAGGACGGCCGCGTCCTCCCAGGCCTGCAGACCCTCCTGACCGGCAGCCGTGGCAGGCGGCCCCCCAGTCTCCCTCGCAGCCAGAGCCCTGCCCTGGAGACACTCCCCCGCCGAGGGCCTGTGCGGGGGGCACCGGGGAGGCGGAGCGAGGAACACGGCCTGCTGGCTGCCCGGTGAGGAAACGGAGACAGAGGCGCCACGGCTCAGTAAACGAGACGGCAGATTTTAGCGCAGTAGGTTAGAAACACAAAGTCCACACAAAGACCCCAAGAACAAACAGCAAGACCGGGAGTGACAGGCCCTGTCCAGCACTTGCCAGCTCACCTCTACAGGCCCCGCCCATGGGGTACCCCCGCCTGTGGGATCTCCCAGAGCCGTGAACAGGCAGACCGGCACAGTGACGCGGTGAGTGAGTGTGCAGGGCTCCGCAGGAAACTGTCTTCAGGAACCTCAAAGGACAGGGGTTCTCGGGGAACCGGAGCTTCGCAGGCGGCACAGAGGCACCGAGGAGCGAAGCCGGGCGCGGAGCGCTCTGGTTCCTGCCGGGCCGGCCCTGCATCCCCGCACGCCGTGTGAGTGGAGTCACAGGCCAAGCCCCACAGGCAGCCCCCACACCCCTCCTGGCTGCCTTTGAGCAGGGAGTATGTCCCACGGGGCGCTGAGCTCAGCGAGGACCCGGCCCAGGGGACGGGAGTGCGGACCGGGCCGACGCCTGTGGCTCCGCCGTCCCCGCCCCCGTGAGCAGTCCAAGCAGGAGCGGCGATACCCGCGGCCCGCAGGCCTGCCTGACGCCCGCAGACGGGCGCCTCCACCAGCCGGAGCACCCTCCAGAGTCACCACCGGGGCCGGGACCCAGGGGCGCGCAGGGCGACTCCGGGAGGCGGAACCGTGGAAATTCTACTCGTTCTAGTTTTCACGTCACTGTATTTTTTTTAATTTAAAAATGAACGTACTCGCACTTGATTATTGAACACTGCATCGTTGACTATGGGTCACACAGATGCTTAAAATTACGGACTTGGCACACAGACTGTGACGGTTTTACAAAGGCTGCAAGCCAGCCAGGAAGGGGCTGTGGGAGGAGCCCCGGGGGAGGACAGGCGGCCTCCCGGAGCGCAGGGAGGGGCAGGGCTCACACAGTCAGAGGGACGCCGCCCCGGACGCCTGCCCGGCCACGCTCACCTGCTCTGGGGAGCTGCTCTGCTCACTTTCACTGTTGGGGGAACAATCAGCACCGGGGCTTTTAAGTCGCAGCATCCGACACATCTGGATGGAGACCTCACTGCGTGCACTTAGGCGGCCCCACTCCCTGCTCAATGGCAGCCAGGAGGGGTATGGGGGCTGCCTGGGGGGTGTGGGGGGTGACAGAGAGCCCCCCCTCACACAGTGAGAAGTGGGAGGAGGCCGCGGCCCGCCGCAACGCTGCCCCTCGTCCCCTGGGGCTCCGGTAGAGTGGCCTCCTCGTCTGTCACGTGAGGGACTTGACGCTGAGCTGAGATTCTGGGTGCCAGCCAGGTTCCACATGCCCGCTGTGTGCTCACTGCTGGGGAACCCGAGAGCACAGGCCCTGCCCTCTCGGGAGGGACAGAGATGGGCACGGAGGCGGCAGAAGACCAGGGAGGCAGGAGGGCGTCTTCCCAGGCCCCCACCCGCGTGGCACTGCCAGCCGGACAGGAGCAGCGGCCAGGACTGCAAGGCCTCCTAGTGCCACACATAGACGGGGGATGGGGGGCGGGGGGGTGGGGCACTGAGACCGAAGCGGTGTGACTCGAGTCCCGCTTAAGACATCCTGGCTCAAACATGCATCCTCCTCCTGGCACAGGGTCACAGGCCAGCACTCCAGCAAACGGAGCCGCTCGCCCTTCCCCAGGGAGCAGGCTGGGGGCAGGCGCTGCGCTGGGCTGGGAGCATCCACGGAGCATCCAGCACGGCTCTGGGTCACAGTCCCACCAGGGCTGCCGCCGGGGCTCACGGAGCCCAGGGTGCGGTCCCCTGGGGACCACGCCCCCCGCAGAGCCTGCGGCTTCCAGAGCCCGGGGCGCCTGGGTCGGTACGGCGGGGCTGGGAGCCGAGCTCCCTCAGCACAGGGACATGGAGACAGGCGGCCCGCGGCCTGCAGGAGGGGGCTCTCTAAGGGAGGCCACGACGGCCCCCCACCCACCCAGAGCACCCCTCTCCCACGCAACCACGAATCTATCTTAATAAACATCTTCAAACTGGAGAGAGATGAAAGGCATTTTGTTTTGATTTCATTATATTTCCTAATATTGCTTTTCTCTCTGGAGTTTTTCCTGCCGCGACCCAGTCCGGCTGCCCCCTCGGTGGGATAATGCAGTGCTGGCGACAAGACTGGCTTTCTAATAACTCTACAGATGGCTTTTTCCCATAACAAAACAGGAGGACTCCCTACTTAAATGGATATAATAGACACGTCAGCCTGGAAAGGTAACCTGAAAGGACAGCATCTTAACATGCGAAATTAAATTCTGCAGCCGAGAGGGTCCTGCTCAGCTGGGGCAGGGGGCGCTGGGCCGAGCAGTGGGGCCGGCTGGCGCTCATGACCCTCCTCGGGGCTTGTCTGGGGCCCAGGAAGAGGCCCCCAGGGGGACAGCATTCAGGGGCCGGCACTCGGAAGAGAGCAGAGGCTGAACCCGAGCCTGAACGTGAAGCAGGCGAACACCGCTGCCCTGCGCCCTTCCTGGGCGGAGAGCGAGACCCCGGCCCTCGGGCAGCCAGGCCCAGGGGGCCTCAGAGGAAGGCCAGCCCCAGGCGCAGACTGTTGTCGGGGAGCACAGCGGCATTCAGACACCCAGGCAGGACAGCCGCACCCCAGTCCCAGGACTCCCCCTAACCGGGGGCAGGGTCATGGGCAGAGGGCAGGGGAGGGGCGTCCAGGGGAGCCCCGCCCTGCAGGAGCCACCAACCCAAGCCACCACTCCATCCCGCCAGCATCCCGGCCCCACTCGGACTGCAGTTTCCTGAGAGGGAAACGGGGAAGGGGCATGGCGCCCCTGATCCAAGCCTCGGTGGGTGGCAAAGAGCACACCAGAGTCACACAAAGAGGATTCTGCTTCTCAGAAGACGGAGCAGGTTCTGAGCTTCTTAAGTGTTCCCTCCTGTGCTCCCCAAACCACGAATTCCCAGCATTAACAGAGCAGGCGCGGGAGAGAACCCTGCTGATAAGATCAGGAAGCTCATCGAGGCCAAGGACAGCTGTGAGAGGAGCATGGAGACGCGTGATCGGAAGCGGCTGGTGGCCCTTCTGCTCTTCTGCCCGAGAAACAGACGTGCTCCGCTCTTCTCCCGGGTGGGAGGCCTCGGCATGGGCCAGGGGCAGCAGCCACAGGAGGTGCTCAGGCCCGGCCGGCCGGGGCGGCTGCGGGGTAGGTTCCCGTCTCGGGGGTGTGAGGGCCGGGGCAGCTGCTGCTGAGGGGGCCCCGCAGACCCCCAGGGGGCTGGGCAGTGCTTATCAGGCCTGCTCACACCACACAGCCCCCCAGTCCTCGCTGCCCCCTTACCCGTCATGGGAAAGTGGACGGGGGCCTCTGAACACCACAGCCAGGCCCCCCTGGTTCCGCTCGCAGGTGTGATGAAAACAAAACCTGAGATGCTGAAGGTGCTGGAAGCCACTGCCGAGGGGCCAAGCAGAGACTAGAGCAGAGCCCACCACTTCGAGGTGCAACACCACCTGCCTGCTCCGAGCCTCAGGGTCCTCAACAGTAACACGGAAACACCCCTGCCTCCAGGGCTCCCACAGAAAGGGGAGAAGACACGATGCCCGCACGTGGCAGGGGCCCACGATGGCTGCAGGACGCGCTGCGATCAAACGCACTCGCAGCTGAACACTCTCCACGCGGCTCCGGTACTGACGGGAAAACTCAGGTCCACACGAAAGCCTTCAGAAACGCAAGCGAGACTTCCAGCAAGTGAGGGGTAAACAAGCAGATCCATCCAGATAATGGATTTTACTCAGTGATAAAAAGAAGGGAGCTATCGAGCCAAGAAAGGATACCGAGGCTCCCGGAAGGCACACCACTGATGAGAGGCCAGTCTGAAAGACGACCCTGCGGGACCCCAGCTGCATGACCTTCGGGAAAAGCTGCAACGACCGAGACAGCGAAAGGGCTGGGGCCCAGGGGAGGAGGCAGCTGAGAGCGGTGCCCTGCGGTGGGCACACCCGACAGCAAGCACCAGCCAGAGCCACAGGGCCCGGCACAGGGCGACCCGTGCGTGGGCTGCGGGCCTCAGCTCACGGAGCGCAGAGCTTCCCAGCTGGACCGCGGGCCGCTCACAGCGCACAGAGCCATCGGGAGGGCCACCTCGGGCAGCGGAGGACACGGGAACTCTGTCTGCTGCCTTACTTGAAAGACCTAAGCCACTCTAAAAAATAAAGTCACAGCATGCCGATCAGCGGCAGTTTAAATGGCACAGACTCGATGACCACTGTTACACAGTGTCCTTGGAATGCCAAAATTCCCAGAGATGGAAACTAGATTAGGGCTGGGGATGGGAGGCCGGGGGCTGAGGTGCAGCCTAAGGAGGCCTTCGTGGTGGCAGCGAGTTCTGAGCAAGGCTTCTACAAGGACAGCAGCATCTCACACTCTCACCTGCACACACGTGCTCACTCGCACACAAGCATGGACACTCACACATTCAACACATGCATGCACACACACTCAACACACGCACACTCACACTCAACACACATGCACACACTCAACACACGCATGCTCGCACTCAAAACATGCATGCACACACACAACACATGAAAGCACACATGCACTCAACACACATGCACACACACTCAACACACGCATGCACACACTCAACACATGCATACTCACACACACGCATACTCACACTCAACACAAGCATGCACACTCAAGCACTCAACACACACATGCACACTCAACACACGTGCACTCACACTCAACATAATGCAACTCAATGCACTCAACACACATGCACTCAACACACGCATGCACTCACTCGCACACATGCATGCACACACACTCAACATATGCATGCACCCACACGTGCAGTCAACACACACATGTTCACACTCAACACATGCATGCACACTCACACGTGCATGCACACTCACACTCACGCATGTGCACTCACACTTACTGATGCATATATGCACACACACTCACACTCACACAATCACACATACTGCATGAACATCAGGCCTGGTCCTGACGCTGCGCTAGAACCATCTGAGATGTCGTCCCCCCACCCCAGCCGCAGCCCCAGGAAGCTGGCTAAGATGTCGCCCAACCCCCGCCCCGCCGCAGCCCCGGGAAGCTGGCTGTCGCCCACCCCCCCGCCCCGCCGCAGCCCCGGGAAGCTGGCTGAGATGTCGCCCACCCCCCCGCCCCGCCGCAGCCCCGGGAAGCTGGCTGAGATGTCGCCCACCCCCCCGCCCCGCCGCAGCCCCGGGAAGCTGGCTGAGATGTCACCCAACCCCCGCCCCGCCGCAGCCCCGGGAAGCTGGCTGTCGCCCACCCCCCCGCCCCGCCGCAGCCCCGGGAAGCTGGCTGTCGCCCACCCCCCCGCCCCGCCGCAGCCCCGGGAAGCTGGCTGTCGCCCACCCCCCCGCCCCGCCGCAGCCCCGGGAAGCTGGCTGTCGCCCACCCCCCCGCCCCGCCGCAGCCCCGGGAAGCTGGCTGTCGCCCACCCCCCCGCCCCGCCGCAGCCCCGGGAAGCTGGCTGTCGCCCACCCCCCCGCCCCGCCGCAGCCCCGGGAAGCTGGCTGTCGCCCACCCCCCCGCCCCGCCGCAGCCCCGGGAAGCTGGCTGAGCTGTCGCCCACCCCCCCGCCCCGCCGCAGCCCCGGGAAGCTGGCTGAGATGTCGCCCACCCCCCCGCCCCGCCGCAGCCCCGGGAAGCTGGCTGAGATGTCGCCCACCCCCCGCCCCGCCGCAGCCCCGGGAAGCTGGCTGAGATGTCGCCCACCCCCCGCCCCGCCGCAGCCCCGGGAAGCTGGCTGAGATGCACCTTCCACTGCTCTCACAAACTCCTGTGGGTCTAAACTGTGTTCTTTCTAAAGGTCGTAAAACTGACCCACCCGCAGGCTCCAGCACGTCTCCTCTCCCAGACGCTGTGCCCTGGCTTCTTCGAGCTTTGCCCGCCTGCTCTACCACAACCCGAGGGAGACCCCGACGCTGAGCCTGCCTACCCGATGCTGCCGCAGCATGGAGCACAGCTCACAGGAGGTGCCCCGAGAACCTGCACTTCAGCGAAGGACAGAGTGATCGAGCCTGGGCTCTTTCAATCCCCTTCCAGCCTTCCCATCTGCTATGTGGTGAGCTTGGAACGTGCAAACCTCGCCTGAAGGTCGGCCTTTACAAACTGAGAGAGGATGTGAGAAAACATCTTCAACAGGAAAATAAAAATAACCCACACCAAAATTCACGGGGCAGACACTGACGATGAAAGCCCTTAGAAAACGACCGCTCGATGGGGACTTCCATAATCCGGCAAAAGTGAAGGTGAGGTCGCCCGGTCGTGCCCGACTCTTTGTGGCCCCACGGATAGTAGCCTGCGCCAGGATCCTCTGTCCATGGCATTTTCAAGGTAAGAGGTACTGGAGTGGGTTGCCATTTCCTTCTCCAGGGAATCTTCCCAACCCAGGGATCGAACCCGGGTCTCTCACATTATAGACAGACGCTTTACCGCCTGAGCCGCCAGGGAGGTCCATAACCCGACAAAGACTGTCTGCAGAGACAAACAGCACACAGGGCGCGTGTGCCGGGGAGCCACCGGGGCTTCCTGAGACCCGCGCGCCCCCTGCTCCCGAGGCTGCCAGCACTGGGTCGGGCGCGAGAACGTGCAGGCACGAGGCCGGTGCAGAGGGGGCGGTTTCCTCGGGGGCTGCTCCCACCTGGGGGGCCCGGGGGGCCACACACGGCAGAGGACCGCCCTGGGAGGCCGCATTACTGTACATGAAACGCGCGGGGGGAGGGTACCTAACAGGGCGCGAGACCGCCCCCTAGAAACCGGCAAACGCCTGCCACTGAGAGCGTACGCGAAGACCCAGATAAGGAATGGGACAGCCAGCGCTCGGGGTGAGAAGGTGAAATGGTGCTAAGGGGCCGTTTATCCCCAAACTGATGTACAAACTGTAAATTCGCTGTAACCCCAACCGTTCCCCAGCAGACTGTGTGCGTAAACTGACAAAGGGGCTCTGAAACGTATGAGGACGAGCGAAGGACTGGGATGAGCCGGAGACTCCTGAAGGGCGGCAATCCCTCTGGAGTTTACCGCCACATCAGAGCACCACCGGGCGGTCGCAGTGAAGGCGGCGGCGCTGGCAGAGGACAGGGGGGACCAGCGCGCAGAAGCTCCGCCGCCCGTAGGCAACTCAGGCAGCAACCAGCCCGCACACAGGGGACGAAGGGTCGTTCCAGAAACGGTGCTGGAGTAACGACGTTTGCAATGGGGAAAACCGTCTTGTTGCCTGCTTCGCTCACACCCCAGATCAAGCCGTGTTCCGCATCACATGCACGTGCAAGCAGTCAGAACACTGAAGCAGGGAGTGTCTCCAGGCTCTGGCAGGCAAAGATCAGCCCGTCACCACCCACAAAGCACCAACGTCAAGGTGACGAGATGGAAGCGGGTGGCCATAGGAAGACGCCGCCGCCTGCTCACCACCAGACGTTCCTGCTCACTCGGGAGTCAGCAGGCCCAGGAGAGGGGCCTGCCACACGTCTCCCACCAAATACCCCTCTTGACTCACTGCACCCTCGAAAACCTCCAAACAGGGCGGGCAAGGCGGGAGCAGGCCCTTCACTGGTGGGACACCGAGGCCCCCACCTCCCTAGGCTGCGGGGTCTCACAAACAAGGTGGCGCCTCTGTACCCAGCGAGACGCAGCCAGTCCCCGGGCCAAGACTCTCCCGTCACTTGCGGGGCACCCACAGAAAAGGGGCCAGCCCTCACCCTGCCCCTGCCGGGGACACAGCTGTTAGGACCACCTGCCTGGATCGCCTCTGGGAAACTCAGAAAAACCCAGAAATCCCCGCGGTCTCCCTCCTTCTGACCTTACACACACACACACACGCCCAGACTGAGCAGTGTACGGAGTCTGGAACTATGCGCTGGACTCCGCACGAGGCGGAGCTGTGCCCTCGCCCGCGGGGCTGAGCCGCCTGCAATCAGGAAGGAGTGCAGACTCCCGCCAGCAGGCTACTCTTGCGCCGCGGGCGGGCACCAGCAGGCTCTGGGGGCGCTGGGCTTCTGCAGAGAACCGCGGGGTCGTGCCGGCCCCCGACCAAGCCTGGACCTCCCTCTGCGGAGCTGCTGGCTGCTGACCCGCGGCAGCAGCTGGACAAGCCCCGCCTCACACGGTTCCTACATAACGACTGCCCTTCTCTAAGCCGCCCAGTGAACACGAGGAACAGAAAGAACTGCATTTACACAAGATAAATAACCTTATGCCAACGCCGACACCCAAGCCGAGGCCCTCGGTCGGAAAAGGACCAGGAGGCTCGACAGAGCCACCTGGGCACAGCGTGGACCCCTGGGCAAAGGGGGCGCCCCGTCCTCAGGGAGCCCCTAGCGACACTGCTCCCCCAGCCCAGGCAGGGTGCCCACCTTGCTCCTGGGCCTCCTCCAGCACAACCTCGTCTGTACACGAGGCAAGAGGAGCCCCGGCCTCTCCTGGGGGCCCCCCAGCACTTCCTGCCTCACCTCTGCCCTCAAATCGGTTTCTTAAGCCATGGGGAGCCATGAGGTGGATGTCATCACCCCCAGACCATGCCCACGAGAAAGCCGGCCGGCAGTAACTGCTGTCCTCTTCCAAAGGCCATGCCCCCAGGGAACTGGGGGTGGGGAGAAGAGGGGAGTTTATTTTCATTTTTTAAAATTTCATGCAAAAAGTTAGCTTTCACTGCTTAAAGCCTATAAATAGGATTCTGTAACCATATTGTGGAGTATTAGGGGCGCGCTGGAAATAGCGCATTTCAAATAGGCAAATGGTCTGTGTTCACCCAGTTCTGGAAGCCAGTTTTCAATTGCTTAAAATAGTCAGGGTATTTCACCAAGGTAATTACACTCTTAGCTATCAGTAACAATTAAACTCTTAGACTGGAGATGCTTAATAAGGTCTCAAAATAAAATCGCACCCTCCAAACACTGTACGCCGAAATGTCAAGCATGGAAGCAGGGCCCTCGATGGCTCGCAGGAGCGGGCGCCCCCTTGGTGGGCTTGGCCCAGTGCCCAGCGGAGGGAGGGACAGTGCACTCGCCACACCGGCCCAGGGCCGGGCTGGGGGTGCCCAGAGGGTGGGGGTGCCTCCCCAGGAAGCACAGGGAAACGTGAGCAACCACACCTCAAGGCCAGACAGCTGTCGCGAGGAGGTGCCCCGAGGAGGGAGCTCACAGACCACGAGGGGGCCCTGTGTGAACCCACGGGGCCACGCGGGCGGGGGCGACACACCCCGCACCGAGCCGGAGGCGGCAGGCTGGCCGCCCTCCGCAGACTGGCCTGACAAACGGCTTAATCACGCGGCTGGCAGGACGGGTCCTGCGTGCTGGACCCGGGCCCTGTGGGCGACCATATCGACCCCTCACAAACATGCCTCCAAGTGACAGGCAATGTAAGCCGTCCGTCAGTGCCAGGCAACCGATGTGCCTCTCAGACCTACGCCCGTGAGCGCAGCGGGCCAGGCCGGGCTGAATCAGGCCAGAACGCACCGCTGCCTTCCAACCTGCTGAGCCAGGGAGAGGAGTGGAAATTTCCTGCCTTGGGAGCCGGGAGCAGTGACTCTCGAGGGCAGAAAGCCCCCAAGACCGAAGCCAAGCACGAGCACGCGAATGCGGAGGCGCTGGTGGACACGCAGCCCCGCTGAGCAGGCGCCCCTGCCCCGCGCCCCGGGCGGGGGTCCACGCCCGGAGCCAAGGCAGCCCTCCCTGACAGAGAGCAGGCCTCCAGGCCGCCGATCCAGCCCCAGGACACTCACTCGCGGGGCAGCGCGGGCACCAGCCGTGGGCGACATCGACGGGGCTGGTGGGCCCTGCACGGGGACAGCTCGTGAGCTCTCCAAGCGGCCAGGCTGTGCCACCTGCGGACGGTCAGGGGCTGCACCCTCCCAGAGAGCCTCACTGGCTGTGACTCTGAGCACTGCATGGAAATGGACCGGCCCTTAACACCACAGCAGGGCCCGTGCAGGCCCACGGGGTGACTCCTCCCAAAGCCTGAAGGGGCTCCTCTGGGGCCACAAGCAGCTGAGGCCGGAGAGCCGCCCACCGGGAGGCACGCACCCTCTGCCCCGCTGCACGGGCAGCCCAGAGCCCCGCGGGGCGGACAGGCAGGGGTGGGCCTTGCCCTGTGTCCACCCCCCCACCACCACTTATCTGTCCTCCTGACCACTTTCCCCCATCCCTCCCACCCGACCCCCGCCTCCGGCAGCCTCCAACCTGGCCTCTTTCATAAGCTCAGCTTTCTTAGATTCCACACACAGGCAAGACCGTCTCTGTCTGAGTAATCTCAGTGTAACGACCTCAGGTCCAGCCACCCTGTCGCAGGCGGCAGGATCTCCATGGCTGAGGAGCAGCCGCCGCACACCCTCCACTTCTTTACCGTCCATCCCTCGAGGGGTCCTCCGGGCTTCAGGAATAGCGCTGCGACAAACGAGGGGTGCGGAGCTCTCTGCGAGACGCTGCTTCTGTCTCCTCTGGATAAACGCCCAGAGCCGGGACCGCTGGGTCGCACGGTGGTTCCATTTCTGAACCTTCAGGAACCCCCATCTGGTCCTTCTGGAGTCTTCCCAGCACCCCGCGAGCACCATCCCAGTGAGAACCACCAGGCCGGCTGAGCGACTTCCGTGTGGAGCAGCGCCGAGCACTCGGAGCGGGCCGGGGTCATCCGGCCTGAGCTCTGGCTGAGGACAGAGACCCAGCGAGCGAGCCGTGCTCCTGCGGTCACAGGGACGGTCTCCCGCCCGTCTCCGGGGAGAGCTCCGTGCTTCCTGCATCAGGGACCACACAGCCTCCGGGCCGGATGTCAGGCCCCGGCGCCGGTGGCGCCCGTCGGAGCCCGTCGGAGCCCGTCGGAGCCCTGGCCCTGAGCTCGTCTGCCTCCCCTCCAGGCCCTCGCGCGCCCTGCGCCCTCGGGTTGGACGCGGGTCAGCAATGGCTGATGGACCTCAGTCGCCCTGTTCTTCCCAGTGTCTTGTCTGGAGCCGCAGCGGCTTCCTGCCGTCCACGCTGGGGCTCCCCGCCCGGGAGGCCCGGTTCTCCACGCTCCTTCCACCAAGGTCAAAGTCCCGGGTCTCAGCTCCACCCTCAGCACCTTCAAAACTCCTCCGGAGCCAAGCCGAGCTCTGCACCTGCCACGTCTGCAGGCACCAGGGGGTGTCAGCCCCGCCCGCCTGTCCCCGGGACCGTAGCTTCCGTAGGGCCGACCACACGCCTGTATCGTGGGCGTGTCCCACAGCAAAGATACCAGGACACACGAGAGACGGAGGGGAGGGGAGGGGCCTGGGGAGCCAGCCCATGGGGGCTGAGCGCAGCCGCCCCGGAGGCAGCGGGGCTGAGGGTCTCCCATGAGGGGCACCTGCTACGTCACTGGTGGGACGAGCTGCACCCAACACTCACGGCAGGGCACGCCTGCGGGGCACAGGCCGTGAGACAGCAGGCTTCCTCCAGCTGACTCATGACCAGGAGGTCCCGGGTTTTTATCAAACCGTCAAGAACACACGGTTGTCACACGTAGTACTAGCTCCTGGTGCGTCCCGGGCGAACTGCCCCCTCCCAGGTCGGGGCCCGCCCAGCCCCTCAGCATCAGCCTGCCAGCAGCTGGACGCCCCCACCTGCCCCCCACGAGAGCATCTCAGGACAGATTCTGGCTTTTTCCTGCCTCGTCTTCTGAAATTTCAGCATCCACGGCAACGTCTTAAATTACGCTCTCTCACACAAAAACCTTAATTCATGCTCTGCTTATCGAGGCAGACTTCAGAAGCCCCAGGCTCAGCACAGTCGGAGACCCCGGCCCACAGTGCATGCCAGCCTCTGCTCACTGGGCTCTGAAGGAGAGGCTGGGCCTGCCTGGGGCCAGAGGGAGGCTGACCCGCGTGAGGAGCCAGGGTCTTGGGGCCGACGACCGAGCCCCAGTCAGCACGTGAGGCCCTCAGGAGGAGAGGAGCAGCGGGCCTTCCGGGTCAGCATCTCGGAGCCTCCTGAAGAGGCAGGGTGAAGACAAGGTGGCCACACGGCCAAGACGCCCCCGCTAGGGACAGGGGAGCCGGCCTGGCCTGAGCTGTGACTCCCAGGCGGCTCCGCGGGTGGCTAACCGCTCCAGCAGCGAGACACGTTGCTGGGGGCTGTGAGTGCACCGCGTGGCCGGGACTAGGCCAGCATAGGCCTGGGGAGACGACTGAGCGTGGACGCGGGGGCCGGCTGGGGGCCGCTGGCCTGGAAGGGTGGATGCGGGGGCCGGCTGGGGATCTGCTGGCCTGGGAGGGTGGATGCGGGGGCCGGCCGGGGGCCACTGGCCTGGGGCTGAAGACACAGGGGCCCTGAGCCGCTGGCCTGGGAGGGTGGACACGGGGGTGGGCGGGGCGGGGGCTGGCCCCGGACACCGCTCGTACCTTCGTCAACAGCAGCACTCGCTTCTGCAGCCGCCGCGCCAGGGCCTCGTGCGTCTCACGCCGCTTCCTCTCCTCCAGCAGCTGGCCGCCAAGCTGGCGGACCTCTTCCTGGAGCTGCAGTCGGGCCTTCTCCAGCTCCCGGGCGCTGCAGGGGCAGAAGGGCAGAGGGGTCAGGCCCAGTGCCCACACATCACTCAGCCCCGAGACGGAGCCGGAGGTGCGCCCAGCCCACCCCCCACTTCTGAACGGCTGAGACTCCGGATTCAAACGGGGCCCAGGGTGACCCCAGAATGCGTCTCACGCAGTGGGCAAGATCGCCGGCCACGCGCTCGGAGGTGCCTCTGAAAGAGCCAGGCCAGCCTGGAGCACTTCCCACAGGCCCGCGGAGGCCCCTTCCCACCCCCGGATCGTGCAGAGCTCCAGCAGGGTGGACCCGAGGGCCCTGAGCCGCCCTCAACCACAGACCGGGGTGGGCGGCCCTGGGCCCGAAGCCCAGCACTCCCCTCAAAATGCCCCCCGTCCTTCACAGCCTGCTGGGCCGTCCTCTGCCTTGGACTGTTCCCACACTGACTTTCAGAGCCCTGTCCCATCCCGCCCACGTCAGAGGTGCCTGCACACAGACACCCCCGTGCCCTGTGAGGGGACAGCTACCTGGAGAGCTCCCGGGAGGCACGCCACCGCGGGGCAGGGAGGTGCCAGCCCCGGGGCATCGGGCGTGGCAGGAGCACCGTGAGGTGTGGACGTCAGACGCCAAGCTCACGCCACTCCAAGTAGAGAAAAGCTCTTTCCAAAAAACCTTTAATATTCTCCTCTGTTCCTTTCTGTCTTTTTTCAGCCACGCCATGCACCATCCCCAACCAGGGATCAAACCCACAGCCTTCGCACCACAGGCATGGAGTCTTCACCACTGAACCAGAGAAGTTCCTGTTCTTTCCTTTGGAGGTTTTATCAGGATCCCGTCATAAGCTGCGAGTTGTAACATTTACCTGGGCTGACGCCCAAAGACTACACCGAGACGACTCTGAAGACATGAACAGCTGGAGCTGAGGCCCACAGAGGCCACCTGCACCTTGCATCATTCTTGGGTGTCCAATTATTTTTTTGCCTCGATTACACGATTTTCAAGAAAACCTTAATCCACAGGGATGGCGGGCAGCGCTCTCTTTGGGGGTGGTCTCCCCCACGCTAACCTTTCCTATTTCACATCTGAGTAAGTCTGTGGTTTTTTATTATAATTTACTGCAATTCTTTAAACAGCTAATTTGAGAGTAAACGTGAAACACACATTTAGAGAACGCTGTAAGAGAACTCATGGTCTGGGCTACCTAAACAGGGCTCAGCCCCCGCAGGAGATGGCATGTTATCCCCCAAGGATCCCGCGCCTGCCCTGCCGCCTGACCCCGGGCAGCCCCGCCAGAAAGCCTCATCCTAATACTGAGCCCCCCGACCCCGCTGCACAGCTGGCCAACGGCACCTGCCACCTCGAGGTGATGCGTAAAAAACAAGCGTATAAATATTCATTTGGAACAGACTTGTTAACAGGTTATTTTGAGCTCCAGTTCAATTTGGAACTATTCAAAGGCCAACTGAACAATCAAGGGCTGTGACATGACTCTGGAATCACTGACTTCAGGTGGGGACGCTCAAAGCGCTTGAATCACAGCTCCGCCTCATGATTTAAACAGAGAAGCTCGGGCTCCCTTGTCTGAGCAGGCCGAGGGCAGGGGGCGGGGTTGTGCTGCCCCGCACCCCAAGCACAAGGGGGAGCGGGGTGGGGGGGGGGCCCTCTTCAGAGGAGGGCTGGCAGGCCTCCTGCCCAAGGCGTGCGGCTCCCTCCCCCCAGCGCCTCCTGCACCGCCTGGCAGGGCAGAGCTGGAGAAGAAGGCTGCAGAGGAGGGCGGGGGCGCGGGAGCCACGGGGCAGAGGCAGACAGGAAGCGAGCACGCGGTCACCTCAGGAGCAAGGGCCAGAGCGAGGGCAGGCAGAGCAGGGGGTCGGCCTACGTGGCAGCGCACCCGCCCACAGAGGGCAGCACCAGGGGCTCTGAAGCCACCGGTGTGTGCGAGGGCCGCAGGGGCCAGAGGGCACACAGAACAAGGACGAAGAGCAGCCGAGGAGGGCTGCACGGAAGCAGCAGCCGGGAGCGAGTGGGGCCGAGACCACCTCCCAGAGCAAAGCAGCAGAGATGCCCGCAGGGGACGGAGGAGGAGGGGGCGCTGGCTTCTGCAGCTTCTCGGGGAAGCGGCTAGGAGCACAGGCTGTGCCCACAGGAGTGACCTCGCAGGGTGGGGACGCCCCCATGGGCAGGAGAGGAGGGACCGTGAACAGCTCGGCCTCGGGGGACAAGGGCTGAACAAACTGGCGCAAACGCGCTGCTTCCCCCAGGAGCCTGCTTTCCCGATGTTTCCAAGACCTCACCCGGTAACGTCCCAGATCAGCCTGCCCCACCTGCCCACAGGCCGCGCCCCTCTCCCGGGGCGCCCGGGGTGGGATTGTGGGGGAGCGGACTCGGCAGAACAGGCCTGCAGCCCGACACACGGCCGCCAGCACCTCTGGGCGGGACACAGGCGTCCAATCGCACAGCCCCTCCTCTCCGCGGGAACCTTCTCTCCACACAGCCCCTCCTCTCCGCGAGAACTTTCTCTCGCTCCATCGTGGCCCTTCTGCTGAAGCAGGGGAGAAACTCATAAAAAATTAAACTTCTGGCTCTGCTCACGCTGAACCCTGAGGCCAGTGGCATTTTCGTGCACCCCTGGGAGCTCAAAGAGAGGCCCTCGGTTCCCAGAGGAGTGGCCGGCCGGCATGTCCGTCCATTAACGCCTGTTTGCGCCAGCGTCCGCAGGAGGGGGTAAGGCCTGAGCACGAGAGCGCGCTCTGCAGGCGGGGCCGCGCATGCTGCCCGGACACTGTCGTCTTCAGCGCACCCCGCGCAGAAAGGCCTGCGTGCGAGGAGCGGTGAAGGGCGCCCGGCGCTGTGAGGCTCCAGGAGCCACCGTGCCCTTCTCCTGGCGGCGGGGGGCCGGCCCTCCACATCCTCCGCCCGCAGCTCCAGCCGCCGCAGCGTCAGACACCGGTCAGGGCGGGCACGCGCGGCCGCGCAGCACCGCTGGGAGGCAGGAGGGCAGGGCGGGGCGGGGCAGCCCAGCCGGGAAGGACACTGGCCCTGTCGGGGCCCCACTCTAAGCTGTGTCTGGGGCAGTGGCTTCCCACCCAGGCCTGCCTGGCAGGGCAGCTCGGAGGGCGGAAACGGTGCTCCTGTGGCTGGACCCGAGTTCCCACCAAGAACAGCCCTGAAGTGCGTGATCCCTCTGGGCAGTAACATGGTCCAGACGCTCGCTGGGACGGCGGGACGAGGCAGAGCTTGATTTGTGACGAGTGCCCGGGAGCATTCCCCAGGCAGCACCAGGCGCCCGCCGAGGCCTGCAGGCGGACACAGCTCAGATGCCTGGCGGTCACATGGCAGCAAACAGGTCACTGTCAGTGACCGTCCCCAGCTGCTCAGAGTCCTCAGCGCATCCTTGCCCCGGGCTCCGAGGAGCGGAGAGCGGACCCGGCCGACACGCGCTCCCCAGCACCTCTGTCCCGCGCGAGGACCCGGCACACACCTCCGCCGACAAGGGCACGGGCCCACTGCCAGCCACTCCAGTACGGTGGCCGCGCGCCCCGGGCCACTGGGGACAGGCAGGCGGCCGTGTGTTCGTCGGGAAGGGCGGGGCTGCATGCCAGCCGCAGAGCTCAGAGGCCCTCTCCACACCCCTGGGGCAGCCGCAGAGCCGCCCGAGCATGACCACGCGGCTCGGGGCCACCACAGCTCCTCAGGGAATCCTCAAAAGCTGAAAACCCTCCAGGGCTGCGGGTTGGAGCCGAGGTCCCAGAGGCAGACAAGACGGGAGAGAGCGAGCTGACCCCACGTGGGGCGCGGCTGGTGGGCACGACCCAGCAGGATTCAGGGACACAAGCGAGCCATGCACACGTACCCAAAGGAGGTCAGGGGTTCGGCTGGGAGCAAGGTCACCAGCAGCTCCAACGGCAGGGCCGCCAAGATGCCCTGAGGCGGCAGGCAAGGCCCACAGAGGGAGCCCCGGGTGCAGGGGGTGTGTGCGTGTGCGTGTGTGCGTGTGTGCGCGTGTGGGTGTGTGCGTGGGTGTGTGGGTGTGCATGGGTGTGTGTGTGTGTGTGTTGGGGTGTGTGTGCGCGTGTGGGTGTGCATGGGTGTGTGTGTGTGTTGGGGTGTGTGTGTGCGCGTGGGTGTGTGGTGGGGTGTGTGTGTGTGCATGGGTGTGGGGGGTGTGTGTGTGTCAGCCACAGCAAGGGCTCTCGGGGTGCAGCGCCCCACGCGTGTGTGTGCGCGTACGTGTGTTCATACGGTGAGTGGTCCAGGGCACAGGAGGCCCTCAGGACCCCTGGCTGAGGAGTGGGCGGGCAGGGGTACAGGGCACTCAGCATGAGCACCAGCGTCCAGGTGGTCAGATCCAGGAGAAGCTCTCAGGTGGCGAGGATGGCAGGGCGGCTTAGGGGCAGCCAGCCTCCAGCCAGAAGGGCTTCAGCTTCCGCTGCCTCCCCCAGGGGTGGGGGAACCAGGGGGCACTGCACCGCCAGGGCCCCCCACACAACAAGGACTTTCTCACCACCAGAACTCAGGGTTTACTGCTGGAAGCCACGGCCCAGAGGATAAACAGTGGACGGAGGGACCAGGAGGCGGCCAGGTGGGGGGGAGGGGGGGTACTCACGGGAGGAAGGGCAGAGCTGCCCCCGAGACCGATGCTCCCACAGGAGCACGCAGACAGCCTGCAGGCCCCGCCCCCGACGCCCGGCCCTGCCACAGGCGCCCTGCCCGCACCCGCAGCCCTGGGCCAGGCCGCCCTGCCCCACTGCTGCCTGCTCAGTGTCCCCCTTCCCGACCAAACACACAAACCCACCTGGAGGCAAACCTCAGCGCCACAGGGATGAGACACCCGCCACACGGCGAGGCCTGTGGCTGCCCCACGGCCTGCATTTGCAGGACGGCCCGGTCCAAGACCCGGCCCAGCTTGGTCCGGCCTCAGGGAGGCGCACCCATGTCCACAGGCCTGGCCGGGAGCCGCGTGGCAGCCGGACAGGGCAGGGGCGGCTGATGAGACAGAGCCAGGCGCTGGTTTCAGGAACGCTGTCCCAGAGGACAGGGTGCCCCCCACACAGAGGCTCCTGCCCCCGTGGCACCTGGCTGGGCCCCGGGGGCAGCACACACGCAGGAGGGGGGAAACCAGCGCGGCTTCTGGGGGCCCAGAGGGGGACCCATAACTCCCCGGACAGAGAAGCCTCCAGAGCCCACCCACTCAGAGCCCACCTGTGTACTCGGGCGCCCCGATGCCCAGCCAGCCGGGCTCGCGGGGCTGAGCTCAGGGCGCCCCAAGTCTCGCCCAGGGGCAGTGCTGGCGTGTGTGGGGAGTCAAGGGCGGGAAGCAGGTGCCCCTCTGGCCCGGGTCCTGCTCGGACTCGAGAAGGGCCACCTGGGAGGGGAGCCCAGGATGCCCAGGCCAGTGGCACACAGCCATCTTAACGTACAGCATCTAATTTCAATCCTTAAATGCCTCCAAAGGTCAGCACACATTTCTCAGAAAAAAATTTTAAAAATCCAAACAGCGGAAACAGAACCAGAGAACAAGGCAAGCAGAGGCTGAAGTAACTGCGATCAAGGGGCCGGCGAGGAGCAGGCTGAGGGGCCCGCCGCCCGGCCGCCGCCCCCAACGTCCTATCAACGGGAACCACCAAATTCAATTTGCATTCCCAGATAAACAGAAGCCACACAGAAAACACTCTCATCTGACCTTGAAACGTGAGAAGGAAAAGCACCCTCTGCAATTTCAATTCAAGTCCAACCGTAATGAATATAACTCAATTTAGCCGATCCATTACCAGCCTGTAACTGCAGGGGTGGGACAGCTCCAAATTCTGGGGAGGGGGCCCGAGGCTGGTTTGGTGCAGCCCCCCTGGGGCAACAGGGGCGCAGGGCCAGACGCAGTGGGGGCCCTCAGACCCTCTAGAGCAGCTGCCCGGACCCTCGCCCTTGGCCCTCAGGAGCACCTCCGGGACGAGACAGCAGCCGAGTAATGAGGTGACCCTGCCTCGGGCCCGCGGAGGTGACCTGACCTCTCGTGCGCACCGGTCTCTCTAGGCCCCATGGCGTCCCAGGGGTGCTGGTCAGCGCAGGCTCAGGCCTTCACTCACTGAGCACCCTGAGCCCCTAGCCTCGAGGTGAGCACTACAGAAATGAAAAATGAGGAAAAGGGTTTCATAAGGTCACGCCTCCTGTCCTCAGGGAGCTCATGGCCCAGCACAGGAGACGGGATAAAAACCAGGACCAAGAGGGGAGGGAAGGAACACAGCTGCCCGAGGACGCCAGCCAGGCCAGGGGGGCGCAGGGCTGGGGGCCCGATGCCTCCCTGCCGTCCCGGCCGGGCCAGGCGGTCAGAGGGCAGCACCAGGCCGCGGGCTCGGAGCGCACCTGTGAGCGCGGGCCAACGTGAAATTGAGACAGCACCGTCTACCCCTGTGTGCTCCCGAGTCGCCAGAGGACCCCAGCAGCCACTCTGACCGAGGCTCCAGCCTGCAGACAGTGCCAGCAGCACCCTCCAGGCCTGCAACTGACCCCGAACCCACGACAATCCTTCCGGCTGCCTGGGCGCCACCTGGGCAACACAGCCCGGTACACCCGTTCATTCTCCCACAGACGCTGCTGTCCTGACAACCCGCCGGCCAGGAGCCTTCCCGGGAGGCTGGCGTCCACTACATCCACCAGGCGTGCGGCCGTGGCCCGCAGGGCTCCCGGGGAGGAGCGGGCGCGGCCACACTCCCTCTAGTCTCCGCCTGATCAGCACCTGTGGGGCGCCCCCCGGGCTGGAAGGACGAGAGGACAGAAGTCAAGCTTGAAAAGCTACCAGGCGCTCCCTCACTGGCCCCAGGGAGGCGCCCGCCCAGCCCTGCTGTGCCCACAGAGCCGCTCGCTTGCCAATCGAGCGTCCGCCCCAGGCACGGGGCCCGGGGCTGACACACGTCTGGAGAAAGGCCAGTGCCGCTTACACAGGCCACCAGTCACGGCAAACGGAGCACCTCCTGTGCGTCCCCATTGATGCAGAAGAGAAGGCCACGGTGGCCAGCTCTGTGTGCACCCGGCGTCCTGGGACGAGCTGCGGGCCGTGGGCCGCCCGGGCCCCTTGCTCGGACCTGCCAGCTGCCCCACCCTCCACAATGTGCAGGCCTCATCCCAAGCCTCACTCACAGCACAGGCCGCACACAGCCTCAGCCCTCTGCCCGCCGCTCCAGGCCCGCGCCGCCTCGGGGCTCACAGGCCTAGCCCTGTTACGCCCACAGAGCACTGAAGAAGCGCCTGCTTCCCAGGGACACCCGCCACCACCCCAGGTGGCCCCCAGGCCGGCTCCCCGCATGGCCTGGGGTCCTTTGTGAACACAGCCCCACGGATCAGACGCTGAGACCTTGTGACGGAAAGACGCCTTTCTTTGAAATGGCCTTTTTACAGCAAATTGCTCAAGTGGCAGGCTGCGGGCAGAGAGGGCGATCGACAGCCTGGCTTGCAGGGGGAAGGGGCCTGCGGGAGCCCCAGGGGGTGGCCCAGGCCCTCCCCGAGGGGCTCAGACTGGCCGTCAACGCCCACCAGGCGGCCGGGCCAGAGGGCCCGCTGCACCACGCACCAGGGCCCCCAGCCACCACCCACCGAGTCACTGAAGGAGGCAAGGTTACTTTAGGGGCACCTTCTCAATGAGACTCACAAGGTTCTCAGGCATTAATGTTACAAAACCATTTTTTGAAGAATTCATTTTTTAGACAACATTTATATAAAATCTACCATCACACCATTTCAATGTGAACAATTCAGTAGTTTAGTATATTTGCAACGTGAGAGCTGGACCATAAAGACAGCTGAGCACCGAAGAATTGATGCTTTTGAACTATGGTGTTGGAGAAGGCTCTTGAGAGTCCCCTGGACTGCAAGGAGATCCAACCAGTCCAACCTAAAGGAAATGGTCCCTGAATATTCATCGGAAGGACTGATGCTGAAGCTCCAATACTCTGGCCACCTGATGTGAAGAGCCGACTTACTGGAAAAAACCCTGATGCCGGGAAAGACTGAAGGCAGGAGAAGAAGGGGCCAGGATGCTTGGATGGCATCACCGACTCTACTGACATGAGTTTGAACAAGCTCCGGGAGACAGTGAGGACAGAGGAGCTTGGCGTGCTGCAGCCCGAGGGGTCGCAGAGCCGGACAAGCCCGAGCGACGGAGCAGCATCAGCACCGACTGCAGAAGCTCTTCGTCACCCTCCACCCCGCTCCCCGCCACCGCCCCACCGTGAGTCTGCTGACTGGGGACACCGTCTTCCTGGACTCGTACACCGCGGGGCCCTCTCTGACTGGCTTCTTCCAACGAGCATCTGGGTTTCAAGGTCCATCGCATGTCACCACACAGCCCTGCTTCACCTCCTTGTTGGACGGACCATGGCTCAGCTGCCCACTCAGCCTGCATGGACGCTGGGCAGCCTCCAGCTCGGATGACTGTGCACAAGGGTGTGTGAACAGCTGTCCCGGCCGCCCCACACCACGATTCCCATCCCGCCAGCGGTGCCGAAGGGTGCGGCCTCTCCCCCTCCTCGCCAACACCCGCTTCCCGTTGTTTGAAAGGAGCCGCCCTCTGGGGCTAGAGGTGACATCTCCGGGGTTCGGGCCCATTCCCCTAATGATTACTGGCACCGAGCAGCTCTTCATGTCCTTACGGGACGTTTATTTACCTCCTTTGGAGGAATGTCTATTCAAGTACTTAGCCCATGCTTTTAATCAGACTGTTCTCTTGATGGCTGAGTTGTGAGAAGTCTTCATATATTCTAGACACCAGACCATTATCAGATACTTGGCAAATATTTCCTTTCTTACATGGGTTGACTTTTTTCAGTTTCTTGATGGTGTCCTTTGATGAATTTAATTTTATTTCAATAAAGACGATTTTACTCTTTTTTTTTTTTGCTTTTGCATAAAGACATTTGTGTATGTTTTTGCTTGGTATTCAAGAAACCGTTCTCACCTGACCCAAGGCCACAGAAATTTACGCCACCAGCGTTCTTCTAGGAGCTTTATAGCTTTAGTTCTTGCATCTGGGTCTCCGATCCATTTGAGTTAGGTTTTGCACTCAGTTTGAGGCAGGGGTCCAAAATGTATTCTTCTGAAGCTGTCTCGGCACCATAAAATGCATTAGGAAGAGACCCCTCCTCTCCTATTTTTTGGTGTTAATCACTCCTATAAATGTGAGGTGAACTCACCCGTGGAGCTTTGCTGGACATTCTTTGGTTGTTAATTATTACGGTCTGTTCAGATTTCCCGTTGCTGCTGAGGCAGTCTTGGTGCTCGCCGCCTTTCTGGGACTGCCCCTGCCGCCCAGAGGAGCTCCATGCTGCCTCGCACAGCTCCTCGTGTTCACTTACGGTCACTCCCGCTTCCAGTCTCATGAACAAGAGCCGCCTCTCACGTCTGCTCGGGCACTCCAGCCACAAGTCGGTCGGTCTTATTCATCTTTTCCAATAACCAGCTTCCTGCTTGTGGTCTCCGCTGCGGTCTCTGTCTTACTGTCTCTTCACTGCTTCCTTCCTTGGCTGCTTTGGGTTTGTTTCGCTGGCTTCTCCGTTTCCAGCTTCTGAAGGCAGTCTGACTTCGGGTGCCCCGGTTGCGGCGCGGGGCTCGCAGCTGTGCGCCTCCCTTGGGGCACCGCCTCTGCTGCGCTCCTGTCTCGGTGTGCTGCTTTTTGATTCTGGTTCCTTACCAAGTATTTTCTAACTTGCCCTGTAACTTCTTCTTTGACTGACTGGTTATTAAGAAACACGTTCTTTAATTCCTGCCTTTTGTGAATTTTCCAGGGAGGCAATGGCACCCCACTCCAGTGTCCTTGCCTGGAAAATCCCACGGGCGGAGGAGCCTGGTGGGCTGCAGTCCATGGGGTCACTGAGGACTGGACACGACTGAGCGACTTCACTTTCACTTTTCACTTTCTTGCACTGGAGAAGGAAATGGCAATCCACTCCAGTGTTCTTGCCTGGAGAATTCCAAGGACTGGGGAGCCTGGTGGGCTGTCGTCTATGGGGTCACACAGAGTCAGACACGACTGAAGTGACTTAGCAGCAGCAGCAGCAGCAAGTTTCCAAGTTTCCTTTTTTAAACTGATTTCTAGCCTCAGTCCACTGGGGCAGAAGGACACACTCTGTGTGGTGCTGAACATCCTGCATAAAGCATACTTCGTGTCCTGACACACGCTCGGTCCTGGGCAGCGTTCCCTGTGCCCCTGAGAAGAACGTGTGCTCTGCCATCGAGTGGGCTGTCTTACAACTGTGTCCGTGCCTAGATGCCCTCGCCTACAAACCGGGACAGACAGCCCTACCTCGTGAGTCTCTCACACAAGCTCACGGAGAGGAGGTACACACAGGAACCGCCGCAGCCCTGCACCCAGGACCTCCCGGGGCGTGGAGAAAACAAGCAGCGCTCCAGACAACCCAGGGAGCAGTCCCTCCTCGGGGCAGGCTGGCCCCACTGAGAAGCACTCAGCTCTGTGACCTCTGCACTACACTCTGATTTCCTAGGAAAGTTTAAAGAGGATCCACCTTTAGGGCCGCTGGGGCGGGGCGGTGGGTGGGGTGGGTGGAGGGCGGAGAGGGAGCGAAGTAAAGACCCGGAGGCCCGTGGGGGGGTGGGGTGGGGGGCTTGTGCACGTGCCCCCCCTGCCCCCCCCGCCCCCGGAGACACAGCAGGAGCGGCGACAGGCAGGACTTCTTTCCTGCATTCCTGGGAGGGGATGAGGCGGGCGCCACCCGGCTTACCCTGTGGGCGTCCCGCAAGCGCTGAGGAAGAGCCGCCCCTGGAAGCGGTGAGTCACCCGCCTCTCCAGGAGCCCCTCCCTGGGCTGAGCCCTGCAGCCTTTCAGGGGGAGCCACCGCCCTGCTCAGCAACCCCAAAGGCAAACAGCACTCAGCAAGACGAGGAAGCAGCCTGGGGACAAAGACCGCTTCTCTCCACACAAACTCTCCAGAGGAAGTGGATTTCAAAGCGGCCATCTGTCTGAGATTAGCATCCCAAAGCTGTACCACCACGCGAGCAAGGAGCCTGGCTCACCCGAGCCCAAACTGCATCACAGTAGCAGAAAGAGTCCCATTTAAATGGTAATGCCAAGTGCTTAGGAAGCATTTTACAGAAAGAAGAGCCCAACTGCACCCCAGCTCCAGGCAGGCTGGACCAGACCCGCCCTCCCGGCAGCCCACCTGGACCTTCCCAGACTGAGTCCAGAGGAGAGGGACGTGAGGTGGGGGCCCATCGCCCAGGGTGGGGTGCGCAGGCCGGCATGCGCCCTACAGCTGAGGGCAGAGGCACCCCGGCACACCTCAGGCAGCTGCAGGGGTGGGCCCAGGGCCGGCCAGGCGGTCTGTGGACAGCAGAGAGACGGACACCGCTGAGTGCCACCGGGGGCACCGCAGGGGACACCCCCGGCTCCTCAGGGTGGATGGGTGCCCTTCGAGGGCTGAGGGAGGCACCCCAGCATCCTGTTTCTGACACGCTGCACCCACCGCTCCCAGCACGGCGCCCCTGCATGGACAGGCCTGTCCGCCGGGAACGGCCCTGGGGAGAAGGGGCACAGGGACGACGGAGCGGGGCCACCCTGCCTTCGGGCCTGCTCCTCCGAGCGCCTCTCAGCCTGCACGCAATGAAGCCAAGGAAAGGAGGTGAGGGAGCCAGCCTGCCCGCGGCCCGGTCAGCCTAGGGCTGCTCTCTGCTCTCCAAGGAGAGGGGTCCTGTGGCCCAGGCTCGGGGTCGACCGTCCAAGCTCTGGGTAAATATGTAAAAAAATATAAAGAAAAGGAGCGGGCACCTGGATGATAAAACTCAGCGTGCAGCTACAATAGGTGCAGTGGTGGTGTTCCTCGCCTGTCAACACAGCGCAACAACTGCAAAGTCTAACGCGGGCTCCACTCCACGCAGGAAAAGGGCTGAGAGGGAGCCCTGTTATTTATGGAACCCCATTAGGACAGCTGGGAAGCTCTCTGGAGAAAACAAAGTGAACCCTCACTTCATAGCTCCTATCAAAAGACAGGCTCAGTGGATGAAAGGTTTTAGACATAAAACATAAAATCATGACAGAGGACAATACGGGAACCTTTTTTGATGACTTAGGAAACAGAGAGACTTTTCCACACTCATACAGAAACAAAATGGAAGCACTAGAGGAAAAGGCTCGTGAGTTCAACCGGAAAAGAACTGAAAACGAGCACGCGGAAGAAAAGCTGTATAGCCAGATAGAAAGGAAACGTCACGCTGGGAAGCCACAGTGTCCGGCAAAGGGCTGATTTCCTTAAGCTATTAAAGCTTCTCTAAAAAATTAATTTTTAAAAAGGCAGGCCAAATGTTTAAAAGATGATGATCAAATACAGAGAAAAATATGTCATTAACAGTGACACTGAGAGCCCTTCACAAAAGCCACGATCTGAACGGCCAGAAAGCGCAGAAACCAGTGCTCAGCGTGGTCTGTCGATAGAGAAACACACGGGGAGACCACAGGGAAGCACTGGGCACCGGCTGGGAGGCTGACAACCCCGAACGCCGGGGGCCGCGAGCGGCGGGTCCCTCCGGGGCCGGTGGACGGGAAACGGCGGCTGCGCCTCGGGCGTGCGAGACGGGAGCGCGAGTCCGCCACGGACGTGCAGGCTCCTAGGTTTCTCGCGGCGGTGAGACAGGGCCCCGCCCATACAGGACAGGACGGGGACAAAGGCACCGCGTCAGCACGGCTGGGGTTAGGGGCAGGGCCACTCTGCAGGGGAAAGCGCCACGGGCAGACGGGCACGTCCGCTGCTCAGCACCCTTCCTCGACGTTCCCAAGATCCACCCGAGCGGCTGTGCCTTCGGGACCTGTGGCCGTGGCTGTGTTGCGTTGTGGATGTTGACGGCACAGGGAACCAGGAGCCCTAACCCTAACCGAGAGCACTCCCGTCTGATGAGAGGGCTGAACCGTAGTCTCCTCCGTCTGGTGGGGGTGCTGACGGGGCTGAGAGCCCAGGGCTCCACTTCTCCGGACCAGACAGACTGTAGCTACTGTCCGAGCTGTACCCTGAGGGGTCGGCACTGCAGTGCACATCACCGGCCCCTCGGGAAGGCCCTACTCAGACAGCAACAGAAGTTTTCTCCGCACAGTCACCGAACGAGACTGAAAGGCCAGGCCTGGGCTGTGCAGGGCCCTCCTCCCGGGGGAACTGAGCCTGGAGCCGGCCCAGCGCCTGCTGCCTTCAGACCCTCCTGCGTGACGAGCAGGCCTGCTGCACAGGCTGAGGCAAGCTTACCAAGTCTCTGCCTTTATGAACTGTGCTTTTGGTGTTATATCTAAAAAAAATTATTGTCAAGCCTAAGATCACACAGATTTTCTCCAATATTTTTTCCTACAAGATTAAAGAGCCTTTATAAGTGTTAAGCCAGATAACGTGTATATAAAGGCACTTGGCCCAAGATAAATGTTCAAAACTGGTTGGCTTCTAAAATGTGCGTATTTTTCTAAACAGTACTGCCTCTAAGTATTTCTCCTAAGAGAATAATAAGAAATGCAAATGGATTTGGGGACATGTATGTTGACCAGATGTCCTTTTCATTATAGGGGACTGGAATCCAAAAGTAGGAAGTCAAGAAACACCTGGAGTAACAGGCAAACTTGGCCTTGGAATGAGGAATGAAGCAGGGCAAAGACTAATAAGAGTTTTGCCAAGAAAATGCACTGGTCGTAGCAAACACCCTCTTCCAACAACACAAGAGAAGACTCTACACATGGACATCACCAGATGGTCAACACCAAAATCAGACTGATCATATTCTTTGCAGCCAAAGATGGAGAAGCTCTATACAGTCAACAAAAACAAGACCAGGAGCTGACTACGGCTCAGATCATGAACTCCGTATTACCAAATTCAGGCTGAAATTGAAGAAAGTAGGGAAAACCGCTAGACCATTCAGGTATGACCTCAATCAAATCCCTTATGATTATACAGTGGAAGTGAGAAATACATTTAAGGGCCTAGATCTGATAGATAGAGTGCCTGATGAACTATGGATGGAGGTTCGTGACACTGTACAGGAGACAGGGATCAAGACCATCCCCATGGAAAAGAAATGCAAAAAAGCAAAATGGCTCTCCGGGGGGGCCTTACAAACAGCTGTAAAAAGAAGAGAAGCGAAAAGCAAAGGAGAAAAGGAAAGATATAAGCATCTGAATGCAGAGTTCCAGAGAATAGCAAGAAGAGATAAGAAAGCCTTCTTCAGCGATCAATGCAAAGAAATAGAGGAAAAGAACAGAATGGGAAAGACTAGAGATCTCTTCAAGAAAATTAGAGATACCAAGGGAACATTTCATGCAAAGATGGGCTCGATAAAAAACAGAAATGGTATGGACCTAACAGAAGCAGAAGATATTAAGAAGAGGGGGCAAGAATACACAGAACTGTACAAAAAGGATCTTCACGACCCGGATAATCATGATGGTGTGATCACTCATCTAGAGCCAGACATCCTGGAATGTTAGTGGAGGTGATGGAATTCCAGTAGAGCTATTTCAAATCCTGAAAGATGATGCTGTGAAAGTGTGCAAATTTGCCAGCAAATTTGGAAAACTCAGCAGTGGCCACAGGACTGGAAAAGGTCAGTTTTCATTCCAATCCCAAAGAAAGGCAATGCCAAAGAATGCTCAAACTACCACACAATTGCACTCATCTCACATGCTAGTAAAGTAATGCTCAAAATTCTCCAAGCCAGGCTTCAGCAATATGTGAACCGTGAACTCCCAGATGTTCAAGCTGGTTTTAGAAAAGGCAGAGGAACCAGAGATCAAATTGCCAACATCCACTGGATCAATGAAAAAGCAAGAGAGTTCCAGAAAAACATCTATTTCTGCTTTATTGACTATGCCAATGCCTTTGACTGTGTGGATCACAATAAACTGTGGAAAATTCTGAAAGAGATGGGAATACCAGACCACCTGACCTGCCTCTTGAGAAACCTATATGCAGGCCAGGAAGCAACAGTTAGAACTGGACATGGAACAACAGACTGGTTCCAAAGAGGAAAAGGAGTGCGTCAAGGCTGTATATTGTCACCCTGCTTATTTCACTTATATGCAGAGGACATCATGAGAAACGCTGGACTGGAAGAAACACAAGCTGGAATCAAGATTGCCGGGAGAAATATCAATTACCTCAGATATGCAGATGACACCACCCTTATGGCAGAAAGTGAAGAGGAACTAAAAAGCCTCTTGATGAAAGTGAATGAGGAGAGTGAAAAAGTTGGCTTAAAGCTCAACATTCAGAAAACAAAGATCATGGCATCTGGTCCCATCACTTCATGGGAAATAGATGGGAAACAATGTCAGACTTTATTTTGGGGGACTCCAAAATCACTGCAGATGGTGACTGCAGCCATGAAATTAAAAGATGCTTACTCCTTGGAAAAAAAGTTATGAGCAACCTAGACAGTATATTCAAAAGCAGAGACATTACTTTGCCGACTAAGGTCCGTCTAGTCAAGGCTATGGTTTTTCCTGTGGTCACGTATGGATGTGAGAGTTGGACTCTGAAGAAGGGTGAGCACTGAAGAATTGATGCTTTTGAACTGTGGTGTTGGAGAAGACTCTTGAGAGTCCCTTGGACTGCAAGGAGATCCAACCAGTCCATTCTGAAGGAGGTCAGCCCTGGGATTTCTTTGGAAGGAATGATGTTGAAGCTGAAACTCCAGTACTTTGGCCACCTCATGTGAAGAGTTGACTCATTGGAAAAGACTCTGATGCTGGGAGGGATTGGGGGCAGGAGGAGAAGGGGACGACAGAGGATGAGATGGCTGGATGGTATCACAGACTCTATGGACGTGAGTCTGAGTAAACTCCGGGAGTTGGTGATGGACCAGGAGGCCTGGTGTGCTGCGATTCATGGGGTCGCAAAGAGTCAGACATGACTGAGCGACTGAACTGAACTGATGTTAACCAGAGTATTATTTAGAATAAGGAACACAAGAATGAAAATAGGTATCTGTTGAGAGCTTGGCTAAATAAAGTGTTCATAAGGAAGCAGCCTACAGCCCAAAGGTTACGTTTTAAAAGAATACTTAACATGGAAAAAGTTCACAAAAGTTTAAACAACACAGGAAGACCCAAACCAAACAGCAAGAACAGTGTAAATTCCCCCTAAAGGCGCGTCAGGAAAGCGTGCCTTCTGCACACACGTCGGCGTCGGGAAGAATGGGAGGCAGCGTGCGGCGGCTTTCGGGCCGGGCATGGTGGGAGGCCGCCCTGCTCACCTCTTCTCGCCTTCTCTGCTGCCCTGTCAAACGCTGTAATGAAGACGTGTTCCTCTGAAACCAAAGCCCTTTTTACAGTTAACCGAAGGGGAGGGAGTGGAGGGGGGTTCATGTTTGGGAACACATGTAAGAAGTAAAGATTTTAAAATTTAAAAAAAAATAAAAAAATTAAAAAAAATAAATAAATAAAGTTAACCGAATAAAATGCTGACATCTCCTTCGCCGCCCCCTGCCCTCCTGTCAGGGAGGGGGCATGCATGTCCGGCCGTGGGGAGAAGGGCTCCCGAGGGCCACACCTCTGGCCTCCCCCTCACGCAGGTCAGCGAGCCAATCACACAAAGGCGTGCCGCCCGGTCCCCGCGAGGCTCGGGGGGACTTGGATCCCCTGGGAACGTCAGGTCACCACTGAGGCACCCAGAGACGGGGACAGAACCTGGAGACAAATGGTACCAACGGAACCAGCACAAAACCAAGTGTCACGTGGGAAAAGCCGGCACAGACGTTCACCAGAGGGATGGGCAAGAGCGGCCGCAGCCGCCCGGCTCACACAGGCCCGGGCTGGAGCAACCTGAATGACCAACAGCAGGATGGTGTGCAAAGCTCCGGCATTTCCCAAACGGAGCATCACAGCCCCACAGTGCGCCACCGGCAACCACACACAGCACGCGAGACTCTCAGAGCGGGGTGCCCGGGAGCAGCAGCACACAGCTGAGACAGAGGCGGGCGGGGCAGGGTCCCCCGGGGGGACTGTGGTCCTGCGAGGAGGAGGAGGGCGCGTCGGTGGGAGGGGTCTGGGAGAACCGGCAGAGCTGGGACAGGCAGACAGGGTCCCCCGTGAGGGTCTCGGGGACCTATCCCCCCTGAGATCAGCAGGGGTCTGACTGTGTACCACTGTCTCCGAGGCCACAAAACTGTCAGCCAAGCGGACGGTGAGGAGCCCAGCGTCGCGGGCAGGCCCCAGGCCCCGCGCAAGGAAGGACTGTAAGGATCAGCCTCCAAGGGAGCAGACCAGAAGGCTGTCCCCGCAGCCAAAACCTGGGCTCCCATGGAAGACAGGACGGGTCCCCGCGTGCGGTCTGGTCTCCTTCAGCCACCACGGCTTCTGCCAATGGGCACAGGAGACCCACAGGGGCCGGGCTGGGCTCGTAGCGCCCTTCTGGAGGAGAGCAGGAGGCCTGCGTCCGTCTCTCTGCCGAGAGGAGGCAGGTCCAGCTGCTTGCGAAGGATGCCTCGTCCCACAGGGCTCTGTCTCTTGGGTCCAAAAGGCAAGTCAGGAATGCTCCCCGTCCCCGCAGACACCACCCTGTCTGTGCTGTGAGGCTCTGGCGTGACCTCGTGGGCTGTGCAGACACTCGGCACAGCACGCACCGTGGCCTCCGCCTGGGGGTGAAGGCCAGCAAAGAACAGGAAGGCTCGGCACCTCCCTGACTGGGCCCCAAGAGGGGAGGCTGAGGCCCGCGCCCGGCAGAGGACGTGAGGCCTTCCCATGGAGCTCAGGGAGCTGTGCGTGTGCGCACGCAGGCACGTCCCATCTCAGTGACCACAGCTCGGGACCAAGCAGCACGGAGGAGGCCCATCCTCAGGAGGACCACAGGCTGGGGCATGCGGCAGAGCCCCGGGCAGGGGCGGAGGACGGGAGCCCAGCCGTCAGGAGCTCCCGACGCCGCCGCGTGGGCAGTGAGGGCGGGCACGCGGGCCAGGGCAGCTGGCAGAGGGAGGGGTGACGAGAGCTCCACCCGCAGGGTGCTGCCCTCTGCCCTCGAAGGCTCGGCAGGCACCCGGCCGCAGCTGCGGTCACCTACCCCCCGAGGGACGTGGCCTCCCCTCGGCCGCCGCAGCTGGCCCGGCGCGGGGGCTCCCCAGGGTGACTCGGGCCAGCTGGGCACCATCAGTATTCAATGGCGATGGACTCCTCTCTCGTTTGCCTGCTTTTGTGCTGCGGAGATAAGTAATATTTCTAATCTCTGCTATCTCCCAGCTGCAAATGTTCAAGCACTTTTTCCCTCCTTATTTAAAAAGCAAAATCTCGTTTTAGATTTGCAAGACAGACAGCTACTCCTCCTCACTGGAGTAACAGCCTGGCACCCAGAGGCCAGGCAGGCCCTGTGGACGGGAGGAACATGTCAGGCTGGAGACATCAAAGCCCCACAAACTTGAACCAGGAGATCCAAGTCCCTTCGAAACTCCTCCACACACGGCCTCCCGCTAGGCTCTCACTTCCTGCTGACGATCCGCAGCCGTGAGCTGCCAGCGCTGACAGAGCGACCTCTGCAGACCAGCAGAGGCCAAACAAACACCCCAACGAAATGGGCCACTCCCCCCACGGAGCCCCCGGGAAGCCGACATGGCCTAAGAACAAGCACTCAGGGGAGGGAGGGGGCCTGGGTGGAGGCAGCAAGGGGCCTGGCGCCGCAGGCTCCCCGCAGGTGGGCCCCCACTCCCCTTCTGCCACACAACAGCTGGGTCAGTTGGGGGGCACGGGCATCCAGGTACGACCCGTCGCCAGCTGGGATGCAGGGCAGGGCGTGCAGCTGCTGCAGATTCAGCGAACCCCGGGGTCCCCAGGCTCAGCAAGAGCCCGAGCAGCTTCCAGCCCCAAGGCGGGCAGGGGTCCGGGCCAAGGACAGCACTCTAGCCCTCCTCCACACACGCACAGCCCGCTGGCCTCCTGTCTGCTTCTGCAACCTGACGGGGAAGAAGCAGCCTTTTGCATTCCAGCTTTTAAGACAGGAACAAGAGATTCAAAACAATGTCACACCAGGCGCTTCTGAGAATGAAACCCTGCTTCCCCGGGGGTGGTGACAGTGCCACCTGGACCCGACAATGCCAGGGGCCTGCTCAGGCCTGCCCGGCAGAGGGCAAGGCTGGGCAGCTGCCCGCCCACAGCACAGTGGGACCTGGGCGCTGTCCGTGGTCCTGACGCTGGCTCCCACCCAGAGTCCGAGACCTGGACAGCAGCCCTGGGTCACACCCTCACCCTGGCAACCGGTTCTGGTTTCACTGCCACCTTCCATCGTTCCGGTCCTGGAGGGGTTCAGGCAGGACAAGAACGGCCCAGGGACCCGCCCCCAGCACGGCCGCCGGGATCCCGGGAGGGCCCAGCCCCTGCAGGCTCAGGGCCTGAGCTCACAGGCGGCTCACCCTCAGGTTCACCTTCACGCTCCAGACACGCCCAACAGGTTGACATCGTGTTAAAACCTTTTCATTTATGGAGCGACTCAGTTACTAGCGGTGTCTCAATTGCACATGTCAGAGGAAGAGAAAATTGCCTAATTAACTGCTTCCCCATCAGCAGAGAAGGGGCCGTGCTGCCAACTTGTCCTCAGCTCCTGTCTCCCGCCCTCCGAAACCCATGCCCCTCTTGTCAGAGACCGTGTCTAATCCTTGTCTCCCCCCAACGACAGGGACTGTGAGCAGACCACGCGCACGACCCTCACCACCCCGCCTGCCCCCAGGGGCGGCCATCCCCGTCTCCACCCCGGAGGCGCTCCACCACCACAGGCGCAGGAGGAATGCACACGCGCCCGTCACTGAGGCCACCAGCCAGCGAGCCGCTGTGACCGGGCCTGTCCACCAGGCTCCGCACTCTGAGCCCCCAGCAGACACACTGCGGCCAGCGTGTGGGCACAGGCAGTCGAGGTGAGCAGGCCTGAGGCTGCCTGGAGCACCGCGTCCCATTCCACCCCAGCTGCTCAGCAGGTGGGTCCCGATAGAGCCTCCGAGGTGACGACAAGCCGGCAGGGCCTCGTGGGCAGGCTCCGCGCCGGCCTGGTCCTCTTAACGGTCAGCCAGCACCGACAGCTCCAGGGCAGCCTGGGCTCGCGTGCATGGCTGCGCTGACCCCACACTCCCCTTGGAGACGGGCTGCTGCTGGCAGGAGGAAGGTCGCCACAGCAGCAGCACCGAGCTTTACGGGGACGTCTCCCTGCAAGGCAGCTCTCTCGGCTCGACGAGTGTGCTCCTTTCTACACTCTCTGGAGAAACCTGTATGCAGGTCAGGAAGCAACAGTTAGAACTGGACATGAACAACAGACTGGTTCCAAAGAGGAAAAGGACTACGTCGAGGCTGTATATTGTCACCCTGCTTATTTAACTTATATGCAGAGGACATCATGAGAAATGCTGGGCTGGAGGAAGCACAAGCTGGAATCAAGATTGCTGGGAGAAATATCACTAACCTCAGATATGCAGATGATACCACCCTTATGGCAGAAAATGAAGAACTAAAGAGCCTCTTGATGAAAGTAAAAGAGAGTGAAAAAGTTGGCTTAAAGCTCAACATTCAGAAAACGAAGATCATGGCATCTGGTCCCATCACTCCATGGCAAATAGATGGGGAAACAGTGGAAACAGTGACAGACTTTATTTTTTGGGCTCCAAAATCACTGCAGATGGTGACTGCAGCCATGAAATTAAAAGACGCTTACTCCTTGGAAGAAAAGTTATGATCAACCTAGATAGCATATTCAAAAGAAGACAGACATTACTTTGTCAACAAAGGTCTGTCTAGTCAAGGTTATGGTTTTTCCAGTGGTCATGTATGGATATGAGAATTGGACCATAAAGAAAGCTGAGCGCTGAAGAACTGATGCTTTTGAACTGTGGTGTTGGAGAAGACTCTTGAGAAAGTCTTGGATCCAACCAGTCCTGATTTTCTAAAGGAAATCAGTCCTGAATATCCACTGGAAGGACTGATGTTGACGCTGAAACTCCAATACTTTGGCCACCTGATGTGAAGAACTGACTCATTTGAAAAGACTCTGATGCTGGGAAAGATTGAGGGCAGGAGGAGAATGGGACGACAGAGGATGAGAGGGTTGGATGGCATCACCGACTCGATGGACATGATTCTGAGTGAACTCCAGAGCTGGTGATGGACAGGGAGGCCTGGGCCGGCTGCAGTCCATGGGGTCGCAAAGAGTTGGACATGACTGAATGACCGAACTGAACTGAAATTCTTAATCTGAAAACCAACTGCCTCATTCTGATGCCCCAAAGCCCATTCTGGGGAGGCTGAAGCTGCCGCATCCCACCATGATTCCCCAGCAAAAGAGCGTCCAACCTGGCCAGGACGTAAACCACCATCCCAGTCCCCACCCAGGCCTCTCGCCAACCCCTTCCTGCTGTGGTGCGCACCACAAGATCACACCCACCCCCCTAAGCCCCAGCGGCTGAGGACTCTTCCTGGCGGGGAGGGGAAGCGATTCCTCTCCTGCAAACACTGAAACACACACAGCGTGTCCCCCTGAGGACAGAGTCCTGCCTCTCCTGGGAGCCCTGCCCGACCTGGGGGGGTCCTGCCCTCAGCTCCCCAGCGGCCAGCAGCTCACACTGCAGCCAGATCAATGTCCAAGGTGAGTACAAGACCGCCCCAGGCCCCCACCTACGAGCCCTACAACTGGTTCCCAGCAAACACGCGTCCCCCTGCCCTCTGCTTCACGTGGTCCCCACGCGGCGGGCTCGCCCCTCTGGCGCAGCGCTCGCATCTTCACACACCTGCCTTTAACCCTCAAGAACTCGGCCCCAGATCACCTGCCAAGCGTTCTGCTCAGACCTAGTTTAAGCGCTGCGGAAGCACACACTGTTTCTGCTCAGGAAGGAGAACCCCCTACCACCTCCTGGGCCCCAGCCCTCCATGCTGGTGCCCGGGCACACTCAGAGACGCCTGCCCAGCGGCCTACTGCCCGGTCTGGGAGTGGGAAGCGCCTGCCTGCAGCCCCAGGACTTCAGTCGGAGCTGGATGAGAACGAGCCACCCTCTGACAGCGCCATGGCGACCTTCCCACGCTGCCAGCATAGACCCGGACCACGGGACGCCTAGGTCACGGCCCAGCTCCGATTCGGCCGCAGACTGAGTCAGCCCCCAGCCCCGCAGAAAGGCCCGCCGGGGCGCTCCCCTGTTGCAGAGCCCCATGGAGACCCGCTCACAAGACCCCGGGGGACTGGGGATGAACCTGCCCGGTCCCCCACTTACATCAGCTGAAAAGCTCCAGTGGGGAGGGAGACGAGTTCTCGAGGGGGTCCCACAGGGAGCTCCCGGGAGGTGAACACGGCCACGCCACGCACGGACCCCCCGCCCCGCGCCTGGCAGCCTCCTCTTCACCCCTGCAGGCGGCTCCCACTGCCGGGAGACCTCTCTGCAGGGCGAGCGCGGGCGGCCAGGCCACAGCAGAGCAGCGCGGGGCCAGGGCAGCGCGGGAGCTGAGCAGCAGCCAGGAGGGGCGGGCCCTTCAGCGCCTCCCAGGCCTCACCCCTCCAAGCCGCACACCCCCTTCCACACACGCGGTCCCTCCCACACACACACACGCGCGGTCCCTCCCCACACACACACGCGCGGCCCCTCCCCACACACACACGCGGCCCCTCCCCACACACACATGCGCGGTCCCTCCCACACACACACACGCGGCCCCTCCCCACACACGCACACACGCGCGCCCCCTCCCACACACGCGTGGTCCCTCCCACACACACGCGGTCCCTCCCCACACACACACGCGCGGTCCCTCACACACACACACACACGCGCGGTCCCTCCCACACACACACGCACACACGCGCGCCCCCTCCCACACAGCCTCTCCCCCCACACGCAGCCCCTCCCACGCACACAGCCACTCCCACACACGGACACACGGAGCTCCTCCCACACACACGAGGCCCCCCACACACACATACGCGGCCCCTCCCCACACACACACGCGACCCCTCCCACACACGCGCGGCCCCTCCCACACACGCGCGGCCCCTCCCCCCACACACACGTGGCCCCTCCCCACACACACACGCGGCCCCTCCCACACAGCCCCTCCCCCCACACGCAGCCCCTCCCACGCACACAGCCCCCCACACACACACGCGGCCCCTCCCACACACACGCAGCCCCTCCCATACACGCAGCCCTCCCACACACACACACGTGGCCCCTCCCACACACACACACACACGCGCGGCCCCTCCCACACACTCAGCCCCTCCCCCCACACGCAGCCCCTCCCACGCACAGCCCCCCCCACACACGCGCGCGCGCGCCTCCCCCCACACGCACACGCAGCTCCTCCCACACACACAAACATGCCCCTCCCAACACACGCAGCCCCTCTCACACACGCGGCCCCTCCCACACACAGACGGAGCCCCTCCCACACACGCGCAGCCCTTCCACCCCATACACACACACGCAGCCCATGCCACACATGCACACACACGCGGCCCATACCACACACACGCGCGGTCGCTCCCACAGGCACACAGGCGCGGCCCCTCCCACACTCTCAGCCCCTCCCCACACACACGGCCCCTCCCACGCACACAGCCTCTCCCCCACACACACGCACCCCCTCCCACACGCAGCCCTCCCACACACACACACACACGCGCGGTCCCTCCCACACGCACACAGGCGCGGCCCCTCCCACACAATCAGCCCCTCCCCCCACACGGCCCCTCCCATGCACACAGCCTCTCCCACACACACACACACACGCCCCTCCCACACACACGCAGCCCCTCACACACGCAGCCCTCCCACCCACACCCACACACACACGCGCGGTCCCCCCACACGCACAGGCGCGGCCCCTCCCACACAATCAGCCCCTCCCCCCACACACACACGCGGCCCCTCCCCCAGAGCCCCTCCACCCCACACACACGCAGTTCTTCCCACACACACACGTCCCTCCCACACACACACGCAGCCCGTCCCACACACACGCAGCTCTTCCCACACATACACACACACGTCCCTCCCACACACATGCAGCGCCCCCACACACTCAGCCCCTCCCCCCACGCAGCCTCTCCCCCACATGCGGCCCCACACACACACACACACACGCAGCCCCTCCCACACACACGCATCCCCTCCCACACGCAGCCCCTCCCCCCACACACAGCTCTTCCCACAAATATATACACGTCCCTCCCACACACACGCGACCCCTCCCCCCCACACGCAGCTCTTCCCCCACACACACGCCTCTCCCCCCACACACGCAGCCCCTCCCACACACGCAGCCCCTCCCACACGCAGCCCCTCCCACACAGACACGCGGCCTCACACACACACACACACGCAGCCCCTCCCCCACACACGCTCAGCCCCTCCCACACACGCTCAGCCCCTCCCACACACGCTCAGCCCCTCCCACACATACGGAGCCCCTCCCGCACACTCACGGAGCCCCTCCCACACACGCTCAGCCCCTCCCGCACACTCACGGAGCCCCCCCCCACACACACACACGCAGCCCCTCCCACACACACACTCACGGAGCCCCTCCCACACATGCTCAGCCCCTTACACACACACATACACACACGGAGCCCCTCCCACACACGCAGCCCCTCCCACACACACATACACACACGGAGCCCCTCCCACACACGCAGCCCCTCCCACACAGACACGCGGCCTCTCCCCCACACACGCGGCCCCTCCCACACACACAAGCGGCCCCTCCCACACACACGCTCAGCTCCTCCCACACACACAGAGCCCCTCCCACACACGCTCAGCCCCTTCCACACACACGCTCAGCCCCTTCACACACACACTCACGGAGCCTCTCCCACACACGCTCAGCCCCTTCCACACACACGCTCAGCCCCTTCCACACACACACACTCACGGAGCCTCTCCCACACACGCTCAGCCCCTTCCACACACACACACGGAGACACACACACACACACAGCCCCTCGCCGGAACCGTGGCCACACTGGTCCTCCAGGCGCACCCTCTGAGCTCGCAGGTGAAACCACACCGCCCTGCTCCTTTGGTCCGTAGGCGGCGACCACGGTCACCGACAGCCCCGCCTTCAGTCTGGGGGCAGCGCGCACGGACCCTGCAGCCTCCCCCAGCCTCCGACTCAGGGCCGCAACGCCAGCCGCTCTCTCACCCAGCAGCCCTGCTCGCGGGGCCTGCCGCCCCACTTTCCAGGCCTGCCGCTCCTCGGCCCTCCTCGGGCCCCTCCCCTTGCAGTGTCCACGCGCAAGGCCTGTCCCGCCACCGCTCGGCTCCTCCCCGCAGGACCGCAGGCCCGAAGGCAGGCGCCGGGCCCACCTCGCTGGACAGCGGCCCAGGGCGCAGGCAGGACGCCCCGTCACAGGATAAATGTGTTTAAGGCGGCGGAAAACCAAACAACTCATCCTCAGGATGAAGTTGGAGTTCACCTGGGATCTGGCTTAGGTGAAAAGCACAAGATTTCACAAGGCTTCAAGATTTCAACGTCGGAAACGGCCCGGGTCTCGTTTCTTCACACTCAAACCACCAGGGAAGGTGCCGCTGTCCCCGCGGGACAGGTGAGCACACTGAGGCACCAGCCTTGCTAGAACCACCCAGCGTTCTGCCCCCAAGGCTCTCAACCCAAGTCCACCCCAGTCGCCTGCTGCGAACAGCTGACCGACGGAAGGAAACACGGCTGGGTGAAGGCCTGGAGCCAGCGTCCCGGGATGGGGAGGCCTGGACTTGCTGTCTCTGGGCCGCGTCCACCCGGCCCTGCAGCACACACACCCTCCAGGAGGACCCCGTCTGACTCACCTGCTGCAAACGGGACACGGTGCCCAAGCAGGTGCTCAGAGAAGAACTATTTTAAAACTTGCTGACCGAAAAACCCCAAAATGGATCATTTTGAAATTAAAGAGAAACATGGAGATTTTCATTATGTTTAACACTTCTATTAAAACAGAAGAAAGCCGGGAGTTATATCACACCAGTTCCGGGGAGGTGTGGGGGAGGGCAGTGGTGGGTTGTGTCCGCTATAATATAACCTACTGTTCAGGCACCGTCTCATTAACATAGAGGCTTAATTGGCGTTTCATGCCTGCATTGTGTCTCAGGAATGAACGAGGTGCAATTACGGCATAAAGAGCACTCCAGCAGCGTCAGTTCAATTCCTGTCATTCATCGCGTCAGAATAAGCACAGATGTTCCATTGGAGGACAGAGAGGAAGATGAGCGGCTTGCAAATGACACTTTTTTAGTTTAAAACTTTATTTAAAATAAAGTTATTTAAGTGAAATTTACAACACACTGTTTCTCTCCCTTTGTTTCACTTGCTATAGGGCATTAACTTTCAAAGGCTGGTTCCGCTTAATTTGATTTTTCATTTTCAAATGAACATCTGTGTTTAGGTTTAAAAAGCTCTTTGTGGAAACATACAGAGCCCCGAAAGGGTCTGAACAAAGCCGGCCTCAGTAAACACTTGCTCACCAGGAAGGCCTGCCTTTCACGGGGTCCCGGGGTCGTGGGGGGTGGGGGCTGCTCTGGCTCCTCCCTCCCTCCAGAGTTGTGGAGAAACTGTCTTCTGTGCAGAGTGGAAATGAGGAAGGCAGCCCACAGGGCCACTGCTCAGCCTCAAGGCTTCCTCCCCAGGCAGAGACGCAGGCAGGTGCTGCAGCCAGAAGTGGCCGGCATGGACCCCAGGAAGGCGGCCCAGTCGAACCGTGCTCCTTCAGCAGTGCATGTGTGCGCATCTGAGTGCATACCCACAGCACACAATGGTGCAGGACCACCAGGACCAGCCAGGCAGGCGCCCACCCCTCGGCTGGGAACCCCACATGCAGCGGTACCGTCCGGGTCCCACAGGTTCAGGCCTGGCTCCAGGGCCCCCACGGTCACACAGGCCACCGTGAGAGAACCCATGGAGGCAGGACGTACCGCCTCTGTTCCTGAACTGGCCCTCAGATGACAGAGGTGCAAGCTCCCCACACCTGCTTCCCCCTCTGTTCACATGAGTAATACCTGAGCTATGGTTTTTCCAGCGGTCATGTATGGATGTGAGAGCTGGACTATAAAGAAGGCTGAGTGCTGAAGAATTGATGCTTTTGAACTGTGATGTTGGAGAAGACTCTTGAGAGTCCCTTGGACTGCAAGAAGATCCAACCAGTCCCTCCTAAAGATCAGTCCTGGGTGTTCATTGGAGGAACTGATGTTGAAGCTGAAGCTCCAATACTTTGGCCACCTGATGCGAAGAGCTGACTCACTGGAAAAGACCCTGATGCTGGGAAAGACTGAAGGTGGGAGGAGAAGGGGACAACAGAGGATGAGATGGCTGGATGGCATCACTGACTCGATGGACATTTGGGTGAACTCCGGGAATTGGTGATGGACAGGGAGGCCTGGCGTGCTGCGGTTCATGGGGTCGCAAGGAGTCGGACACAACTGAGTGACTGAACTCACTGACTGAAGCTGCCCACAAGGCCACCGGAAGCAGACCCAGAATCAGGCACAGAAACGGGTTTTACGAGCATGTACGCAACAAGAACAAAGTGTGGATTCAGGCCCAAGCCCAGCAAGGACGCTCAGAAATGGACTTCCCTGGACTGAGCGTGTCAGAACTCCCAGCCTCGGGAGACAGGGGACGATGGGCCCTGGGCACAGCCTGACAGCGTCTCTGCCGGCCCCACCCCCAGGAGCCACTCGGGTCTTCTCTGCATGCACCTCCCGGGTGACACAGGAGTCCAGAGCTCGCTGCAGCAGTGTGGGGCTAAACAGATGGAAACACTTCGATGTTTTTATGATGCTATATTTAGAAACCTCTAAATAAAACCCATGGAGCGTGTTGCAATAATATACATTTTTTAAATTCACTAATTGAATGTTGCCATTACAAGTGCTATTTTGGACCATCTGCTAAATATGCAATTTAGGAATTAAGATCCGTATCTTAGAGGATACGCGAATCACTCCTTTGAGTCCGTCTGGGCCCTTTCTGCACACACAGGAAGCCCTGCAGTCAGCGACAGTGACCACCCCGCTGCTTCACGGAGTGGGGCCGAGGCCACGACCAAGGGGACAGCTGGGAGCCGAGCTCAGCCCCAAGGCCGCCGAAGCCCACGGACGGAAGGGCACAGGGGTCACGAGGCCACACTTTTCCCGGCGGAGTCCACTCTGGCCTCTCAAATCAACAGGGATTTCTGTGGGTCAGAGCGAAGCCTTCTGTCACAGGCCCCCACTGGCTGGCTGTGCAGTCCATCCAGTTCCAGAGCCTGCCCTCTCCGGTCCCCTGACAACACTGCCTCTAGTACCCTTTCCAGTGGGAAAGTGACTGGCCTGCAGCGATGGAGACCGGCCGCTCCCCCATCGTCCACGCCCCGACGCCCCTGGCCGGGAGCCAGGCCTCAGCATCGAGCAGGCCGTGGGGGCCCCGCGCGTCAGGGCTCACCCCTTCCCTGTGACGTGCTGCCGCTGCTAACAGGGCCCGAGGAGGTGCTTACTTCTGCTGCCACACCCCGGGTGACTCGCTCTGAATCTCGCTGACCCTGGGGCACACCCCTGAGGTCAGTCATCCACACAGCAGAGGGAGCACGTCTCCACCCTGGGTGCAGACAGTGGTTCTGGCCTCGGGTTTCTTCTGCCCCAAGTGAAATTCACCGTGCTGAAGGACTCTATAAGGTGCCCGGACACACCCACACTCGTGCTGTGCCAACCGCCACAGAGCCCACGGCGTCTGAGCCGCGCCCAAGCGGGCCCGTCTGTCTCCTCGTGGCCAGGGCACAGTTGGCGGGGAGGTTCGTGAGAGGGGGTGGGTGTGGGCCGGGGCTGGGGGCTCCAGCTGTGCATACTTCCACCTGGGCCGGGATTCTCAGATGCGAGCACAGCCGCCCACCCCAGGCTGGGCAGGGCGCTGGACCGCCGCCTGCGGGCAAGGGAGGCAGGGCGGCTCGGGCAGTGGCGTCTCCCTGCACCTTCCCGCTACCGGCCGGCCCAGCACGCAGCTGCCTGCGGCCTGGCAGCCGGAGGCGTGTGGGGTGGCGCGGCCCCTTGCCGTGCCGCTGGGAGGTGCCACCGAGAGGGCCCGGCGGCTCGAGGGCAGCCTGGCGGCTGGGCAGGACTGCGCGGTGAGCGCTGTTCTCGGCTGAGGCTGCAGGGGGAGAATGAGCGGTCCAGGGCACCTGGCGTGCGCTGAGCACCTCCAGCCCCTCACCCAGCTGCCTCCGCCCCTGAAAAGCGACGAGCCCGAGGGGTGAGCGGGGGACCCGGGTCGGCGCTGGCACCTGCCCCGTCCTGACTTCTGCAGCTGCCCATGCGGGTGAGGAAGCAAGGGCCCCTGAGCTGCCCCTGAGCATGGAGAGGAGGATGCAGGCTCAGGGCAAGCCAGGGTGGAGCTCAGTCCTGAAGACGGGGGCAGCTGGCGAGAGCGGTGACGGCGGGAGGGCGTGCAGTGGCTCGGCTCTGCCATGGGGAAGGATGCTGGGGATGGGGCGTGGGGGCGTAGCTCTGACGAGGGCTCTGGGCTCTGTGTGCAGGACAAGTGGGCCCTTCAGGGGACCTGGGGCGAAACAGGTAGAGTCGGGGGGCCAGAGGAACCGGGCAGAACTGGGGAGACCGCCGCTGTCTGACATGCAGTCTCTGTGATGAGCACGGACTAACTCCCAGGACTGAACAGCGATGAAGGTGAGGTTCAGTGGTGAGGCCCCCGGAAGTACACAGGTCAGGTCCCCTAGAAGCAGGTGGTCTGGTGGGGCCTCAGCACCCGCAGGAGCCTTCGCCCTGGGCGTGAGCAGCGCCGGGCGGGGCGGGGGCAGGACCCAGGAGTTCAGGGAGGAGCGGGCCAAGCACCCAGGCCCGTGCAGAGGAGTCGGATGCAGCCTCCTCCCCCCACACCTGCGGCGAGCCCGCCTCCACTGTGAGCCCCGGCTCGCTGCCCCTCTCTGCCTGAATTCCGGTGGGCGGGTGTTCCGTCCTGTAGCTGAGCGTGGCCCCAACCGTGTGAGGCATGGTGAGGGGCTGCCCCCAGGGTGGGCTGGGCCCCATCTCCCCGCAGGCCTGCCAGCCCAGTCCTTCACGCACTGCTTCTCACTGGCCACCCCAGGGGAGTCCAGCTATCCGCTCCTCCAGGAGAGGCCCATCACCCCGGGAGGAGCTGAGGGGCTGGGACCCCTGCGGCACCCTCAAGGTCTGGTCCCCACTTTCTGACCTTGGGTCACGTGTAGGGGGTGTCTCCACACTCACAAGGGCGGCACAGCCCTTCCATCAGAAGGACTTCTCAGCCCTCAACGGCAGGGGCTCAGGGTCACTGCACTAGGGGTCGACCCCCAGGTGGGCAGGACACCTCCACTTGACTGGCACGGGCTGCGGCCCACAGGGGCAGCGGGGTGGGGGGCGACGGGCCTGCCGAGGGCATGGGCTGCCCGGAGCCTTTGTCCCAAGGGGCTCAGTCCCAGCCCGTGTCAGTGTTTCCTCAGGCCCCCACAGGTCAACAGCGGGCTCTGGTGCGGACCCTTGGCCTCTGGGCTCCCACCAGGGGAGACCACGGACTTCGGTGACGTGAACGAGCAACGCGCCCTGGGTGCAGGACTTCTGCTCAAGGCCTATGCCAGCCCTGCCAAGCTCACTGCCCCTGAGTCCATGGGTGGAGCGGGGCCTTGGAGGGGCCAGGTACTGGGGGAGCGGCTCTGCCGGGGTCGTGGCCCCAGAGTGCTCTCTTGCTGTGCTCCCGGGGCACCTGGAGCTCGCCACGGAGCACGGTGACCATCTGTCCTACGGCTGTGGCCAGAGCTCCCAGCAGGGGAGGGAGCTGGCAGGCCCACAGGTGGTCTGTGGGTCTCAGGAGCCTTAGCCCAGGTGGGCATGGCAGCTGGCTGGTAGAAGCAGAGAGGAGCAGGCTGTGGTCTGCCCGGAGCCCGGCGCCCCGCCCTCCGGATTCCCAGCTGCCCTGGGGCCCTGCTGACCCGGCCAGGGTGGGTCCCTGACTGGCACCCTGCAGCACTTCCGCTCAGGAGCAGCGGGTGACCCCAGGTCCTGGGCTGGGGTGGGGGTAAGCAGACTCATGGGGAATGGGGCTCCACCAACAGCAGAGGCAGGAAGGGGCCAGTGGGGGTGCAGGGGGCGGTGGCCATGGTCCTCGGGGTTCAGGTTTTGGTCAGCAGCCAGACGGGCCAGTGTGGAGAGCCATGCTTCTGACCAGTGGGTGGACAAGCTTACCCCGTGTGCGCGTACATGTACACACACACACAAGCTTACCCCGTGTGCATACGTGTACACACACACACACAAGCTTACCCCGTGTGCGTACGTGTACACACACACAAAGCTTACCCCATGTGTGCGTACATGTACACACCCACACAAGCTTACCCTGTGTGCGTACGTGTACACACACACACACAAGCTTACCCCGTGTGCGTACGTGTACACACACACACACACACACACACACGAAGGTGGGCCGTCCGCTCCCTGAGCCTCCACTCCCTCGACTCTGCACCCATCAGGCCACTGCCCTCTGGCCCCTCGGCCTGGTTCCCTTGGGGTCTAGTGGCAGAACGGCCCACCTCCCCCCAAGGTGGGCAGGCAGGACACTGGCTTTGTTCCTGGTGGGTCTGGAGTCAGAGGCTGGGGGTCCTGGGACACCGCCTGCCACGTGGGGATGTGCCCTGTGCGGTGGGTGAGCTGGGGCGGACCCGGGACACCGCCCAGCGCACGCTGTTGGTGGGAGCAGGGCCTGCTGCCTGGGTGGTGGCTGTCCGGCTGCCTCAGCCATAGGCGCACTCAGGCTGGGCACCCGCTGAGAGGGGCGCTCGGGGCCAGGGGCCTGGGGGACGAGTGGAGGCCCAGGGTGCCTCCCCTGCTGAGCTCGGAGGAGGGGACTCCGAGCAGGCTGCCCGCACTGCCCAGAGGCCAGGTCGGGGCCCAGAGCCAGGCGGGCGGCCCTAGGGGCAGAGCCAGTGCCCTGGTGTGAGGAGGGGCCCAGCGGCCGCCTGCCTCCTGGCTGTGCCCGGCTCGGCCCCAGAACGGCTTGCGGGGATCGGCTCTCCACAAGCCCTGGTAGTGTCTGAGAGTGGCGAGAGAGGAGCCAGGGAGGCGGGGTTGGGGGGGGAGGGCCTGGGAGGCCTCCAGCCTGGAGGGGCCCCGGCCCCGCTTGCAGAGCCCACGTGCGCTGCGCCGCGTCGCCACTGCCCTCTATCGTGCCACCGACAAGCACGGGTCCCAGGTGTCCATGGCTACAGCGCCATGTTGGGGCGGGGGCGAGCGCACTGCCGGGCTGCAGACACACCCCAGAGCAGGGCACTGCTGCAGCCGGGCTGGGGGCCGGGGGTTGGGGTTGCCTGCCCAGCTGGGGCTCGGACCCCAACACAGAGCCTAGAGTCTCGCTCTGCACCGGCGGAGTGAGTCCTGTCGGGGCCAGGAAGTGGCCCCGGGTTGGGCAGGGGCCTGGTGCACGCGGGGCTGGGTCCTGGGGCAGGTCTGGGGTGGGGTCCGCAGGCGGAAGGCTGAGGCCTGGGGCCAGTTGGCTGGGGCGGGGCCTCCCCCCGGGGCGTGGTGGCCTCCACCCCCTGTGGTCCTGTGCCCGCCTGGCCTTGCCGCCCGCCCCTGCCACCTGCCCCCAGGCTCAGCTATGAGCTCTCGCCTGGCCGTGCGCTCCGCCGCTGGGAGGCACTGAGAGGCAGCTTCAGCCCACGGCGGCCTTGGCCTGTCAGGTCACAGCGGGGGCGCTTTACTGCCCTGGGCAGCCCCTACCCTGGGCGGTGGCCCCCACCCTGGGCGGTGGCCCCCGGGGCCTCTGTGTGAGCCCTGGGCGCCGGCCGGCTCGTGGAGGGCCTCGTGGAGGACATGGGGCAGCGTCAGTGGTGACCTGAGGCACCGACGGGGACCACGGGCCCAGCGCCAACAGGTGCGCCTCCTGGGGCTGGGTGTCCAGAGGCCGTCAGGGGCCGCCCTGACCACGAGCCCCGCCAGGGGGTCTTGGCAGCCGGCCCCGCACCGACCTGAGGCCTGGGCCCCAGGTTCTCCTGCAGCCAGCCAGCCAGCTGCGGTGCACGGGGCGCTGCACTGCCCCTGGCCGTGGGCCAGACGCAGCTCCACCATCCTGGCCGCACGCCCCCTGCTCTGCCTCTGTGGGCCAGGGAGCGACAGGACCCTGCCATGTGACCGGCCCAGCTGCCGTGAGCTGCGTCCATCCTGCAGGAGGTGAGCTCCCTGACCGAGCCGCCAGCAGAGGCCGCCACGAACAGGCATCCCCGGTGACCCCAGGGACAGCTGGACTCAGACCTTCGGGGACCCCACTTCTGTGACACCCCAGCCTGGCCCAATGGAACTGCTGGGGGGCTCTGGGAATCCTCCCTGGGGCTGCCGGCTCTGGGTGAGGGGCCAAGACTGCAGCCCTGCAGTCTCCTTGGGGGGGAGCAGGGAGAGGGCCACGCTGGCCACCGGGGAGCACCCTGAGTGCTCCACAGAGAGTCGCTGGGGATGGGGTGTCCCAGAGGGGGCAGAAACAGAGCCTTCCTGGAAGCGAGGGTGACGCTGCCCACGGCCCCAGGTCCTGTTTCTGAGCAGAGGGTCTTCCCAGGCCTGCCTGCTGTCTCCCGCCCCTTCGGGCAGTGGTGGGAGCGGGAGGGAAGGGCCCTCACCCTAACCCCTGCCTGGCGCGTGCTTTCAGACGTGGTGGTGACCCCACGAAAGGCCGGGATGCAGTCGGCACGGACTGCAGGGCACCGCGCCCCTCCTGATGCTGAGAGGACAGCCTGTGAACACAGCACACGGCCGCCCTGCCAAGTGGCCTCCGGGTCCTGACGTCTGAGCCTAGCTTTGCAGCTGTTCTGCCCGTTTCCAGGAGGACGCTGGCGGGGCCCTGAGGTCCACTTGAGAGGAGGCCTCGAGTGTGGCCGGGCTGGACTGGCAGGGGCGACAGATAGTCCTGGGAGGCCGGGGCGCTGTCCAGCCAGCCGACTCCAGGGCAGCCCATTGCTCTCCAGCTTCCTCAGGCACCGACCCCGCCTGTGGCCCTCATTGGGTCCCCTGGGTGCCACCCTCCCCATCTGGGCTTGACTGGAGGTGGGAGGGGTGACCCCCCCCCCCAAAGACAAGGGCAGGTCGGGCAGGCCCATCCCTTGCCCACGGTCAGGAGAGCCAGTGAGACGTTGAGCCCAGTCAAGACAGGTAGCTGTCAGGACCCCGCTGCCCACGTCCTCCGCAAACCACCCGCTTCCAGCCTCAACCCCGCCCGCCACCCATGGAAGGACAGCCCTCAGGACCAGGCCCTCGGCGAGGCAGCTGCTCCTGTGCAGGAGCAGCCCCCGAGTGCAGCGTGTCCATCCAGTGCAGAGACCCGAGAGAAGGCCCAGCAGGCTGGGGGCGAGGAAAGCGGGGACGGCCAGCCGACAGAGGGAGGGCTCCGCACAGGCCTGGGAGGCCGTGCAGAGCGGGTCGGCAGGAGCGCACGCCTGCTGCGGGGCCAGCGTCCGGAGACGAGTCCGTGGGCAGTGGGGTGGGTGGGTGGTGGCCTGGGGGGGGCAGTGCGCTGACAGGGTCTGTGGACAGACGCACCCCGCTTGGCGCAGCCTCGGTGGGTGGCTGAGCAGAGCCTGTGTCCACAGGCTGAACAAGCAGGCAGCGGACCGTGAGCACAGCCGAGTCCCTCAATATCACAGGAAAAACGACCCACAGGAGGCTAGGACCATCCCAGCAGGAGCCGGGGCTCCCTGGGAAAGTGGGCGACTCTGTGACGGGCAGGGAAACACGAGTTCAGAGAGAGGAACAGCGCTCAAAGCAGGAGGGCGGCAAACGAGAAGGGCACGAGAGCCAGCTCGGAAGACCGCCACAGCCCAAGGCTCGGACCACCCGAGCAGGCAAACCAGCACACACGGCCACTCCAAGCAACCGACCAAACAAACAGGCGGGAGGAGGGGCAGGCCCTCCTCTGAGAAGCCCGAGGGACAAACGCAGAAGAAACGAGGGAGCTGGGAAACCGCCACAGTGATGCAGGCTGCAGACGGCCTGGCAGCGCGCTTCAGAGCAGCGGGCGAAGTCGGGAGGATGTGAGGTGCCCGCACGGTCGCGGGAGGCACCCCAGGACATGTCTCAGTCAGAAGGGGACACCCGGCCTTCACTGGGGGAGCCAGTGACCAAGGCCGGCGGCACCCACGTCTGAGCACGCCGATGCCGAGCACCCCGCCACACACCTGAGACGCTACCGCACCAACTCTGCGCTTCTGCAGCCCAGCCTGGCGGCGAACAAGAACCGCTCACAGCCTGGCCTCGGGGCGCCCAACAGCACCCGGCCAGGGCTCTTCAGGAGAGCCGAGGGCGTCAAAGACCGGAGAAGGGCAAGCCGTCCTGAGCCAGAAGCCAGGAGGCGCGGCTCGCTGACAGCGTGGGGGCCTGGCCTGGGAAACCGGCGAAGCCCCAGGGGAGCGCGAAGGGGCGGGGCCACCTGGCTGCCCGCGAGCTTCTGCAGGCAGCACTGCGGCTGCGCAGGGCGCGGGGCTCGGCGGGCTGCTGGGTGCCCTGAAGGCCGCCCGCCGTGCCCGAGGGCCCCGGGCACCAAGGGCCTCTGGGCAGCCTCCGCCTGTCCGGACTCCCGGCCCTGGGGGTGGAGCCGGACCCGAGTGCCATGCACAGGCCCCAGTCTGGCCTGCACGTAGACACCTCCCTCTGCGTGTGCACCACGGACCATCAGCCCAAACACAGCGGGCGTGTCGGGCGTGCACACACACAAACACGTGAGCGTGCACGGGGCACCTGAGTTACGGGGTGGACCCGGGGACAGCACACAGCCCTCAGCACTCCCGGGGGTCCCTCTCCCAGCCAGCACCACAGACACAGTCACCGCCTGCAGCCTGGGCGCTGCCCAGGCCCCGTCACCCAGGAGGCCTAGCTGGGCGGTGCATGGTGTACCCCTGGCCCCCGGAGCCAGCCCGGTGGACGGCCCTCCCCCAGAGCAGCGCTGTCGCCGGCCGCATGGCCTTCGAGCCCGCAGCGACTCCGCAGGTTACAGGGAGACTGCAGAGGGCCCGCCCGGCGTTCTGCCGCTGTGGGGGTCGTGGCTTATCTTCAGCAGCAAGAGCATCTCCCGGGCGCATGTTTCCTCGCTTCCTGCGTCCCTGTGCAGACAGGGGCGGGGAGTCCTTGCTGCGGACGCCAGACTCCTCGAGCACTCACCTCGGTGACGTGCCCCTGGGACACACCCCCAGCCGGCCGTGCTGCTCTAGGAACCCCGCACAGCCCAGGGTCAGCGAGAGCGCACCACGGGCAAGGGGCGCTCACCCAGGCAGGGCCCTTCTGCCTGGCGGTCCACGGCCCGCCCCACCCCCTGCACACCTGCCCCTCCCCACTCCTCTGTGGGGGGACGCCACCCGCCTCCACCCACCCCTCCTGACACGGCAGAACCCCGGGCAGGGCCGTCCCGGCATATCTGCACTTCAGCTGAGGCCGAGCTGGAAGACGCCCCTCCAAGGGGCTCCCGGGCATGACCCTGGGCCCTGCTGGGGTGCCCGGGACCCCAACACTCAGGAACAGAGCCTCCCCCAGCGCTGCCCCTGCTCCACGCCCCTCCCAGCACCACCTCCAGGCACCACAGCCGACGCCCAGGGAGGAGCCCAGGTCACTCTGTATGCCTGGGTCCGAGCCAGCCCGGATGACCCCATTCCCCGCAGGCCTCTCCTGGAGGCCACAGACTCCGTGACCCACACGTCCAGTGAAGCCCAAGCATCTGGGCAATCCTGGTCTCCTCCCCTGCTCTCTTGATGAAAGGTACCTCCAGCCACACAGGCTCAAACCCAGACACACAGGAGCCCCTGCTCTCTGCCCACTGCCCATCCCCAGAACCACTTCCTTCCAGCCAGCGGCCGCTTCTCTCCACTGGCTGCCCCCGCCCCAACAACCCACCCGAAACACTACTCCAGATGACACACCCTGTAATGAAGCAGAGGTCCGGTCGAAACCCCTACCTTCCCCCCAGCCCCGCTGAAGCCTGTCAGGCCTGGGAGACCCCGGGGTGCCCGGTCCTCCTCCGTGAGGCGGGAGCTCTCTGAGCCTCTGACAGGACAGTTCTCAGAAGCTGCCTTAACACCAGGAGCTGTGTCTTGCATCGCTGTTTCCCCAACACACAAAGAGAAGAGTTTTTTTCACACAGAAAACATTATAATTATTCTGGCTCACCATTCCAAGACGGATCTGTGAACAGGAGCACACGTGAGGAGAGGCGAGCGTGTGCAGGGAGAGAGAGGAGGAGCTCGGGCTCGACGCCACCCCGCAGTGTCGGGGGCCCAGAGAGGCCACCCTGCAACACCCCAGGGCGGACGCGGACACGCCCCCAGGCTGGCACAGCACCAGCCCAGGGGCCCCGCGGAGAGCAGGGCTGAGCTCAGCCCAGGGGCGGCCTCCTTGGCACCAGGACGTGCTCACAAACACGTGCGAGCACACAGCCAGGGCCTGGATGGATGCACACACCCAGCACTGGGGGCGTCACGGGGGGCAGCGGCGAGGGCGGCGCTGACGGGCAGCCGCTGGCGGCCGCTCCTAACACAGGGGCGCCTCCCTGGGGGGCCGGGGGCGGCACCTGTCCTGGAGCCGGGGGGCCCTGGCTGGTCAGGGTGGGCCTCATGAGCCCCTGTGCACAGACGGGGTGCCTGCCAGTCACGGCTGGTACAGGGCAGGGCGGGCAGGCCTCTCACTAGGCTGCACAGGCTCCAGACCCACACCGGCGAAGCCCAGGCTGGCCCGGCGGACGGCCCCTGCACGGTGCCGTCTCCAGCTCTCCTCCCTGACGGGGAACCGGCCCTTTGCTGCTTCCTCAGGCTCTCGTGGGATGGTGTTCATCCCGCCCTGGGCACGGGGAAGCAGAGAAAACAAGGCGGACGCCAGGACTCGCGTCCTCGTGTGTGGACAGCAGCCCCAGGGAAGCAGGGGATGGCGCCAGCCTGAGGGCCGGAATGAAATCAGTAACCTCCCTGCAGAGGCTCCGGGGCACCGGCAGGAACCTGGCCAGTGGGAGAGCCTGACAGCAAGTGACGCGGGGACACCGGGGCCGCGTCTGTGAATGAAGCCAGCACTAGCCTCCCAACGGTGAGCAGGGGAGCCGTCCTGTGTTCACCGAGTCAGCGACAGCTGGTCACCCGCCGCAACTGAAGCCCCTGGCCGTCCCAGGGTCTCCTAGGCTGGCAGGAGCCTGGCTGCTTCAAGGACATACCCTGGGGAGAGACTTCAGTCCCAGGGAAGAGCAGCCTGAGTGCTGTGGCATCTCCAACCAAGACTCATGGGGCACTCGGTGCTGGGGAGCGGGGCTGGAGGCAACTAAGCCCATTTCAGAGCAGGCTTGGCGGGAGGCGCCGAATCGATCGGCTCCCCCCAGCCGTGAGGCCCCGCAGGTAAGGGATCAATCAGGCAAAGGCTCCCATCTGTTCCCGCTGAGCCGAGAGGCAGAGCTGTTTACCATTCACGCCCAGAGACGAGTAAATAAGCCAACAGCTGGTCAGCACCCTGTTTCTCTGGCAAAGCGTCTAGGGTTCTTCAAGAAAGCCAGCGCCCCTGCCTGGCCCTCCATTAAGACATGGACCGGCACAGACCACCAGGAGCCGTGCTCACCACTTTGGGAGGCGGGGGCGGGTGCAGCTCAGCTCCAGCTCTGAGAGCCAGGGGGCCCTGGGGTGCAGCCTGCACCCAGCCCAGCCACCCAGTCCACAGACAGCACCGGGAGCAGCTGGAGGTCCACGCTGCCCCGATTCGGACGCTGCAGAGCTGGGCCCAGGCGAGCGGAACGCGAGCCGTGACACCTCGGACGGAGCTGGGGCCACTCCCAGGTCCCCACCCAGGGCTGCCTCAGTGCCCAGGCAAGACCCAGGGCCGTGAGGACCAGGCACACTGCAGGCAGCCTGGGCTCGGGCCCTCCTGACCCGGGGTGGCTGCTGGGGAGGGCGACGCACCGCAGCCCGCCCGTCCCCCCGAGGCCGCCCGCCCACTGGCACCAGGGGCCACCGACGGCAGGGTCTTCCTCAAAGCAGCTGGGGGCCTGTATTTCCAGGACAGGATTTCGACACAGAGTTTAAAACAGCCTTTGTATATTTATGAGTTCTCAGCCATCCACGGGAGCCAGGGGCAGGTCTGGCTGACTGAGCTGGTGACAAACCCCCCCAAGGGACAGGGTTCCTAACTGGGAAAAGACAGCTGCGGGGCTCGGAGGCGCCCACACAGGAGCCGGGGTCAGCTGTGCACCCAGACGGGAGAGAGGCTTCCTCAGGAGGCAGGCAGAGCAACATGAGGCCCAGACACTGTTGGAACACCGGCTCGAGCGTCTGCCCTGGTTTCTATCCAATGGTTCCCAGGATCTTCCTGGCAGCTCTTGAAATAAACTAAGGAGATTATATCAAGAGAGTCCTGACATTTGTCCAGCCTTAAAATCTCAATAAAACAGATGACCTGAAAAGCTAGCTCAGAGCATCTATTCAAAAGCAAGCCAGCATTCGGCTTCTGGAAGCAGCCAGTGAGCCCCGGCCGCTGCCCCTCTCCCTGCTGACACAGGCGCTCCTGCAGACAGGCAAGAAGGGACGACGCCCCTGAGCTGCTTCCTGCCTAGCACCGCTCCTGCCTGGGGACAGGGGCTGGCCGGGCACAGGAGACCCAGGCAGTTCTGCCGGGCTTCTGTGTGGGCTGCGGCCAAGTCACTCCCTCAGCCTCTCACCTGTGAGCTGGGGTTCAGAACCTCCACGCAGGCCCCTGGAGCCGCAGAGATGCAGCGAGATGATTAAAGTGAGAGTGGACAAGAAGAAGGGTTTCATAGAAAAAGCAAGGGAATTCCAAAAAAAACTGACTTCAGCTTCAGCGACTACGCTAAAGCCTTTGACTATGTGGATCACAACAAACTGGAGAATTCTGAAAGAGATGGAAATACCAGACCACCTTGCCTGTCTCAAAGAGCCTCTTGATGAAAGTGAAAGAGAGTGGAAAAGTTGGCTTAAAACTGAGCATTCAAAAAACTAAGATCACGGCATCCGGTCCTATCACTTCCTGGCAAATAGACAGGGCAACAGTGGAAACAGTGGCTGTCTTTATTTTCTTGGTCCCCCAAATCACTGCAGATGGTGACTGCAGCCATGAAATTAAAAGACGCTTGCTCCTTGAAAGAACACCTACGACCAACCTAGACAGCATATTGAAAAGCAGGGACATTGCCGACAAAGGTCCATCTAGTCAAAGCTATGGTTTTTCCAGGGGTCATGTATGGATGTGAGAGCAGGACCATAAAGAAGGCTATTGCTATTCAGCCACTAAGTCACATCCGACTGTTTGCAAGCCCATGGACTGCAGCACACCGGGCTTTCCTGTCCTTCACTATCTCCTGGAGTTTGCTTTAATTCACGTCCATCGAGTCAGTGATGCCATCCAGCCATCTCATCCTCTGCCGCCCCTTCTCCTCCTGCCCCCAGTCCCTCCCAGCATCAGGGTCTTTCCAATGAGCTGGCTCTTGGCATCAGGTGGCCCAACTACTGGAGCTGAAGGCTGAGTGCCGAAGAACTGATGCTTTCAGACTGTGGTGTGGAGAAGACTCTCGAGAGTCCCATGGGCCGCAAGGAGATCCAGCCAGCCCATCCTACAGGAGATCAGCCCTGAATATTCACTGGAAGGACGATGCTGAAGCTCCAATCCTTCGGCCACCTGATGGGAAGAACTGACTCACTGGAAAAGACCCTGATGCCGGGAAAGACTGAAGGCAGGAGAAGGGGACAACAGAGGATGACATGGTTGGATGGCGCCACCGACTCAATGGACATGAGTTTGAGCAAACTCTGAAGACTGAGAAGAAAAAGTTCAGACTTAACCACTGAACAGCAACAACTGACCCAAAGTTCCTGCGAGAAGCAACTCAGAGGCTCCCAGTTCACTGATCCAAATATTCAAATGACTAGACACAAAAGTGGATCAAGAAACAGGCAGCTTCAAATCTCACATTTGAAAACAATGAAGACTCAGGCACCGACACACGCGTGGAGCGGGGCGAGGACACGCAGGATGGGGCAGCGCGCCCCGCCCTGGGGCACAGGCGCTGGCCCTGGCGGGTCCTAGGGCAGCGCAGTCCCAAGGCTGGGTCGGGAAGAGGGGGAGGGCAGTGTGAGCAGCAGCGCGGAGCCATCGCCGCCGCCGCACACACGTGGGCCTGGCCAGGCATCCAGCGCAAGGCCACGCCAGGCACCCTCTCCTCCGAAAGCCCCGAGCCAGAAGGCCCAGGATGACTTCTGAGGACCGCCTGCTGCTACCAGTCTCTGCTCTTAAACCCAGCTTCAGCAAGTCACGCCACCGAGGACGTGGTGACGGCCCAAGGGCAGCGTTTAGCACGCTGTCAGCCCCACGCGGACGCCAGAGTGCCCTGCCAGGCGGGGCAACAACCACAGTGCCCGCCTTCGCGGGGGCTTTGTTAGAAACCACAGATCTCAAAATAAATAACCCCAGCTCCACAAGGTTGGGCAAATCAGCTGGTAAATGGTGCTACCGTACATCTAACAGGGCCTCTCGAATGAAAAGCCAACTGAAACGGAGGCTCTGTAGTAAAGCAGTCCGTGTGAGGAACGCTGCGGGCCTCACAGAGCACGACTGCGGCCAGGACCCTGAACCCCGGCTTCAGGGTCTCCCCGACAGGAGGGCATCATTTGTGAAGAGGAAATGACAACCCACATCAGTATTATTGCCTGGAGAATCCCACGGACAGAAGCAGCTGGGGGCTAAAGCCCATGGGGTCACAAGAGTCGGGTGTGCCCCTCACGACAGCGCCAGGAGCAGGGAGGCAGGGTTGGGGGTGCGCAGGTGAAGTGGGCCCACTCAGGAGGACGCAGGCGGCTGGGAGAGGCACCCGGCTGCCACGCCCGCGGCACTTTGGGGAGACGCCTGGACAACCCACCAGTCACCACGGCTCTCGGGGATGAATTCCCTCAGAGCTGGACCCAGAAAACTGCCCGGTGGGGTCAGCTAAGACTGAAGGGTGCTGAGTGCCCACCAGCCCCACTGCCCTTGAGGCCTCGCTGGGCCTGAGAGCGTCAGATGGGGGAGCCGGACGGGGGGACAGACAGCCTCAGCTCTGTCCTGGACCTCCCAGCACTGGCCCTGGCCTCGGCTCTCAGCCTCCCCCAAAGCCTGAGGACGGATGGGTCCAGCTCCTGGCACTGCGGGGGCCACCACGGCAACGCCAGTCAAGGTCCTGACACACGAGGGCGCCCAACAAATACGATGCATTTTAATCACGTTCATTAGCTGCAAGAATGTGCTGAGGCTACTTCAATTCACAGTAAATTCAGCGTCTGGCTTGGACCAAGGAGCTGGCTCCTTTCCACGGAGAGCTCCGGGCGCTGCGGAAGGGTCCCCCAGACTGTTTCCAAGTCAATCAGGTTTCCTGAAGCCAGACGACGGCTCCGCCCTGCATCCATCCTCCCCAGTTCTCTGGTGACGGACGGCTTCGGCTCTCTGGGGCTGGACGGCACGTGTCGCCCACTGGCTGAGCAGCCCCTGCATCAGGAGGCCTGCCACCTCCCCTCGCCACTCCACCTGGGCACCGCGGCTCCACGGCTGAGCGGCCCAGGGCACAGTCCGGGACGTGATGCCGCCCCCCAGGGCCGGGGCATGAGGGATGCCGCCAGCCGAGACCTGGGCACTCGGCTCTCACGGGGCAGTCGCTCCTCAGGAGGACTCTTGAAGCCAAAACTCGAGCAGCCGTTTCGAGAGGGTGACAGTCAGAAGCAGCTCTGGATGACCTCTCTGACGGGAGCTGTTTAATCAAGAGTCCTTAGCGCAGGCGGGCGGCCTCTTGGGTGGCATGGGACATGGGGCTCGCTGGAGACAGCAGAAACAATTAACCTCCAGGGTTAAGGAGGAGACCGCACAGTCACAGGGAGGCAGGCCGAGGGCTTGGCCCCGAGCCTCCGCCGTCCCAGGTCAGTGGCCCACAGGGGCCCCGGCAGTCACTCCGATGAACGCCCCGGGCCACCGGCCAGGCTGCCTGCTGGGGCGGAGCCCCCGCTTCCCTGGAGCTCCAGGACGACCCCATTCACCCGCAGGCGCCCGACGGCCACCTCGGTCTGCTGGCCGGGGAGCGCGAGGACCGTCCTCCGTGGCCCCAGTAGGAGGCAGCTGCTCCGCCTGCCTTCGTCCCCACCTCTCTCCCCACGGACGCAAGTCCACGGGAAGCAGGAGGAAACCCCAGCTGCCAGCGGGGGGTGGCACACCACCCTCTCGGGGCTGCGAAGGGCATGTGGGGTCGCAGGGGAGGGAAAAGCGCTGCTGGAACCGACCCCCACCCCCGCAGAGCAAAGGCCACAGCTGCTGCCCCTGCCGGCGCCAGGGAGACGGACAGGACAGGCCCCGCGGAGTCAACGGGGACCCAGGGCAGGCAGCATTCTGACCATCTTTCTAGCTCAGGGCCAGAGGGAACTCAGCTCCAGGGCAGGCCTGCAGGACCCCTTCAGGAGCAGCGAGCTGGCGGGGACCCCAGCCCAGCCAGGCGCAGAGGGCAAGGACACACAGGAGGCCGACAGGAGCAGGGCCGCTCCACCCTCGGGGTCTGGAGCGTGCTTCCCCAGGGGTGGGAAGGTTCAGCGCTTGCTCTGTAGGGGTGAGAGCTGTGTCTGGGGGGTTCTGGGAGGCACTTATCAAGACCCACTCCTGTCTGGTAACATCCCTCCCCCACCATGATCCGCTGATGACAAGGATGCCGAGGAAATCTGGTTTCGCAAGGGGAAGTCACAGGAAACCCCGGGCGTTTCTTCTCGCCTGGGGAGAAAAGCAGAGTCACCCCACAGCCCCAGAGGTGCCGTCTGCACACGGACAGGCGGGCAGACACGCTCCCCCGGGGCAGGAGGAGACCGCACAGCAGACCACAGGACCAGCGGCTCACGGCGGGAGAAGCAGAGCTCCCCAGTTCCTGAGAGCCCGCAGGGGCCTGCAGCCTCCCCAGGGTCCTGTGTGCAGCCACCGCCGTCAGAGGAGCAGAGAGGCGGGCACCCCGGTGCCTCAGGCTCCACCTCCCAGGGCCCCCGGGCCAGCAGAGGAGAGCAGGACGCCTTCACCACGAGGCCGCACCCAGGGTTTCGGACAGAAGAGCAGGCCACGGGGGCCCAGGGCACCTCCACCTCGTAGTGACTTCCCTCCACCGTGCCGGCCTCCTGAGGGCCACGCAGGCTCTCTGCGGTCCGCCCATCACAGAAGGCGACGGAGCCGACGGAGCTGAGACACCCACGCCCCACCCCAGGGCATCCACAGTGAAGAAGCGAGCTCCACCTGCAGGCGGAACGTCCGGGGGAGGAGGAGCTGTTCCCCCGCCAGCAAGCACACGCAGCAGCGTCTCTGAGGAGCGGGCGAGCGGCGAGTCAGGAGGCTCCACGGGAGACGCAGGTGCAGCATCTTGTCCTGCCAGGCTCGCTCCCGGCACCGCGGGCCCAGCCCTCTCCTGACCTCCTCCCAGGGCGCAGCGGCACCCACGCACTCCACACGCCCGGGCAGCACATGGCCTGGCTGCCCCGTGCCCCTTCTGTGCCCCTCCTGCCTGCCAAGTCCAGGCCGTCACAGAGAGGGCGGGACATGGCCGGGGGGACCGAGGCCTCAGGAGCTGCAGGTGCCTCGAGGGCCAGTCACGTTTGAAACACAGCTCAATCTCGGAGGACAGGGTTAACTGGCTGGAAAGGCATTTGTGAAGGTATTTTACAATTAATGATAAGATACATTACAGAGTAATTACCCAAAAGGTCATGGATATTTAAACAAATCACAAAATTGCTCCAAAACGCCCTCTCCAGAGCAGCTTTCCTGGATGGCACCCCCTCAGACTGCGTACTGACCTCAGAGGCCCAGGACACCCTCCTGGGCACCCAGAGTCCCGGGCCGAGACGGCTGGAGACCTAGGCAGCTCCAAGCCAGAGTCCTCTTCCAGCCTCACGCGGGAAGGGCAGGCGACCAGGCGAACAGAGCTGCGAGACCCGAGCCCCGCCCGGGGGCACCTGCAATGAAGACGGCACCCAGGAGAGGGCCTTGTCCTTCCCGCCCCCTCCCTTGGGAGGCCGGGCAAGGGCCATGTCAGGAAGGCTCCACGGAGGCCTGACCCAGAGGCTTGAGAACGGAAGGGCAGGCGTGCACTCTGAGGCTGCCAAGGCATGACCCCCTCGTCCCTCTGGCTTTATGAGAGGCCATATTAAAAACGGCTTATACATAATAGAGTCTGTTACATTTATGGCAAGAAAATATGGAAAGACAATAAAATTAGCAAGCACAGAGGTGAGAGAACACTAAACAGCCTCGGCTCTCCAGCAGGAACAGAGAAGGGACAGTCAAGATCTTAAACTGAAGGCATCTGACCCGATTCAAAATTCAAAGTTCCATCTCTCCTCCCCGCTGAGCCCCGTTCCAGGGGCGCCTGCTTGGCATGGGCAGCCCCGCCAGGGTCTCCCAGCTCACGCTCACAAAGGGGGCCTGGCATACCCTGCTGGCACCGGCGGGACCCTGGGCTTTGGTCTGAGAGACGCCCCAGCAGCTCGGGTGTGTCCCCGCCCCACCCCTCGTCCCAGCCTCTCTCTCCCGTGACCCCAGCCCCCCGCCCTGGGTCCCAGCGGCTGCGGCACACCAGGCCAGAAGCCCAGCATGGTGTGGCAGCCGCACCCACCCCTGCGGCCTGGCCCAGCGGGTCTGCGTCCACAGACAGCAGCTGGCAGTCACCCGGGCCCAACAACCCCGCCGGCATGGGCTGAGGCGCCTGGCCACTCCCGATGCGCCACCTGGAACAGCTGCCACGGCGCCAGGCCGAGCCGGGGCCCACGGCCCCCCGACTCAGCGGAGCCTCCCCTACGCCCCCAGGCACCAGGACAAGCTGTCCGTGCTTGCCTTGAGACCTGGACCGCCAGGACAGCTCCTTCTCTAGGCCCATCTGTCTTGCTTTGCTGTAATTAAGCCGTTATTTTTAAAGCAGGTTTGGTTTGCAGCCTCCCACCCACTCTCCCCTAACACCCACTGCAGCGCAGGGCGCCGGCTACGCAGTGAGCGGACTCACTACTACGTGTCCATTAGGGTTCAGCTGTCGGGCTGCATGTTCAACAGGTTCAGAGAAATACACGATGCTATGTAGCCCCATTCCTGGGTCATGCAGAGGAGTTTCTCTGTGCCAAAGACTTCTCCAGCCCTCCATCCCCCGGGCAAGCCCCGGTAACCCCGCGCCCCTGCCGTCCCCCGACCGCCGGGCGCTTGGAGCCGGGCCCTGTGTGCCGCTCCACGTCGGCGTCTCCCACTTAACAACGTGCATTTACGGTTCCGCCGCGTCTTCTCACCGCCTAGCGCACTTCTTTCTATGCTTTGGATGTATCAGGTTACCCATTCACTTACTGAAGGACATCTTGGTTGCACCTATGTTTCGGCATTTATCGAAAAAGCTGACAGAAACACCTGTGTGCAGGTTTTCATGTGGACCTAAGTTTTCACATCTCTTGGGTAAATACCGAGGACCCTGCGTCCTGGAGCGCAGGGGAGCACGCGTGCTTCCCTAAGAAACACCACGCGGCCTTCCAGAGCGACTGCACCACGCTCACTCCCGGCGGCGATGGGGCCCTGTCGCTCCGTACCCCCAGAAGCGCTGGGCGTTGCCCCCGGCGGCGATGGGGCCCTGTCGCCCCGCACCCCCAGGAGCGCTGGGCGTTGCCCCCGGCGGCGATGGGGCCCTGTCGCCCATGTGCCCAGCCCTGCCCATCCTAACACGGCTGTGCTGGTATCTCGCTGTTGTTTTAATCTGTCTCTCCCTGATGACCCAATGTGGGAACCTCTCATATGCGTATTTGCCTCTGTTTGTCTTCTTTGGTGAGGCGTCTGTTCAGATCTTTTGCTCATTTTTTAACTGGGTTGGCTTTTACTTTTGGATTTTAAGAGTTGCTTTTATATTCTGGATGCCAGTCCTTTAGCATACACAGGTTTTGCAAATAGAGGAGACCCCTGAACAGCGCAGGTCTGAATTGCACAGCTCCACTTGCACACGGGAATTCTCGGCAGTACAAGCCAGCGAAGTCTGCGGCCTGCGGCTGGCTGGGGCCTAGGACGCAGACTCGGAGTCACGCGGGGAGCTCCGGCGCTGCTCGAGGGCCCGCTGTGCCTCCCCGCCGCCTGCGGCTTGTCTTTTCATTCTCCGAACAGCATTCTTCATGGGGCTGAACTTCATGGTTTTAACGAGGTCCTGCTCACCAACTTTTCCTTTCACAGACTGTGGCTCTGATGCTGCTTTTGGGAAGTCACTGCCCAGCTGAGAGTCAGCTACACCCACTCCCCCATCTTGCACGGCAGCCGCGGCTCTGTGTGTTACGCTTAGGTCTGTAGTGCATTCTGAGCTGATCTGTGTGAGAGCGAGAGGTCTGCATCGGACCCACGTGCCTGCTGAGCGCGCGGACGCGCGGTGGCCCCAGCACCTTTGCTGAAATGACTGCCTCTGCTCTCTCCCCAAAGCGCCGCCTCTCCCCAGGCGCTCCCGGGGCCTCACTCTGCCCCACAGCTGGCTGCCTGCTCCCCCTGCAGCACTGCACTGCCCCGGTTTCTGCGGTCTGGGGGGGTCTGGGAGGCCTGGGAGGCCTGCGGGGTCTGGGGGTCTGGGAGGCCTGGGAGTTCTGGGGGGTCTGGGAGGCCTGCGGGGTCTGGGAGGCCTGGGAGGCCTGGGGGGCCTGGGAGTTCTGGGGGGTCTGGGGGGCCTGCGGGGTCTGGGGGGTCTGGGAGGCCTGCAGGGTCTGGGAGGCCTGGGAGGTCTGGGAGGCCTGGGGGGCCTAGGAGTTCTGGGGGGTCTGGGAGGCCTAGGAAGCCTGCGGGGTCTGGGAGGCCTAGGGGGTCTGGGAGGTCTGGGGGGCCTGGGAGGCCTAGGGGGTCTGGGGGGTCTGGGAGGTCTAACCCTAACCCTGGGGAGCCTGGGAGGCCTGCGGGGTCTGGGGGTCTGGGAGGCCTGTGGGGTCTGGGAGGCCTGCAGGGTCTGGGAGGCCTGGGAGGTCTGGGAGGCCTGGGGGGTCTGGGGGGTCTGGGAGGCCTGCAGGGTCTGGGAGGCCTGGGAGGTCTGGGAGGCCTAGGAGTTCTGGGGGGTCTGGGAGGCCTGCGGGGTCTGGGGGTCTGGGAGGGCAGGAAGGCTAGTCCTTCATCCTTGTCCTTCTCCTTCGATGCTGCGCTGCCTCTTCCCGGGCTCTTGGTCTTCACACAAACTTTAGAGTCGGTCTGCCCACGTTTTGATTAGCACTGTATTCAGTACACACATCATGCTGAGAAGAACTGACAAGATGACAAGGTTGAGTCTTCCTGTCCATGAACATGGAGTGTCTCTGCTTCAGACCTTTGGCGTCTCTCTTCAGACGTCTATGATTTTCCTCATTAGACCTTGCACAAGAAGTCTGTTTGGTTTTTACTTTAGAATCTGTCTGTTCTGGTGCTAATATAAGTGACATAATGTTCTAAGTTTGAAACTAAATGTTCATTGACTGAACTATATTAACCTATGGCCTGCAGCCCTGCTACAATCGCTTCTTAGTTCTAAGAACTTTTGCTTGAGTCTCTGGGATCCCTGTATAAACAATCATGTCATCTGCAGACAGCTTCATGCCATCCTTCCTCCCACGTGCACATTTCACTTCCTGTTTCTGCTCTTACTGCATTAGCTAGGATTTCCAGTATGAAGTTAAATTGGACATCCTTGACTTGTTCCTAAATCTTGGCAAGGAAGCCTCTAGTTTCTTACTTGGATGAAAGATGGAAATATCTGACAAGAAATCACCCTCTCTATCCACCACAGGATACATAAAACTCTGCCCGCTTAGACAGCAGCCATCACCACTTAGTGAGCCCAGCAACTGTAAGAGCTCTGGGGAGGCCATGTCCTCTCTCGCTAAGGGCTACTCCCGGACCCCTAAGTCCTATGCCCTCCAGGCACATGGCGGCCCCCCCTGTGCTCCAAGGGCCCCAGTTTTTAACGTGACCAGGAATCAGGTGGGAAGCAACCTGGAGCAAGGCGGCCTCCCACACGGACCATCGGGAACAAGGACAGCTGGAAGAGGGAGGTGGGAGGGGGTTCAGGATGGGGAACACATGTGCACCCGTGGCGGGATCACGCTGGTGTATGGCAAAACCAGCGCGACCCTGTAAAGTGAAAAAACAGAACAGCTGGAAGGAAAACCAGCTCTGCTGCTGAGGACCTGAGACATACCCCTGCCACCCTGCCACCCTGCCACACCGCAAGACTGGCTATGCTCTGAGACAGCAACAACCCCTTTCCGGGAAGCACCACAACTGGGGAACGCTTCTCAGACACTTAATGGCTGGTATCCTTGAATTTCAGGTGGAGGAATGTGATAAAATGCCCGCATCCTTAGAGAGCAGCCCCCTCCCCACGCTCCACCCCATCTCTGCCCCATGTCCCTCAGGCGAGAGGAGGGGCCCCGCGGCCGCTGAGAGCCAGAGGACCAGCCTGCAGAGGTTTGCCAAGTGAGGCAGGGGAGTGCCCGGGACTGCCTGGCGCGCCGGAGAGCAGCTGTGCCGCACTGCACAGCGAGAACCAGTGTGCGCTCTCCTGGGCTTGTTCCTCCAAACGAGCCAGCGCCAGCGGGGCGTCACGGCTGAGTAGGAAGTTCTGCGACTCAGGGCTCCCAGAGTTCACACTAAGTGTCAGGAGACGAGAGCAGCGTCAGAGAGACGCCGAGACCCCTCCTGCACGGAAGTCAAGGGGCACAGAAAACCCGAGCCTCAGGCCCGAGGGCCCCACCTTCGACCTCCGCAGACGGCCGGTCGAGGGGGCGACCATCTGCACGGGCCCCTGCCACGAGCGAGTCTCTGCTCGCCCTGGCTGGCCGCCCCGAATCCCTTCCAGTGAGACACGGAAGCGGGAGCTCCGAAGCACCGAGAGTCAGGGGCCAACCGCAGGGTCTCTTCACCGTCTCCTCACCCAACGGGAGCAACACTCGAGGACTGCACACTTGGGCTCATCCACGCGCTTGTGGGAACCCAGGCTCCAGCGCACCTGTGAAGGGGCCAGCACAGAGGGCCCTGCCCGCCTCCCCAGGGTGGAGGCGACCCCGGCGCCTCTTCCACCGCAGGGGCTTGCCAGGCAGCGTTTCTTACTTGAGGCTCTGAGCCAGGCCTGTCCTCTAACAGAACCGTCACAAAGTAGATTAGGGATCCCTGGGCCACCTGCCCGCTGGCTGAGCCTGGCTGCGGACCGTCACCACACTTTTCTGTGGTCACAGCCCCGCTGCCCTCTGCCAGGGCTGCACACAGGACAGCTTTCCCTCCTCCACGTCCCGGGCCTGCGGTCCAAGGGAGGTGTGCCCAGGGGTCCCCTCTGCCTTCAGCCAATGGGGCCAATGCCCCTTGGCCCCAGAGTCAGGTAACTGGCCTGGAAGTGCAGCCTGGCCCTCCAGCCAGGCCTGCCTCCGGTCTCTGGAGGAACCTGCCTCTGGCGACGGCCCGCAACCCTGAGTGTGCACCAGTGAGGGGCAAAGAACAGGCGCACGGGAAGAAGCTGTCGTTCAAACAGTCCCGGAGGCTGGCCGGTGGCTCAGGACACGTCCTGTGAGCCCCAGCAGCCACAAGAAGTCCAGCCGGGGATGCCGCAGTCCATGCCACGTGAGGTCCCCACATGGAGAGAGGCAACACCCGCAGCTGGGGAGCCGCGCCTCCAACACCCTGGTCTCCGGAAGGCCAGGCGTCCACTTGGCCAGGCTGACGAAAGCTGACGGCACCTCAGCTCACGCATGGGCTCCCAGCAGAGCCCTCACCAAGTGACTGTCACTCGGTCTGTCTCCAAGAAAGCCAAGAGAGCAGGCGATGCCGCGGGTTTCTAGTGCCGGGAGGCGGCCTTCAGGCCGCGATCTCGAGGCCACAAGCTCACAAAGATAAAACAGACCATAACCTGTGACTCTGACTCTGTTTACACTTAGAAAGGCCTCTCTGAGATGGTGCGATTTCAAGTGAAGGTCGGGAGCTCTGTGTCTGGGTCTAAACAAGCCTCAGTGCCCGGGGCCCCGAGGACGTCCGGGCTGCGGCTCTGGAGAGCCCTCCAGAGGCTCCTCTACACACACCAAGCGACACGGCTGCAGCCCCGAGGCACCTGGCCACTCCCAGGAGCCGCGCCTGGCTGAAGGTCAGACCCCACCGGCCCCTTCAGGTGCCCTTCGAGGGCTCCCCACCCTGCTCAGTGCTTGGGGTCTCCAGCTGGCTCCCCGTCACCCACACACAGGAAGCAAAGGCGCGCCCAACCTCACTAGTGGCCCGACGTGAAGAAACGGGAAGACTGTCCAGCCGGCCGCAGGCCAGCCCCTCACACGTCCTCAGTGACCAAAGAGGAGGGCAGGGTCGCTCCCCCCGCAGACAGAGGCCCTGGCACAGCTGGCCCTCCCGGCCCCGCGCCGCACCCGGGGGCAGCAGAACAGCCGAAGGCCACACCCTCCCCAGGGCCGGGCACTCTCCCCACAGCCAGCTGCCTGGAAGGCGCGGCCACGCTGGAGCCAGGCGCAGGCACTTCTGACAGTGGGCAGGGGGCAGCGGCAGGGGAGAGTCCATCGCACACTCAGGAACAGCCCAGAACCGTCCACCAGAGCCCGCCTGGGACACTGTGGGGAGAGGCCTGGCCACGTCCACACCGAACATCCTGACCCCAGAGAGAAGCCGGTGAGGCCGTCAGCGCTCAGGTGGGCCTCCGGGCGCAGCATCCGCCTCCGCGGGATGGGGAGGCACGTCCGGGCACGCGCTGCCCCCGCGGCGATCCTCCCACAGCCACTGCCACAGAACTCACCACTCAAACGGAGTCGATTCCGGGATGAGCTTTTTTTCCAGTGCTTGAATAAAAGGGGGAGTTTCACATTTTATCCACTTCCACATCTCTTTAACAATAAAAACTTATTTAAAAGACCCATGAATATGTAAATAGTGTTTAAATATGGAAATGCAAAGCCTGCAAGAAAACAGTCTGGGTGTGAAGTATTAGCGCCTCATCTTGCTGAGAAGACTGGCTGGCTGAGGCGAGGACGAGGGGCCCAGCCTCTGCTCGCGGAGGGCGGCGCGCAGCCTCATCCCAGGAGCGCCTCCGCCAGCAGGTCCTGCCCCTCGGGCCACCCCCACTGCCTCCCAGCCCCCTGCTCTGCCCTCTCCCATCCGAAGCCACGGACCAAACCGAGTGTCTCTGCCGGCGCAAGCTCAGGCTGCTCACTCCCCCTGGCAGCGTCCACTCTGCCCGCCAGGCGGACAGCAGGGAGGGGCGTCCCAGTGAGAGCCACGTCCTCCACGCCACGCAGGGCCAGAGAGCCCATGAGGACAGGGTCACCCTTGGGACGTGAGCGCAGGGCCCCCTCCAGGGTCAGAGGCAGGGCATCTGACTACCAGCCATGCTGAGCAGACTTGCCACAGGCCCACCCCAGGCCCAGAACCTTCAGGTCCATGCATGGAGCAGAGGGCCTGAGGGTTGGCCACAGTCCTCAGTCAGCGATGCCAGGGCCTCCGTGGACCACAGCCCCTGGGGGGTAGCACCCCTGTGTGTGTCCACAGGAAGTGAGCGCCCCAAAAGCAAGAGGCTGACGACCCCTAACAGAACAGAGCCTCCCTCCCTCCAGGGAGCTCACAGGGCTTTAGGGGACTTCTCGGAAGACGCTGACGGGAAAGCGGTGAGCAGGCCTCTCTCTGTGCGACAGGAACCCGGGGGGACGAGCTGTTGCTGCTCCAAGCATGGTCCCTGGACCAGCAGCTTTGGCTCCACAGGCGCCTGCAGGGAACACAGAGCGCGGCCGCCCCCGGAGACCTGCCGAGCCTGAGCCTGCGGGAGCCCAGCGCGCGGTCTCTGTTCTCACTGATCTGGAGAAGAGCTGGGCGCCCAGCGCTGACCCCACAGAGACCAGGCAGTGGAGGAGCCGCCACGGCCAGCGCCAGGGGGGCCTCGGGGATCGCGCTACCCAAGCGCCAACTGCAGCCACGGGCTTCCACACAGCCCCTGCCTCGCCCTCACATGAGCCTGGGCAAGACCACTGGCGCTGCCAGTGGGGTCCCTTGCGGGCCTGGCACCACCAGGACCCTGGATGGACTGGGTTCTCCCTCAGGGTGATGGGGCTTGGTCTCAGGGACAGAAGCCAGGCGGCCACAGTCTAGAAAGTGACAGCGGCTCCTGAGGCTCGGAGCTAAGCCAGAACAGCCATCAGCACTGGAGGTCCATGCCCACCCTAAGGGAGCGGCGCGGGGCCTCGCCTCCACACCCCACCCCACAGGCCTCGCCCACACTGATGGGGAAGCAGCTGGAGGCCCGGAATCCACCGCTCAAGGAGAGGACACAGACACCGTTCCCAGGGACGCATCTGCAGAGGGCCCTCACCCGAGGAGCCTCCAGGCCCCGCCCTCCCGCACGTGCCCATCCTCTCTAATTGGCCGAAGAATTTATAGCCTGGAATAGCCCTCCCTCCAGGGAGGCCACCGAGGAGGTTCTGAGGAGAGTCAGAGCAAGTGGCTCAGAGGGCTGCAGGCACCACCTCACGTCCAAACACGGCACTGCAGGTGGGCACAGACCCTCAGCCAGACTGAGGCCACCCCCCCACTGCACAGTGGCGGCGACTCTTCCTGCCCCGAGTCCCAAGCAAGGAGGGAGGTCAGTGGCGGCGACTCTTCCTGCCCCGAGTCCCAAGCAAGGAGGGAGGTCTGAGGAATAAAGGGACGAGGGCGTGAGCAGACAGCCACGAGAGATCTGTTTGTCACCTCCTGGCTACCAACTAGGCCAGGAAACAGTTCTTAGAGCAGCTCTCACCTCGTTAGATCCAGCCAGAATTGTGGAAAACAACAAAAACCCAGAAAACATCGCCCGAGATGACACGGCGCCGGGGCAGCTACCGGAGGACGGCTGCCCGCACCTCCAAGCGCGCCTGGGCCCCGGGGCCCCACGAGCGACCAGCCGAGGGCACGCGGCCTGAGCAGGAGCCTCCTGCTCTGCTGCCGTCAAGCCCACGGCCAGCGCCTCACAGGGCCACGGAGCCCACACACGCAGGACCACCAGGAAGAACACGAGGAGACCACCTGTCAGACACCTCTGGTTCCACACCTCCTGCCAAAGGCCATCAGGTCGCGTGGCAACAAGAGCTGAGCAGACAGGCAAGCATCCGTCTCCATCACTGAGAACCCCGGGGCCACCGTTGCAGAGACGGTGATGGCCAGGACGAGCAGGAGAGCTGGCGGGGAGGGCCAGCACGTCTTCCGGCAGCTCCCGCATGGGACAGGGGCACACCCCCCAACGGCCTGGGGCTCCCATGCCCTTCCTGCCCAGCCCTGCCCCCTCCAGTGGGGACAGAGGGTCGGGAGGGTGCCCGAGGGCGCACACAGCCATCCCGGCAGGAAGCTGAGGCGGGCTGTCCGGGGCCTGCAGCAGCACCACAGCGCCCCATCTCCGGTCGAGGGAGGTCACCGGGTCGGGACCGGTCCACGGGGCTGGGGAACCACGCACGACGGCAGAGCAGAGGGACAAGGTGGAGCCTGGCCCCTCGAAGGCACCCTGGCTGCCCGGCAGGACGGCACCGTCAGGGCCCAGCTGACCCGTGCAGAGCCTGCCCTGGGCTCCTGCCAGCCTGACGTCTGGCCTGGTGCCCCAGGACAGGCAGAGCAGAGGCTCCCACGCCACAGGCCTCACTCTGCCTGCCTGGCACACCCCCATGCGCTCAGCCGGACCACTCATCCATTCCCTCGCTCAACCAGAGGGCCCAGGGGGCACGCGGGGAGCATGGTGAGGGCAGGCGGGCACAGTGCCGTCTCAGGCAGAGGCAGCAGGAACCCTGCAGGCAGGAGCCCGGCAGGGAGGGGGCGGGGGCGGGGGACACCTGGGGGCAGGGGCGCATCCCAGGCGAGGGCGCCCGCGGGACGGAGCCGGCTCGCGCCCGCCTGCCCCACAGACACCCATGTCCAGGGCGAGGAGGACCGCAGAGCGGCTCTCTGGCGTCTCCGGCCGCCTGGTCAGCCGCAGGCTGTGGTGGCGTCGCATCCCCACCCACCTGGAAGGGGCGCCCCGGTCTAGACGCTACCCTGGCTACAGCCTGCAGGCCAACCGCCCTCTCCACGCTGTGCACACTTTTCTAACAGACCTCAGCGTCCAAAGCTGCATTTCCGGCTCCCGCTGCCTTCACCTGCTGTTCTGCCAAGATCTCCGGCGACATGAGAAGCAAGACCACGTCCACAAGCTCGTACCAAAACCCCACCCTGTCTTTCTGTCTCACCTGCCACAGTGGGCCCACAGCAAACAGGGCACCCCCATCTTTCAGGTGTGCCCATGTGTGCAAGCTCTTCCAGCCTCTGTCTGCCCCCTCCCCACCCCGCCACACACACACACACAAGCTATACCTGCTCAACACACACACACACACAAAAGATATACCTGCTCAACACATATACACACACACACGATATACCTGTTCAACACACACACACACAAAAGATATACCTGCTCACTCCTAATCTGCCTGCTGGGAAACTCACCACTGCCTGCCCTGCGCTACTCTGAAGTCACGCTTTCCCCAGGGCTCCGGGCGCTGCATGCTAAGTTGCTTCAGTCGTGTCCGACTCTGCGATCCCATGGACTGTAGCCCACCAGGCTCCTCCGTCCATGAGATTTCCCAGGTAAGAACACTGGAGTGGGGTGCCACGCCCTTCTCCAGGGGGTCTTCCTACCCAGGGACCGCACCTGCGTCTGCTACGTCTCCTGCGTCGGTAAGCGGGGTCTTTACCATGAGCGCCACCTGGGAAGCCCCTGGCGCTGCCGGGCTCCTCAAACACTAACAGCTTGATGCCAAGGGCTCTTCTGAGACACGTATAGCCCAGAGCAGGGAAGACTGATCTTCAGAACAAACTGCAGTCATCAGAGCAGCCCAGAGCTGGAGCGTGCGTCGGGTGTGAACAGGTGGGGTGAACAGAGGGACCTGCGCCTCACAGAGCCGGACTCAGCAGGCGCGCACAGTGCATGGCGGGCAGAGCCCCCGAGGCTGCTCAGCTTCCCCTCACCCGCTCCCACAGCAGGTCCCCCGGATCTGCACCAAGGGCCTGGCCGGACGCGTCACTCCTGCAGGCCCATGACGCACGGCTCCACTGCGCAGAGCAACGCATGACAAAGGGTTCTCTGCAGCCACACCCAGCCCCTCTCCAGGTCCTGGCTCCAGCCTCAAATAATAACATAGAGCTCCAGGACGCGCAGACCAGGATGCAAACCCTGCCTCCACGGCTTCCTAGCTGTCTGACACGGGGCTCAGCACTCTGCTGGGGGGCAGAGACAGCACCATCATGAAGGGCTCAAGGGAGACACCATGAGCCCGCCACCCCTGCAGAGAGAAAGCCTGCACCCTCAGCACGGCCCCATAGGGACCAGGACCAGCGCCGGGTAGCCACGGGTGAAAGGCAAGGTTCCTTGGGCTACGATTAAACCCCAGTCCAAAGGCGGGCACCAACAGGCCGCTCTTACCAGCGACCAACAGCGCCTCTGGGGCTGTCTGTCCCAGGAGGACCACGATGCGGGAAGCGGAGACCAGCCCACCGGGCCAGGGCACCCTGCTCACAGAAAGGCCCACCAACAGCAGCTCCCCCCAAGGTCGCCCAGCAGGATGTCGGCTGGAACTCAAGGCCACGGAGGACTTCCCGGCGCCACCCGCAAACCACCTGTTTCCTGAGCGTGGCTGACGCCGAGGCTCCTCCCACCATCTCACCTCATCCTCAAAAGAGCCCCCAGAGCCTCCAGCCAGAGCGCGCCTGCCTGGAGCTGGGCAGAGCCCAGCTTCCGCTCTCCTGCCAAGGCACCTCTCCTGGTCTAACCTGGATTCTGCCCAGCTGCCTTCAAAGACTCGAGGGAGTGACATCAGCCCCTCCCACCTCGCGAGGTCTCCTGGCCTCCACAGGAACACACCCAGTGCAGCAGCACCGGCGTGCCCACAGCCCTCCGTTCTGCGTGGCCAGGGCCCCGAGGACACAGGACCCCAGCCTGGCACCTCCCTACAGGGGCCTGCACGTGACTCCACCACCAACAGATGGGGTCAGAACCTCACCTGCTCTCAGGGCCTGAGGCCCTCAGGCGACCCCTGGCTCCTCCCATGCTTTCTGTCGCTGGATGAGGGGGGCCTCCCTGGGAGGAAGGGGACAGTGCTCCGTGCCCACACACAAGACACACTCCCGAGACGGGCGCACGGCCAAGACCGCCCGTCCGCGTGGCTGTCGACGGCATGAGGACAAGACCAAGGGCGCCCCGGCCCTGGCCGACGATCCAGCCCAGGCCCACAGCCCGAGGCGCCACACCTCCCCTCCCCTCCACTCCCGGGACCTGTCAGGCAGGTTGGCCGCCCTGCCGAAGAGGTGAAGCGCTTCCTCAGGAGGCTTGAGACGCCCTTGCTCCTAGGGCGGCTGCACTGGCTCCCAGAGGGAACCCAAGGGTCCTGAGAGGTGGACGAGGGGCCCCCAACCCCCCAGACGACCTCCCCGCTGTGGTGGACTGCTCCCTGTAATGCGAGTCCATTTCTAAACCCACCCCACAGAAGAGACGGGCCGACTGACTCACCACCTAGAACCACAGACCAGAGCTACACTCACAGCTCTGAGAGGCTGACCTTCCCGCTGCTGCTCAAGCAGGTAACTTTAGAAAGCACCTCACAGTTTGGCGGGAGAAAGACGCAGACAAGTTTCCTTTCCTCTAATAGCTCATTCTGTTTCAAACTCAAAGTAGGATGAAGAGGATCGCCTGGAAAAATGTTAAAGCTTTAATTTCAAATCACTGTTAATGCCCGTTTCATCTGACAGCAACTTTGAAAGCAAAAGGCAATCTTTATCATTTGAGGTTTTTAAACTAAATTGATGTGATTATGTCCAACATAACCAGATGCTTCTAAAAGCAATTTTCAAAGTGACATCAGCCCCCCAAATCAGAAAGCCTTCCTTTGATTATTAATAAACTATTAACACGCAGTCTGCACCGGGGGTGAGGCTGCGGGGGCTGGCCACGGCCCACAGGTCGACCTCACAGACCCCCTCCCACCAGCCCGTCAGGGCGAGGGTGAGCCTCCAAGGTCCCGCTTGGTCACCATCCTTTCAGCCGCCCGCTGAGCCCTTCACTCACCGGAGGGGCTGACCTCACACAGCGTCCACTTTCCAGTGACTCTAAGTGGGAACCGACTAGCTCCCGCTAGTTCCTCTAAGTGGGAACCCCATCCTCCGTGGGTACCTGGTCTGGGGCAGGGAGAGTGACTCGGGGGAGTCTGCCAGCAGTGGGGGTCCTAGGAGAGGTTTCCTTGTTCCAAAAGGGAAGAGGCCTCTCCTCCTGCCTCTGACTCGACACCCAGGATGTGGGCAGCCACCCTGCACGTGAGAGAAGCCTGCCTGGGCCCCAGAGGAGGGAGGCGGACAGCAGTGGGCAGGCCCAGGCGTGGCTCAGGAGGAGCAGGCCGGCACATGGCGTGCTCCCCTTTCCCGGCACAGAGCTCTGCAAAGCCCTGCAATTTCCTGAACAGTGAATGACGTGAGTGTCCCTTCGGCCAGACCCCTGGACGGCGTGGGGCTGGGGCGGGGGAGTGGGTGGGGGGTGCCAGAGGAACCAACGCCCGGAAGAGAGGCGGGAAGTTCCCCCTGCCCCCCCACCCCCAGGGAGGGGAGTAGGCTGGAGACCCAGGAAGTCACCAACGGCCGAGACTTAACCAAGGAGGAAACTCGCAGAAACCCTGAAGGGGGGCCTCCGAGGCGGCGGACACGAGGCAGCAGCGGGAGGGCAGCCCTGCCCCCCGCCCCTCGCAAGCCTGGGGCATCCCTTCCCGTCCAGCTGGCCCGGCTGCACACGCCACAGTAAACCCGTGATCCAAGACAGAGAGCTTTCCTGAGGTCTGGCCTTCATCCCAGCACCTGATCAGAGGCGGGGAGGACCCTACACTCCCGGTCAGATGGACGCGCAGGCGCACCTTGTAGGACCCGGCTGGCCCAGGGGGCCACGGCAGAGCTGAACTGAACCCTGGGACACCAGTAGGCATCTGAGTGAGAGCAGGCGCAAGACACACCGCACCCCCAGGCGTGGAGGAGGCCCCAGTCCTGCAGGAGGCAGAGCTGCCTGCCCTGGACCCCCGGGCACAGGACACACGAGTGGCCCGGCTATGCTGCTACGGGTGCCTTTCCTGAGTGCCCGAGTCGCCGCACACACAAGCGCCAGAGGCTTCAGCCTGGGTTCCAGGACCACTCAGAGCCCAGGCAGCCACAAGGACGCAAACGCTCCTGGCAGGGAGCGCGGCCTTCCACCCAGACCCCAGAGCCCCAGGGGCCGCCCCAGGGCCCCTGGGCTGATGGGCCACAGCGTCCAGAAGACAGCACGCCCGCCACTGCCTCAGAGGGGCCTCGGTGTGGCGGGGCGGGACGAGGGAAACCGCACACTCACAGTGCCTGCCCCGCTCCACGAAGCCGGGGGTGCACTCACCCGCAAGCCCTCTCCAAAGCAAGTATGTTGTTAGACAAGCGCGGCCGCCAGGCCTACCTGCTGGTGATGGAGCTATTCCTGTCCTTCAGGGCCAGCTCACGCTGCTGCAGCTCCACAATGAACCTAGACAGGTCCTCTGGCGTCCTGGGGGGACAAGAACACACAGGGTCAGTGGGGTGTGCTTGCAGGGGACAGGGCTCTGACCCTAGGGGCCGGCCCAGTGCCAGGCAAGCCACTGATGGACCTCGGAGCCAGACGAGTCAGGGCCTGTGAGGCCTCCGGAGAGCGGGTGTGGGCTCACAGCACAGCCGGCCGCCAGCCACATGACACTGGGGACGTCATGCGTGCCAGCCCTCGCCTGTAAAACCCGAGTCAGTACGTCGCATCACTGCCATGCAGAGGATGTGAAGTGAGGAGGAAGAGCGCCTGCCACGCTGGCTTCCTCCCTCCTCTCAGACGCCACGCGTGCGGACGGCGGCAGGGGCACAGCAGGCGCCACGGGCACGGCACCTCCAGTGTCCAAACTCCTCCAGGGGGACGATCAGGCCACTGCTCGCGGCAGCCCCGTTGCTCACTGGTTCCATTTCACAGACAGGGAAACGACGAAAAGACAGTGATGGCGGGCTCCAAGGTCACCCCACTCTCCACAGCACTGAGCCTCAACCTGAACCCACGCCTCCAGCTCAACACCTGGCTCCGGAGAGCAGGCACAAAACGTCTCTGACATTCAGACACCCAACAAGCACGTGAAAGAGGCTCGACACCACTAATTCTTAGAGAAACGCAAATCAAAACTGTGCTCGGGCCCCACCTCACATCGGTAAGAACGGCCATTATTTGTACACAAATCCTGGAGAGGGTGTGGAGAGAAGGGAACCCTTCACTCTGCTGGTGGAAATGCGAACTCGTGCAGCCACTGCGGACAACGGTGGGAGGTTTCTCGAAAAATCTAAACTAGAGCTGCCATACGATTCTGAAATCCTGCCCCTGGGACTGGGACTAGAGAAAACTCTTAATTTGAAAAGTTCCACACACCCCAATGGGTCACTGTAGCACACTCTTGACAGCCAGGAAATGGAGACAGTCTAAATGTCCATCAGAAGATGAACGGACAGAGACGTGGAGCTCAGAGACACAAGGGCGTCAGCCACGGACAAGCAGGAAAGGCTTCCCTCGCGGCCCGGAGGTAAAGGGTCCGCCTGCAACGCAAGGACACAGGTTCGATCCCTGGGTGGGGAAGATTCCTGGGTTGAAATGGCACCCCTCTCCAGTACTCTTACCTGGAAAATCCCATGGACAGAGGAGCCTGGTGGGCTGCAGTCCATGGGGTCGCTAAGAGTCGGACACGACTGAGCGACTTCACTTTCACTTTTCACTTTCATGCACTGGAGAAGGAAATGGCAACTCACTCAGTGTTCTTGCCTGGTCCCCCAGGGACAGAGGAGCCTGGTGGGCTGCCGTCTAGGGGGGTCGCACAGGGTTGGACACGACTGAAGTGTCTTAGCAGTAGCAGCAGCAGCAGCAGAGATTATTACGCTAACTGAAGCAAATCAGACACAGAAAGATGAACACTGTATGATGTCACTATATGTGGAATCTAAAAATAAGGATAGAGGATTCCCTGGTGGTCCAGTGATTTAAGAGTCTGCTTTGAAGTGCAAGGGACACCAGTCTGATCCCTGGTCCCAGAGGATCCCACCTGCCACGGAGCAACTGGGTTGGTGTGCCACAACTACTGAGCCAGCACTCGAAAGCCCGTGAGCTGCAAGACTGAAGCCCACGCGCCTAAGCCTGTGCTTCACAGCAAGAGAAGCCACACCAGTGAGACGCCCGCTACCACAACCAAGAGTGGGAGGCTCACTACCACACCCAGAGAGCACCCCCACTCACAGCAAACAGATAAAGCCTACACACAGCAACAAAGACCCAGTACAACCAAAAAATAAAAGTAAATAAAATAAACCTTTAAAAAATTAAATTAACAAATGACAGAAACGTACTTATTTACAAGAGAGAAACAGACCTGCAGACATACAAAAAACACCTATGATGACCAAAGGGCGGAGGGGAGAGAGGGGTGCGTCCGGGGCTAATGGACACGTGAAGGGAAGGGAAGGGAAGCAGCTCGGTCGTGTCCAGCTCTTTGCGACCCCAGCTCTTTGCGACCCCAAGGACTGCAGCCTGCCAGGATCCTCCATCCATGGAATTTTCCAGGCAAGAATACTGGAGTGGGTTGCCATTTCTTTCTCCAAGGAATCTTCCCAAGCCAGGGATCAAAGCCGGGTCTCCTGCACTGCAGGCAGACGCTTTACCGTCTGAGCCACCAGGGAGGCCAATGGGTCCACACTACCGTGAATAACACAGATCAGCAGCAGGGCCTGCCGGACCGCAGAGGTGACTGTACTCGGCACCTTGTAACAACCGAGAACGGGACAGAATCTGAAAAAGGACAGAAGCAGGTAACTGAACCCCTGGGCGGAACCCTGTCAGCAGAGCCCTGAAACAGCAACACTAAATTAACTGCACATCAGTGTCAGAAAACGCGTGTGTTTTAGTGTCTTCAAAGAGGAAGGGAGACGAGAGACAGAGATGATGGAACATGAAGTGGAGAGCAAAGACTCCTGACCCCTGCACGGAGCTAACATGGCGTTAAAAAAAGAAAGATGCTCAACATCACTAATTCTTAGAGAAACACAAATCAAAACTGGAATCAGGCGCCACACGGAGGTGAGCGCAGGCCCGGGGCTCAAGCCCAGGCTCCACAGGGGCGGCCGCTCAGTGCGCACAGGCCCCTTCCCAGCCCCCAGAGCCAGCACGGCACCCGCCCGGAAGCACTCTCCAGCCTCCCCACTCCTGCTGAAGTTGCCCCTGCAGTCCCGCCTGCCCGGGGGCCGCTCACAGAAACCTGCCGAGCTGTGCCTCATGTCCAGAGCCCACAGGCCCCGAGCCACCAGGCCTGGGGCGCCTCTCCACCTCCCGCTGGGCTTTCCTCTGCTGCCTGGACACGCCAACCCATCCGCTCCCCGAATATCCGTGATGGTTGACCCTGGGCCTGCAGAGCGCCCCCCTCAGCCTCCCCAGGCCTCTCTCATCCTCACAGGAGAGGTCTCAGGACAGCTGTCACTCCCTCCAAGCAGCCCCCAGGCCTCTGCTCACCTCATCACGGGGCTGCTCGGGACCACCTCCCCTGTGGCCAGCCAGGCCTCCTGGGTCTGCCAGCACTAGCGCGTGAGGCCTAAGGCCCCTGCGTGCTGGCAGTATGTCCTGAAAGCCCACCGCAGCCCCGGCACGGAGCCCCTACATGGGCCTTTGTGCTCAACACCCCCCAGCAGGGAAGGCCAGGCACTCTCCCTTTCACACCGCCTCATGCAGACCCTCCCCGGCCGCCAGGAAACACGCCCTTTCCTGCACATTTTGTGAGGACACGGCCCTGATGCGTAAGGAACCAAGAGGCGCGATGCCCAGATTGCTACCCTTACTCTGCCCTAAATGCAAGCCAGCTCTGTGGATGAGAAAACACACTGAAGAAATGCTCACCAGCAGGAGACATGTGAAAAGCTGAAATCTAAGAGGGGAGGGTTGAGCCAGCCTTGAATGCCAGATCCCCATTCTTCTCAGAGCTTCCTCACGTCTTCTGACCTTGAGTAGTAAGTAAGCAAGCAAGCAAAACAAGCAAACCCTTTTAAGCCAAGAGATTTGTTTTTTACCATTTTAAAGAGGTTGAAGTTGTCTTCTATTTTCCTATGTTAGTCAAAGAAGGATGCAAACTCTCATTGAATCAACGGAAAACATCTTCAACGCCAACGAAACAACTGCGCGTGCCTGCCTTTACGAGGCCACCAGGCCCTCCGGGCCCGAGGAGAAGCGTCTGTCAGACAGACGGCCACACACCCTCTGGGGGCCTCATGAGCTGAGCCGGCGGTATTCTCTCAGCGCAGGCAAGCTGTCTGCAACGTCCTCCAGGCAGAAATCTGCCGGGAAGCTGGGGAGCAACCAAACGAGCCCCACAAAGCCAGGAGCTAGAGGGACACAGGGAGCTGGCTCTCAACCAAGGCTCGCCGTTCTCCTCTGAAGTAAAGATACTGCGAAATGTAACCACTCAAGAATGAGGGGAAATTGGGAATGGTCAAATGAGGAAGATGGACTTAAGGTGCTCTCCCTCAGAAATGCTCTACTCCCGCTGACGGCTCGGGCACCTGCACCTTCCTGGACGCCCGCGGCCTGGGGCCACCCACACATGCCCATGCCCGCCGGGCAGCTGAGGCCCACACCCTCCAGCTGAGCCTCATGGCAGCCATCAGACACCAAATTCGCTGGAACATTTGAGCAGCTACTTCAACAAACCACCAAGGGGACTGGACCCATATCTGGATAAACTGAGCAGGCAGCTGGCTTTCTTCTACCCCCCCATACCACTCCCCCCTTGACCAGCCACGCAAACAAGAGCCCCCCGCAGCAAGTCCCCAGAGGGGGTGCGGCTCATCCGAGAAGGCAGGGCTGCCCCTACTGAGAGCGTGCTGCGGGGAGGCTGTGCTGCGGGGAGGCTGTGCTGCGGGGAGGCTGTGCTGCGGGGAGGCTGTGCAGGGGCCAGGCTCTCGCACGGCCCAAGGCCAGGGCAGACTCCGCAGGCAGCCCCCGGCCACGCCCCAGCCCCAGGCGCAGTGCCATCGTCCAGAGCCAGTGGCCAGCCCCGTCAGGTGAGCCCGCACATCACTCACAAAGCATCTTCGGGCCGTTCCAGAGAGCCCTCAGCCATCACAGCCCCGCGCCACAGGGACATCCCGTGACGGCATCTTGTGAGGGCCTGGACCAGTGCACGCGCTCCGGTCCCGCTCCTGTTCACCAAGTCAGGCGTCAGGGGGCCAAGGAGCTGTGTGCCCACCCCAAGGCCCAGGCCTCTGCCGCTGAGCCCTGACCCGGGCGGAGGGCAAGCAGACACAGTCAGTGTGTCACGATCGCCAGCACCTCCCCCCGTGCTGGCTCTCCAAGCTCTGCAGGGCCGAGCGCGGAGCAGAGAGGAGGAGGAACAGCACCCTCTGAGTGGGCCACACGGCAAGGGGGGAGCGGCAGGGCCGGAGGCGGCGACACCGATTTCTGGGCCTCGGGGAGGGGCGTTCGTTAGTTCAGACCCTAGTGAGCACCCGGCCCGCAGGCAGGGCCTCAGCCAGCGCTGCAAGCAGGAGGCATGCCAAGACCCCGCGCTCCCCAAGGGTGCCTGCCCCTCCTCGGGGAGCCCGAGCCAGCAGGCCGCAGGCACGCAGAGAAAGGGCTTGAGGGCAGAGTGTCCACCTCAGACGCATCCAAACCAAGGAAAGGCACCGATGTGCACGCATGTGCACAGAGCACAACCGAGCCAGGCCAGGGCCGAGGGCACTGATGTGCACGCATGTTCACAGAGCACAACCGAGCCAGGCCAGGGCCGAGGGCACCGACGTGCACGCGTGTTCACAGAGCACAACCGAGCCAGGCCAGGGCCAAGAGCACTGATGTGCACGTGTGTTCACAGAGCACAACTGAGCCAGGCCAGGGCCAAGGGCACTGATGTGCACGCATGTGCACAGAGCACAACCGAGCCAGGCCAGGGCCAAGAGCACTGATGTGCACGTGTGTTCACAGAGCACAACCGAGCCAGGCCAGGGCCAAGGGCACTGATGTGCACGCGTGTTCACAGAACACAACCGAGCCAGGCCAGGGCCGAGGGCACCGATGTGCACACGTGTTCACAGAGCACAACCGAGCCAGGCCAGGGCCAAGGGCACCGATGTGCACGTGTGTTCACAGAGCACAACCGAGCCAGGCCAGGGCCAAGGGCACCGATGTGCACGTGTGTTCACAGAGCACAACCGAGCCAGGCCACGGCCAAGAGGGGCGGTTGGAATCAAAGGGAGCTTAAACTTCATGTGCCTTATTTGAATTTCTTTTGATGAGCATTTATATATTATATGCATAAGTACAAATAAAAACTACAGAAAAAGCCCCACACTCGCTCCCCATGCGGCAGTGCCACTGGCAACGGCCAGCCGGACAAGCAGAGGTGCTCACGAGAGATGGGGCTCCTCCGGGGAGGCTTGGCACAGCAGGAGCCTGGGCGCCTGGGGACACAGCAGAGGGGGCCACCTGGGGACGCTGCCACCATCTGCCCATCAGGAGCGCCAAGTGCGGCCGGAGGGAGGTTCCTGAAGGGCCATTGAATCAAGAAGGATTATTAAACCACTGCAGCCTTCACCACACATCAAATCAGAGGCCAGAGGCCAAAGTGCCCCCAGCTGGCACGAGGAGTGTTGATTTTCCAGAGCCTTCTAACCTAGAGTACTTGAAGCTGCCCCCCGAGGGTGCCCTGGGGATTGGCTATGTGCCTGTAACCAGCAGGAGTCAGGCCAAGTGCCATCACAGCCCGAAATAGCACAGGCGTACTCAGCAGGAAGAGCCAGCCACCCCCAAACTCCCGCTCCAAAAGCTGGGCAGCGGAGGCCTTCAGAGGGCCCTGGGATCCGCCGACTCAGAGATGACAGGAGAGCGGCAGTCCTAACTGCAGCCCGGGCTGTGGCACCTGCTGCTTAGACTCTGGGTTCAGCAGCAAAGCCTTTTACCTCTAACTGGTGGGCTTTGAAGGGGGAAAGTCTCTGTTCCATCTGCAGCTGAGTTTTGGCTCGAGCTCAGCTGCGAGCAGAACAGGAGCCCGGGGAGTGGGGCCCAGTGGTTCATCCTCGAGGCAGAGGCACCCCAGCTCCAGCAGAGCTGTTCTGAGGCTCCTGACAGCAGATGCCAGGACTCTCGCTGAAGCTCACAGTGCTGTTTCAGTGGGTCTGAAAGACACGAGATCCGGAGGACTCCCGTTTCTAAAATGAATCAAACAGCAACAACCAGAAAACTAATTAACAAGCAAGAAACCTCAAGCTCTCCTCCAAGGTGTTACTTTCCAGAAGAGAAGCCCGCAGGACGCAGAGCCACAGCACAGAGAGCGGGTCAGGGGCCCTGTCAGAGAGGGCCCGCCCCAGCGGGGGTGGACGCCCCCCAGGCGGGCTTCTGCGGAAATCAAGCGCAAGCAGGACAGGACGCATCACGGAGAGACGCTTGGTGCGGAAGCCCAAACGGAGCAAGGTGGCACGGCTGCAAAGCCGCGGGACGTCCTGGGGAGCCAGGGGGTTTTGATAATCTGACCCAGTCATGCAGGGAGGGAGGAGGCAATGGCAACCCGCTCCAGTATTCTTGCCTGGAGAATCCCATGGACAGAGGAGCCTGGTGGGCTGCTGCCCATGGGGTTGCACAGAGTCGGACACGACTGAAGCGACTTGGCAGCAGCAGCAGCATGTAGGGAGGCTGGGGAGGATTCACACCACCAAAGACAGGCAAAGCCTGGCGCACAGCCCAGGCCGGGAGAAGCGGCTCTCGGCCCTGAGGCCACGCGGGGCGCTGGCTACTCCAGAGAAGGAAGCCTGTGACCACTGGCCATTCTGAGGCCACAGGAACCACCCTTTAGGGGAAGAAGGCCATCGGTCTCTCAGGACCAAGCCCGGGGCCAGTCCACGCCATCCTGGCCACATGGTGGACGGCGGCCATCGGACTGCTACTCGGGCTGCTGTGTCCCAGATGGACGGAGAGCAAGTCACTCTTTCCCCGAGAGGTGGCCCAGAGATGCGGGCTCAGGCACACACCCAAAGGGCACCCGTCTGAAGGCCCGCGTGGGGCACCCAGCGCAGGGGCCCTCGTCAGGCCACAGCCCACCTCCGCGACCAATGGCGGTTTCCACACGAGACCAGGCTCTCTGCCCAGCAGCCGCCCTGCCTGCCTGCCGGGACGAGAGGCCCGGGCTGCTCCAGGTCACCGCACATCTACAGGCCTTCCCAACTCCAGGTCACCACGCTGGAGACCACGCTGCTCCTGTCTCCCCAGTCACAGGGAGGCCTGCGAGACCAACCACTGTACTTGCAGCCCCCGAAGCCCACGTTCCGCGGGCCCTCGCCCGAGCTACTCTCTCAGCCCCAGGCCTCGTCCGCTGACGGCACTCCCACACCCCTGCCAACAGCCCTCAACCTCGGGCCTTCAGGAAATGGGAGCTGGAGGAATGAAAAAGGCAGTCGGCCCGTGCAGAGCAATAGCTGTCAACTCGGCTCTGCCAGAGCTTGAGCTCAGAGCACTGGGTCAGTTCAGTGCTACCAGTCAAATAAATTACAGCCCCTCTATAAAGTAGATTAAAAAGGTCTGATACATACCAAGCAAACATAATACCTATTTGGAAAGTAACTTTTCTAAAACTTAGCATTACAAACTTATACTTTAGAATCAGACATTATACAAAAATTTTCAAAAGAGAAAATAATTATTTCATGATGAATTAAGGCATTAGAAACTTATAACCACTTATAATGAAATAATCATATCATTTCTAAATGATGTTTAGTTAAGTATAACAATAAGAATAATTTGCATGGTAAGTCTGGCAAAAATATATTAATAAAAAACTTCCCATCCGAAGTAATCAAGCCTGGCCACTGTTCCCAAAAGTTGGCGAAATCAGGTAATCAATATCCGTATCTCAAACATTTTAATTTAAAATATTACATGTACAAAATCATCCTCCAAGCTGCAAACTTTTTCTTCAAATACGGGTCCACTAAACTGAAGTTTCATGTTATATTTCTGTATAAACCACAAATCATAATTCATTATTTCAGCCATCTTCCTGAATCGTACAGCTTTTCTCCTAGCCTTCTATAGTCGATTCACTTTACTCAACAGCGTCTTTTTAGCAATCTTCCTTTGAGACTTTCCGAAACATTCAACTTTGCTTTCACAAAAACACTGCTCTTCACACATTTTCCACCAGATTCTTACAGTATTTAATTAAACTGTGTGATTACAATAACATGGGGAACTGGCAGAGAAGCAGGCGCATCTCGGAGAGCCCAGCACCGCTCAGGGGCCCACGGCCCCTGGGCATCCTGCCAGGACGAACACGAACACGGGGCTGGCTCTGGAGGTGGGAGAGGGATGGGGTGGGGCTCTTAACCTGAGGGGCGTCCGGAGGAGGCTGCATCTACTCTTTAAAGACATTTCTGTCTGTGGATAGTGCCCTTTAAAATGTCTTTAAAAAAAAAATTAGCCTACGTCCCAAGCATCTGCTGTCCTGCAGAAGTCTATCAGGACGTTTCAGAGAAAGATGAGGGGTGCTGGCCAGTTTCAGGAGAGGCACTTAGGTGCAGCGCCCTTCCAAGAGCTGCTACCCTACTTTCTGAAAGAATCAGACACAGCATAGACGGGAGACCAAGTGCAAAACGCAGATTCCACAAACCACCAAAACCCAGAGAGGCAACAGCAAGCAGCTAATGCCTCAGATCCCAGCTCCATCCACTCCTAGCTACGTGACCTCTGACAGTTACTCACCTCTCCAAACCTCAGGACCCGCCTCAGGAAGATGACTGCAACGATCGTATCCGCCACGTGCGGCTGTCCTGAGAATGCTGCACGTGAAGGGCTTCACGTGGAAGAGCATCGTGCTACGACGAATTACAGGCATACAGAGCACAGAGGCAAAACGGCGTCCGTGTCCAATCGGAAAGCAAAGTGGCAGCTACTGGTGACCAGTGTGAACCCACCGAGAGTCAGACTCACATGAATCAGCATTCCCAGCTCTGCTTCGGTTACTGGAGCACAGGCCGATGCGGAAACGCGTGACGTGTCGCGAGAACACCTAGCTATTCCCGGCCTCACTCCAGAGCAGACATGAGGAGGCTCTGACCGTCTCCGGGCACAGCTCCGAAAGGGCCGATTAACAAGGAGAGCCCAGCGTGCAGATGGCAGGGGCCCTGCTCTAGAGGCCCTGTCCAGGTCCACTTCTGCTCCTCCCCGGACACAAAGCAGGGGCGACCTGTGGTCCCCACAGGGGCCTCAGCACACACCTGGGAAGCCGGCTGGACCCCTTCGGGGCTCTCGTCTCTGCTGGCGGCGAAGCCCTCCAGGACAAGGCCCAACCCCCGGACCCCCCCCAAAACTTCACCAACCATCCAGAACAGACCATGCCCACCGATCTCCAGGTAATACAAAATGAAGCCAGCACCTGCTCAATGACCATCAGAGTCCATAAAACCGCTCGGGGATGGGCGAGGAGGGGCGGGAGAAGGGGGGGACTGAGAGCCTGGCTGTGCACCCCACCCCGAGGACGGAGAGGACGGGGCCCCTGCAGCCAGCCGGGACCCGCAGACACAGGGCTATGGCTCATGCGGCTGACATGCGTGGCAAAGGCGAGCCCGTGGCCACCTCGGGGTCTATCAGCGGCTGGCTGCTCTGTGGCCAAGAAGATCTTGGAGCTGGCCCCCCGCGGCAGCACACGCAGGTCCGGTTTCACCCGGCCGTCCACTGGCAGCAACTCGGCCGAACTGCTTCAGGGAAGTGAATTACACGGCTCCCCAGACGCATGTAAATAAAATGAAGAGACTTCAGCTTTACAGTTGCTGCCTTCGAATCCTCCCTCCCGACTCAGGCAGGATTAAAAGGACTTCAAAGCAGCCTGGGCTCCAATTAAGCCCGTGTGACCACCCCAGGGACGCTGGAACATTCCTCTGATTAACAAGAGGCACTCTTTGAACTGTCTGAGCTAAAAAAAGAGGTTAGAACCTTTCAAACAAATGCCATAATTTTCTCTCCCTGCTCCCTCACTCTCTGGAAAAGTTGATCTTTTGAATGCTTTAAACATTAAAAAAGAAAGCTGGATAATAACCCCAAACACAACTTGAGCCATGAGCTCAGAACAGGGCCGCGGGCAGCAAGCTCAGGGTGCCGTGGCAGGCCAGCCTATGTCAGCACAAGCACGTCCACACCAAGCTGGGAGAGAGGTCAGCAGGACCAGCCGGTGGGGCCGAGCCAGGGGCTTCCAACAGACCCACAGGTCTGCCGTCGTGGGTGACGAGGGCGCCAACAGAAAGCAGACCCCGCAGAGCCGCTGGGCGCAGGGCAGAGCTGCCGCCAGTGAGGACCGCAGGCACACTCAGCGGGGGCCACGCTGGACCTGCCGAAGAGGGGGACGCACAGGTGCGTGGCCGGGGTGACACAGGACAGGGCCACGTGAGCCCAGAGTGTGAGGCAGCCCCTCGGGGGGGGGGGGGGGGCGCCCGAGGACTCGAGGCGGGAGGCACACAAGGAGGTGTGCGTCCCCCCCCGGCCCTGGCGCCAGACCGCCTGTGGGCGCACGGGGCTGCAGGAAACCATGTCCGGCCCCCAGCCCACACAGGGCCTCCAGAGATGTGCAGCCCCCGATACTAATAGGCCTACTGCACACATGTCAACAGTTGGGTCAAACCTATCGGGACCATCCATGTTTTACGGTCAAGAATAAGCTTTGAGATTGTTATAATCAGGAAGAAGGCGAGGGAAAACCTTGAATGGGCAGAAAAAGACAATTTGGTGCCCTATCTAGCTACCTATGAAGTACCTCTGTTTCCTAACCTTTGAGCTATTTCACAAGTTAGTGAGTAGAAAAAAGGGGTTTCCAGGTGGCTCAGTGGTAAAGAATCCACCTGCCAATGAAGGAGATGTGGGTTCAATCCCTGGGTCGGGAAGAACCTCTGGAAGAGAAAATGGCAACCTACCCCAGTCTTCTTGCCTGGAGAATCCCATGGACAGAGGCGCCTGGCGGGATACAGCCCACAGGGTCACACAGAGTCGGACACGACTGAACACACAAGCATAGGAGAAGAAAGCCAGCAGAGACGCAGACAGACCGCGCTCGCAGAGACGCCAGCTCCAGCCTGCGGAACACTGGGGCTCAGCAGAGACGCAGATAGCCCGCGCTCGCAGAGACGCCAGCTCCAGCCTGGGGAACACCAGGGCTCAGCAGAGACGCAGATAGCCCGCGCTCGCAGAGACGCCAGCTCCAGCCTGCGGAACACCGGGGCTTACTGCCCGGTGGAGGCCGACAGCTCCCCAACACTGGCATCTGAAGTCGATCCCAGCGGTCCCTCTTTGATGACAAAGACATGGTTCTTTGAAATCTCCTTTGGACCAGCTTACTAGCCCTTCACTTACTCCTGAGCTAAATACAATACGTAACACCTCTAGATGGCTAGATTAATATAACCAAGACTACTATGTTTAAAACTACAAACTATTGCTGTGAGGATGAAAGGGGCATAGACACCATGAAGTGAGAAGCCCTTAAGACGCCAATCCCCTCCAAACTGACCTATAAACTCAATGCAAAAATCAACACACATCACAACAGGGCTTTCTGGCAGATATTGACGACCTATTTATAAAACGCATATAGAAAAGCAAAAGAACCTTTACGAGCTTAATGTTAACAAAGGGAAAATTTAGACGACTTGCAGTACCTTATTTAAGACTTACTATAAACACACAGCAATCGAGAAAGCATAGTATTGGCATGAAGATAGTCATGTATCAACATCAGAAGGCCACACAGACACCAAATTTACCTGAGAAAAACAAAGCAGCTCCAAGGGGGAGGAGCAACTTTACCAAACAAGCCCCTGACGCCGGACGAAAGCAGGGGAAGGGGAACCTCGACTCCAGCCTCAGGCTCCACACGACAGGAACCAGACGCCAGTACGTAAAGATTAAAGCAGAAAGATTCTAGAAGAAAGCATAAGAAAGTTCGCTTCCAGCCATGAAATGTGAGAAGACTCCTTAAAGCACAGAAACCACCACCCATAAAAGACCAAGCTTGATAAATGGACTTCATCAAAGTCGAGCAGCACCGCTGAGACTTAGCGGCTACGGTTAACTTCTTACTGATAATTTCCTACCGTGAAAGGTCTGGTGAGTGTGTAATAAGAGTAACGGGACTGAGGAGGAGGCTGTGTTGTTTCTGTGGCGCCGAAAACAAAGACGTAGAGGCGGCCGAAGCCCTGGGCCCCAGGCTCCCCGCGGTCACCACTGCCGTTAGGCTGCCCGCAGCCAGGGCGGGGGCCCCCCACCCTGATCCTGGCTCCGCAGCTCTGCCGACATCTCCAGGAACCGTGTGTCCCCCAGCCCCCTGGACGTGAAGCCGCGCCACCTGCACACAGGTCCTCCTTCCTCCCCAGTCCGGGGGTCTGGGGGAGAGACCACATCACGCCCACTGGAACAACCACAATTTCTTTTTAAACAGCTCAAATTTGGTGAAGCTACGATGCAACAGGAACTCCCATATGGCGTGGACAGGCAAGTAAACTCACACAGCCATGCCGGAAGGCACCTGGCGTTCTCCTGTGCTCTCGGGAGCGCACCCGAGAGGAGCAGCAGCACAGGTGTGCGCGGACCCGGCCGTGAGTGTGCACAGCAGCTTCGCGCACGGCAGCCAGCACCTGCAGACAGTCGGGACGTGCACAGAGGGCCAGGCCACGCAGCCTCCGCTTCCAGCACCGAGCAGAAGGGCCGAGGCTGGGCCTCAGACGCCAGAGTCAGGCGGGGGACGGGGTGAAGGAGAGGGGTGCTGGAGGGGCTCGCTCTGAGCCTTATCGAGGGACCGGGCAGCCCCCAGCCTCTGCTGCCTCAGCCTCATCGCAGCCCCAGGAGCCCCAGGCAGAGCCGGACAGCAATTAAGCGACACACACACTTGCTGTTGCATTCGTTCACAACTGAAGAACAGACAGAACCAGCCTACAGTCACGGAACCGAGAGCAGTGGTGTCCCTGGGGTAGGAGTCGACGGGAAGAGAGGAAAATCTCTGAGCCTATAGAGACTCCGTGAACTTCACTGAGGGGCTGGCTGACAGGTGACACAATTTCAAAACTTAAGGTCAATCCTTTCACTGTATTATTATCCTCAATTAAACATTTTTAAAGGAATTGAAAAAATTTTTCCTTTTTTTAAGGCCACACTAAATGCCACTGTCAAAGGAAGTGAGCGAGACGTAGCAATACACAGCATTCTCGGAAGTCATCAGCTTTCAGATTTCTGGGAAGCAGAGCCCACCTTTAATCCCAGGAAGCTGGTGGGACTGGAGGGGACTCCTGTCCTAATCTGGATAAAGGCAAGAATGTGTCCTCCCACCACTGGCAGGGATCTCCGCTACCATGAGGCCGCCACTCTCTCTCAGCGAGCCCACGGCCAGGGGGCAGCACTTGGGAGACCCAGGTCCCAGGTGGGAAGAGTGGCCGAGAGCCTGGAAGACTAGGGCAGCAATGCAGATTCGGAGGAGGCAGCCCTGTCGTCTAAAATGGCCTATCCTGGGCTTCCCTCGTAGCTCAGTGGTGGAGAGTCCCACCAGCCAACATAGGAAGCGTGGGTTCGATTCCTGATCTAGGAAGATCTCATGTGCCACGGAGCCACCGGGTCTGTGTGGCACGACTGCTGAGACTGAGCTCTGGAGCCCGTGAGCAGCGCCTTCTGAGCCCACGTGCTCCAACTACGGAAGTCCAAGAGCCCTAGAGCCCGGGCTCCGCAGCAGGAGAAGCCCCCCAGTGAGGGCCTGGGCTCCATAACAAGAGAAGCCCCCAGTGAGGGCCCGGGCTCCGCAGCAGGAGAAGCCCCCCAGTGAGGGCCCGGGCTCCACAGCAGGAGAAGCCCCCCAGTGAGGGCCCGGGCTCTGCAGCAGGAGAAGCCCCCCAGTGAGGGCCCGGGCTCCATAACAAGAGAAGCCCCCCAGTGAGGGCCCAGGCTCTGCAGCAGGAGAAGCCCCCCAGTGAGGGCCCAGGCTCCATAACAAGAGAAGCCCCCAGTGAGGGCCTGGGCTCCGTGCCCAGAGGCTGGGTCCCTCTCGCCACAGCTGGGGACAAGCCCACAAGGCAACAGACACCCAGCACAGACAAGAAAAAAACGCTAGTTTTCTAATAATTTTTTAAAAAATAAATAAAAGTCTATACTGAATAGCACCATGATTTAAGATCCACTTTTTAAGGGGGAAAAAATATTTTACATGAAAAAAATGAATGGCAAACAATAATTACTCAAACTCGAGTATTTGGTAGCCATCTTCTCAAAAATGAGTTGATTTAAGTTTCTCACTTCAAAGAAAACAACTAGAGTCCATGCAATCCCTTTCAAACCCCAATCACACTTCTGCAGAGGAATAAAACTCCACCCTAAAATTCATATAAAATCTCAAGGGATCCAGATTAGCCAAAACAACCTTGAAAAAAAAAAAAGATCAAGTTGGAGACTCATATTTGCTGATTTCAAAACTTATTACAAAGCCACAGTAATCAAAACAGAGTGGTCCTGGCATAAAGGCAGAACGCAAACCAGTGGGACAGAACAGAAAGCCCAGAAATAAACCCTAGCACGCACGGTCAAATGACTTCTGACCAGAGAGCCAAAACTACTGAATGAGGGAAAGGGTAGTTTTCAACAAATGCCAGGAAGACTGAGACGAAATCTGGACCCTTACCTAAGACTGCATACAGAAACAAACTCGAAGCAGCCCAAGGAGCTAAAACCACAAAGCTCGTAGACGACAGCACAGGGGAGCCTCTCCCGACACTCGATTAGGCGACGATTTCTCGGCTGTGACACCAAGAACACAGACAGCAAGTGGAAACACGGGTGAGCTGGGCTTCAACCAAAACCTTCTGCACAAAGAACACTGTCGAGGGAGTGAAACGGCAGCCCACAGACCGGCGAGAACAGACACATCTGGTGAGGGCCGAGTTAATACCCAGAATACATCAAGAATCCTCACAAACCAACATCAAGAAAACAACGCGATTTAAAAAGTGGCTTAGGACGTGAACAGACATTTCTCCAAAGACAGACAGACACAGGCCCGAGAAGCCCCTGAAAAGATGCTCGCCGCTGACTATCGTGAGGGACACGGAGACCAGAACCACAGTGGGGACACCTGCACGTCCGTGGAAGCGTCTATTAGCAAGACATACCAACAGAGAAGAAGCTGCTGGGAAGAAACGGGAGCCCCTGTGTGCTGCTGGAGAGTGTGAAGCGGCGCATGGCGGGAGGAGGGGAAGGAGGGGCTCCCCCTGGAAACAGCAGTTAGCAGGACAGTCTACACCCACTAAAGAGACTACGCTTGAGTAAAGCCCTTGCTACAAAGAGAAGGAGAGGCCCAGAGATGGCTTCACTGGTAAATCCCATCAAACATTTAATTAGGAAATAATGACTATTATATACAAACTCTTCTAAGAAAAGAGGACATCCTTACCAACTGATTTCACGAAGCCAAAATTACCCTGATGCCAAAACCAGATTAAGATATTACAAGAAAACTATAAAGCAATACTCCTCAGGAACAGAGAAGCAAAGAAACTTAATGAAATACTAGCATATCAAAAGAGTAATATACCACTGCCAAGGAGGGGGGTTTTATCCCTGGAATGCAAGGTTGGTTAAGGACTGGAAGAACATCAACTGATACACTAACTACATTACAGAACGCTGAATAAAGCCCTCCTCCTCATCCCAAGAGAGGCGTAAAAAGCATCTGATGATAATCAAAACTCAGTCATAATTTTAAAGCAAAAACTTTCAGCAACGAATAAGATAAAACCTCCTTACCCTGAGAAGCAGCATCCCAAGAACCTAAAACCAACACCACACTCGATGAGCAAAAGCCAAAGGCTCCCCTCGAAGACCGGCCACCAGGCGCGGCTCCGGCCTCGTCACTCCTGCTCGAACCTGCACTGGGGAGTCAGCGCGCGCGGCGGGGCCGGAAAGCAGGCACGCAGGCCGGCGGACGGCGAGCGCGTGCGCCGGAGCAGATGGAAAGGCGAGACCTGCGCCGCCAGCCGCCCCTCACGAGGCGGAGCGCGGGGGTCCAGGCCTCGGCCGGGGCCTCTGCAGCGGCTTGTCACGGCCCGATGACCCTCCCTGGGGAAACAGCCCAGAGACTGTCAGGGGCCACAGTAAGACTCTCCCAAGCTTCAGAGCGCACACATTAAACACTCCAACTCAGAATTTTAGGGTAAAACATTTGTAAAATTGCTTTCTATAAACACACAAACTTTTCTGTGCCATCACAACTAAAATTGCTCTTTTTAACCGTTAGTATAATCCCTTTCTAACTCGGTCCTCCAAATAAACATGCAGTGGAAGGCAGCTTCTGACGTGGCTCCCCAGATCCCCACCTCCTGGAATTCACCCTCTGCAGCCGTCTCCCCCAGCGTGGACTGGACTGACAGACTTGCTTCTGGTGACGTGAGCCTGGCTAAAGTGGGGCAGCTCCTCTGTGGCCAGGGCACGAAGCACGGCTGCCCGCTCCGCCCCGATCAGGCCAGGCCAGCGGCCACACAGTCCTGCTGAGGGACGTGCCGGGGAGGGCCCCCGCGGCAGCGGACAGGAGGCCTCAGGCCGACAGCCACCAGGCCCTGAGTCCCTCCCACGTGCGAGTGAGTGAGAAGCGGAGCCTTGCACTGGAGCCTTGAGGTGCGTGTGGCCTCGTGAGAGATCCAGAGTCCTACAGATTCATGACCCATGGAGACTCGAGATACCAAGGTCTTGGGGCAGAGTCTGCCGCACAGCAACGGGTCACTACCGTGTCTCCATCACCTCCCATCTCCTCCAAGACCCCGGGAGGTGGGCAGAATCAGCTCCATCCTGCAGATGAGGAGCTCGGCCAAGGAAGCGGCTCCACCAGAGACAGCCTGTAATCGTCTCCTCCACACAGACTGCCCCCCTCTCCGTGATGACCTGAGGCGGTTTCTAAGAGGTCAAGTTGAAAACAGAGCAGCAAATGTGATCCTGGTGTTTACCAGGCTCCACCGCAGCCCCACACAGAAGCCCTTCCACCCCCAGCCCATCACCAAGACAGAGCACACAGCCCCGAGCCTCCACTCCTCACGGATTCATTCACAAAGCGCCTACAAGACAAGTTCTCCCACTAGGAAGCAGAGCAAAAAATGAAACAAATGTTCTTTAAAAAGCCTGGACCTTCCCCCAGCCCTCCCTATCCTGTCCAGCCTGGGCCTCCTGCTCAACTCAGAATCAGTGAGAAACGTGCCCTCCAACCCCCGGGGCTTGACTGTAATTCAGACACAGAGACAAGACTGAAGACTGTTCCCAGAGGCCCCAGTAAGCGCGAGAGCCTGGGGGCAGGAGGGCCCAGGACACACACGGGGCCAGAGAGGCGGGCGTGGCGAGGATGGGCGCTGCGGGAGGCTGGCAGACGGTGTGCCTGAGACGTAGGCCGCCCGTGCTCCCTAACCAAGCTGCACACGCGTCACCTTCAAATACGGCTCCGTGGGCCCAGGTGGTGCTTTTAAAAATCCATGTTCTCAGTTTCTCTTAAAGATGTGGACACACATCCTTGCAGGGTGGTCATCAGCTGGGGTACGGCAGGACTGACCCGGCAGCGGCTCAGTCACCCTGGCTCTCGCCTTCTGCCCCGTCACAGGACCGCGCACACAGTCACCTTCCCGGGACCCACGGAGCATGGACCACTAACGGAGGGAAGGGCAAGGGCTCGAGGAAGCACGAGTGGCGGTCTCCCTCGTGGACGGAGCGCCTGAGGATCAGGACGGGGGTCTGCCAGCCACACAGTCGCTGGAGAGTCCACAGAGGCAGGCGGCGTGGCTCCAGACGTCGCACGGGAAATGGTCCCCCCAGAAGGCGGTCTCTCCAAGGATGAGGAGTGGCCCTCTGGAGACCCCGCGCCCACTTCCAGGTGGCCACAGAGAGCAAGTTTATTCTCACTTTTATTAATAACACCCCTGTAACACAGAATTAGGATGAAGGCAGCTTATTAATTATAAATCCATATTTGGGGCTGAAAGGGGGACCCCCTGAGATTACAATCATTATCCCCTCCTCCCACGCTCCTCCTCCAAGATAAGAGCTTTGAATCCAGGAGCCGAAGAAAGACTATCAACTATGAAGCTGGTAGATTAGCAAAGGGCGGAATGGAAATGAGGCGGAGTGCAGTCACTGGGAACTGACTCTCCAAGGAATAAAGCTGAAGACAAATCCCTCCTGAGGAACGGGGGCAAGAAAGGTGGCTTTCCCCCCACCTGCCTCTGCTCTGACACTCACGTCATGCCCCAAGGAAACGACAGAAAGGATGTCATTAATAAATTTATTTCAACTTTCTTTTCAATGGTGCTGAGAAGTATATGCAAATCCATCCGTAATTAGGTTTAAAAATTCCATTTCATGGAATAATCAGACTTCAAAAAACTCAATTTTAGTTTTAATCAGATTTTAACAAGGATATTAAGTCCATTTCATTTAGAAAAAGGAAAACTGTGAATTTAACACAAAATGTATTCAAGCTTAGCCCTGGGAGATAATTAAATAAAATTAATTTGGCAAGGGTTGTCAGTAAACGGAAGTACCCAGAGCCGTGTTCATGCTCTTGATGGAAACAAAAGCAACTCGTTCCTGTCCAGACAGACAGACGGAGCGGCGGCCTGCTCCACGGTCTGGGTCCGGGCCCAGGGGGGCCTAGGAAGGCGGGGACGGAGAGCCCTGGATGCCACTGCGGGCCCTGAGTCTGTCCTTTCCCTCCCGAAGCTGGACCCCAGGTCCGACCCAGCACGCTCACCCGCCTAGCCACCGAGGAGTGAGACAGGGGACACCCAGTCCAAGCCTGACAGGACGGCTTCCCCACCCCGGGCCAGGCAAGGCTGAGCCCCCTCGGCCCCCAAAACAAGGCAACAATGAGCTCAGTGCCGGAGCAGGGATGGCGCTCAGTGGTCTCCGCGACCTCTCCAGTTGGGCATCTGCCCCACCCACCTGCTCAACAAGCGTCTGCTGGGAACTCGGCTACCAGGAAGAGGGCAGACAGAAAGGAGGGCCCCGCGCCCCGCCGCAGGCCCTGGGAGTGAACTGCTCCAGGGCTCTGACCTGGAGGAGCCCGTCCCACAGGCATCTCCCACCCTGAGCGGGAGCTCGGGCCCAGCGCCAGAGGCCGGCAGGGCAGGTGCTGCCCCTGAGACGCAGGTGCCAGAACCTGCACCAGGCCCACTTCCAATAACCGCCCCAAACAAGGCCACGTCCGCAGCCAGACTCTCCCAAACCAGAAAAGAGGAGAAAGCTATGCCATGCCCCTGCACGAGCAGAAAGCCACAAGGAAAACAAGCTGCGGGGAGAGCAGCGAGCAGGGCTCTGGGCCGGTTCTTTAAACCAAATGGCCCGGCCTGGACCTTAAGGCAGGGCTCAGCCCACTGTGGCCTCCAGGCAGACCCCGCCGCCACCTCTTTTAAACAATAAACCTCTCCTAGAACGTGGCCACACCCACTCACTCACACACCACCCGGCAGCTTTCCCGCTGGATAACCGAGAGTTCTGTTTTGTCCAGGACCACCCTAGTTCAAGCATGAAGAGTCCCCACATCCCGGGCCAAACGGGAGGGCTGGCCACCCTATCCTGTGTCGCAAAGACAGAGCTAAACACTTACTACAGAGACTTCATGGACCACAAAGCCTTCCATGTCTACTACCTGGCTCTTTACAGAAAAAAACATTGCCAGCCACTGCTATAAATCCACCGTCACAGGTCCTGACTGTGGAACTGTGAGAACTCTAGCCGTCTAACTGGATAAGACAAGAGAGAGTGCATTCTGCTACCAGTCTGCATCTGAAGACTCACGCTTTGATAACTTACTAGTGACCCCTAGGGGACATCCCCGGCGCTGCAACCAAGCTCTAACTGCTAAGTTGCCGCTTCAGTCGTGTCCGACTCTGAGCAACCGCACAGACAGCAGCCCACCAGGCTCCCCCGTCCCTGAGACCCTCCAGGCAAGAACACTGGAGTGGGTTGCCATTTCCTTCTCCAATGCGTGAAAGTGAAAAGTGAAAGTGAAGTTGCTCAGTCACGTCCGACTCCTAGCGACCCCATGGACTGCAGCCTTCCAGGCTCCTCTGTCCACGAGATTTTCCAGGCAAGAGTACTGGAGCGGGTCGCCTCTAGTAAATAATAAAAATGCCCCAACTGAGGGAAACACCAGCAGCAGCTTCCAGTGACTCTCTTCCCAACTAAGTCTAGCAGGAAAAGTCTAATCCTCCCACGGGCAGACCTGGAGAAACTGTGGCTCTCGCTCCAGACAGCTACGGCGAAATGAATGCTGCAACAAGCCCCGCGAGCTCCTTGGCTCCCGTGAGTGTGAGTCATGGGCACACTGTGCTGTGTGGCCTGCCACACACGAAACCACAGTGTGCTCGCCTCCATGAGAACGCAACGCTGTTGGATAGATGGCGCTAGACGCAGCGTTTCCACAGACCTTCAATCTGTAAGAATGCAGTATCTGCAACGCACAGTGAAGCAACGCACCATGAAATGAGGCGCCCGCGCAAGAGGAGGCAGAAGACGAGCTCTGATGACAGGCGCCCCCTCCAGACCCAACACGCAACTTGCCCAGCCCAGGCAAGCGCGACGCAGGAGGCGCCTAGCAACACAGAACGGGAAGAGCAAGTGGGAGCCGGACACTGAACGCTCCACACAGACCCACAAACCCTCGAGAAGCAAACCACAGCACTCAGAAGAGACCAGACGAGGGAAAAGCCTTCCGGCCTCGCCGTGGGAGGGCCGTCTGGTTCCACAAAACTGAAGAGTCGTTTGCACGTAATAAAAACGGCCACCCTTCTACCTCAGCCATCTTCCTGAGCAAGACAGGACTGTGCTGCGGCCTCAGAAGTTAACCGTTCCCCTCCTGAGCGACCGCCGTCTTCCTTCACCCCGCAGCCCAGAGGGGTCAGCCTGAACAAAGGCAGAAGTCGGACACGCCCCCCCCAACCCAGCTCTCAGGCCGGCAGGACCTCCGAGCCCCAGTGCACTGGGAGCCGTCAGGTCTGAAAGAGCGGCTATCAGCCGTGGGCTTCCTGCCCGCTGTGGGCTGAGCGCTGCCTGGGCCAAACGGGTGGGCAGCTCCCCAGCAGAAGTCTGAGCGCCAGCAGCAGGCGGGCAGACTCACAAAGGCACAGCCTCCAGCTGCAGGCACCATGTGGCCAGCCAGATGGACCGAGGTCATGCAGGGCAGAGCTCCCCCGCCAGGCCAGGCCCAGCCAAGCGGCCCCACAAAGGCGCCACAGACACTGCGCGACCCTGGCCAGGGAGCCCTCCCGTCGTCCGGCCCCTCCTCTGCCGAGCGGACAGAGCAGCAGCCGCCTCGTCCACGGCGCCGGGTGGCGGGCGAGCAGGACCCGCGTGCACGGGCGTGGACAGCCCCCCGCAGCTCTCCTCAGATGAGCTGCTGCCAGCACCGGTGGGGCCCTGCTCTGACGACCCCCTTCAGAGCGGAGACCACCTTCAGACAGACAAGCTTCGGGGCCTCGAGTCAGCCTCCAACTTCCAGACCAGAGAGACGTCTGGCCTTCTGTCCACCGCAGCGCTCAAGTGCAGCAAAGCTGCAGGTGAAGTTCGTCTCCTGCTCAGCTGAATGCTCCCTGAAAATGCCACTGTCTCGCATTCTCTACACAGACCCAGCTTCAACTCGCCGGGCCCAGAGGCCCCCTGCCAGTGTCGCTGTTACAAGCCTCTGTCTGTCCCATGAGCACAAAGCTGCAGAGTGTGACTCAGATCCGCAATGTCCAACCAACAGCAGGTCCGCAACTTAGAGTGCGAGGAAGAAACACGTGCGCGCCTCTCCCCAAAGTCACCACTCTCTCGACAGATGATGGACAGCTCAGGAGGACGGGCACCAACCCGAAGGGAAACCAGAAGGACGGATGGAGAGAAACTGGCCTTGACCAAGAGACACCTTCATGAGTTCCAAGACCTCCAGGCAGGAGAGCCACCCCCTCAACTGTCCACCACCACAAGACTAACACAATCCTCTGCCTGGGGGCAGACGTCCCAGCAAACCCTACAGGACACCCTGATCCAGTGGGAACACCTGCGCCCTCCTGGCACCGCGGGGCTCGGGAGCCTGCAGTGCCTCAGACAGTGGCCGAGACCTCCGCCAGGCGGGGCCCAGCCAAGGACCCAGGCCTCTCATGATGACAGCAGGGAGGAGAGAGGCCCACCTGTCCACGGTAGGAGGAAGCCCAAACCCCACAGCGTGACCCAAACCCTTCAGGATGCAACCCCTTCCACCCCACGCACCCACGCTGCAACTGCCTGAGACGAGAGACTCCTGAGCGGGCCTGTCTCTGGCTGGTACGCAGCTGCACGCGCCACTTCCTGGAGCAGGCCAGGGTCGCCCCCGTATCAGCTCTAATAGACCCGAGGCTGCTCACAAGCCGGCTCCTGCAGCCACAGCCCCGGGTCGGGAAGGAAGGGAGACAGCTACGAGGCTGGGCAGGCCTCGCTCAGACGGAGCCCACCCGCTGCCTCTCGGGAGCCGGGAGCCGCGGCTCGGGCCCCTCCCCTCCCCGCAGAAGCCTTAGGTTCTCAACCAAACGAAACACCTCAGGCAGCAGCTGCCAGCAGCCCCCTGAGGTGACCGGGAGGCACTGGCCCCAGAAGCCGCCCCCACAGGGACTGGGCGCCCAGGGCTCTGCTTGCCCCTCGGGTCAGCTGGACACCCGCCCCCAGGTCGCTGAGGACCAAGCAGGCAGAGCGGAGGTGCTATTTCGGGGTCTCCTTCGTTCAGCTCCAGCTCCTTGGCGCCTTGCAGGAAGGGGAGTTTTCATCAGAGACCCCTACGGCGCCCACCCTGCACTCCCCTCAGCCCAGCCTGGTCCCGAAGACTCCCCGCAGGACCCGCGTGGGCTCAGGGCTCTCACGTGTGTGCAGGGGGCTCCCCTCACTGACGAGGCAGAGGGGACTGGGTTGCACTCTCCCCACACCCCCGGGGATGCCACACGTAGGTCAGGGACATGGGACGGGTCAAGCTCTGCTGCAGGGGCTGGGAGGGCAGGGCAGGAAGGCAAGAAGTTGGCAACTCCCGACAAGCTCATCGGAGAAACCTCCAAACTCGTCCAGGGCCACCTGGCAGTGGCGACCCTCCCGACAAGCTCATCGGAGAAACCTCCAAACTCGTCCAGGGCCACCTGGCAGTGGCGACCCTCCCGACAAGCTCATCGGAGAAACCTCCAAACTCGTCCAGGGCCACCTGGCAGTGGCGACCCTCCCGACAAGCTTTAACGGAGAAACCTCCAAACTCGTCCAGGGCCCACCTGGCAGCGGGGACCCTCCCGGCCCCAGGGCCTGCTCTCTGGTTTCGCTCGGCCCTCCGCCCCAACCCCATTTCCACTCACCCGCTCTGCAGCACACATTTCCCCTCAGAACTTGACCTGAACGCCCCCCAACAGGACGCTGGCCCCACCAGGGACACACGATGTCCCACCTCCCTAGCAGGTCCCATCAGCCCCCTCCCAAACAACCCTCAACGCCAACTTCAGGCAAGCGCCAGGATGGGTCTTCCTGTTTTCTGTGGGGTGTTTTCCAGGCTTAAGATTAGTTCTGCGTGTCCGGGAACAATTCTAAACTGTCAGCAGCCTGCTTTCCTCCACTGGAGTCCCTCCCCTGCGTATCTCGGATAAAGCCTCGTGAGAGGGGGCCGTCTGAAAGCCAGCCCTGCTGGACTCAGCAGCGCCCTGCTCGCCCCGACGGCCTCCATGCGGTGGGCGCACTGGCCTGTGCTGCACTTGGGACACGCAGAGGCCCCAACACCCGCGGTCACAGCGGCATGAGGCCGGGGTCGGCACGCAGCAGCGAGGGTGCCTGTGAGGACCCCTGCAGCCTCAGCGCCAGCGTGAGCCACACACTGAGCCTCCCATCCTCAGATGCAGGGCCATGGAGAACCTCCCAGGCACCGCCAGGGGCTCCAGGCCAGCCAAGCAGCCGCCTGGGGCAGGTGACGGGGCCCAGGCGTCACTCAGACCTGCCGATCGCAGCCTCTACTGACAGGTCCACACACAGGAACACCTCTGTGCGCTCAGGAAGCCGACCTGAGTTCTTTGTCGGGCTGGAGAGGGAAGACACCCCGCAGGAGGGTAGCATGCGCTCCACGCAGCTCCCCACAGGTGCCAGCAAGGAGGGGGTGGTGTCTCCCAAGTCTCTCTGGCATCTTCTGCTCCCGAGTCAGGGTGAAGACAGAACAGGAAGGAAGCCTGCCAGGCACATCTGTGCCCTCTCTCCCGGAGCCCCAGGGGGCACCGGGGTCTGTGCCAAGGCAGCACGGCCCTGCCGCTCTCTCCTCAGAGCGCCCCCACCCCCACCAGCTGAGCGCACCACCGTCTGACAGCCAAGCCCACCCTCCAGGCGAGCCCCATTGCTGCTTGAGTGACAGCCTGCTCTCAGACCCCGAGGCCCAGGCCAGGAGCTGGCCACCCTGCACCCCAAACACTCGGCATCCCCAAGAGCACGATACAGAAACACCTTCCAAAGGCCCGCCACAGCACTGAGGTCTGGAGCACATGGTCTTCAGTGGGGGAAACGCTCACGGAGAGTCTGGAGTGCCGGACACAAACCGTGGGCCACAGCCCCAGCCCCAGGCCAGGGACGGGCCCGAGACAGACGCCCTGCCACCTGTGCTTGGCAGCCACCTCCTGCCAAACCCTAGAGCAGGAGCCCAGTCCCAGTCCCGGGGCAAGAGCCCAGCTCCCCCAAGGTACTGCGCCAGTCTGCAGACACCGGCCCTCAGCGGCCCCAGGAGCTGGGGTGGGTAGCCAGGTCTCCCTCTCGGCCCCCCAAGCCAAGGGGCTGCCCGGCGTCCTGCCTGGGGCTGCTTCCCCGGTGACCGTCTCAGGGGCCAAGAAGGGAAGGAAGGCACAGCCATTTCTTCTCAGATGCCCTGGTCACGGCACCGTGAAGAGCAAGGCCCCACGTCCCCGCTACAGGCGTGGGCCATCACATCACAGCCAGCCGCACCCGGAGGGCTGCCCACTGCCCCCCATGCCGGCCGCACCCCCAGCTCCCTGGGATGGAGGAATGAGGACAGACGGTCAGCCCAAGGGCCAGCCCGGGCCAGGAGGGGGCCGACACAGGTGTGCCTGACAGGCCCAGGGACACCAAGCGCCTTAGGGCAGATGTTCCCCACTGAAGGGGACAGCGAGCTCCCGAGGCCTCTAGAGACACAGCCTCCACAGCAGCAACCCCCACAAGACACAGGGCAGAAGCCGGGACCAGAGCCCTGCCGGGGTCGAGGGTCCCCAGGGAGGGCCGCCCACTCAGGACAACCACCACCCACAGCCCCGGGCACACCCAAGACAGGCCAGGGAAGGACCTTGTGGTCCCGCCACCGGAAGACTCAGGGCAGCGACTCCAACTCCAGAGGGTGCTCCCCGCCTCCAGCCCCGACTCCCCAGCAGCACCTGCGCCCGGGACACTTGCTGTCGCTCCGCCTCCCTTCTCTTCCCCGGGACATGCCCATCTGCCAAGGGATAGTCCCCTCAGGCAGCTCACCCACGGCGGTAGCCAGAGCCTGCCTGCTGCGGAGGCTGGCACAGTCACCGGGCGGGGCCCGGGCGGCGTGGCAGAGCTCCCAGCGCGGCCTCAGCCCGACCGCGAGCAGAGCTCCTGACGGCAGGGAGCTCAGGAGCCTGCAGGACGGCAAGGAGGGGGCAGCGCTGGGGGAGAGGCAGCGCACAGGCCCCGCCACCGCCGCCCAGCAGCCCTGGGCTCAGCGGCCTCCTGATTAAGCGACCGTTTCACGTCCCTCCTACAGTTGTGAACCTGTTCTCTGCATGCAACTCAGGGGCAAGGGCCCTGCCTCAAAGCCTGCCTGCTGCAGAGGCCCAAGAGCCGCCAGCTGGATCCCTCACCGCTGACAAAGGCCAGGTCCCTCCTCGAGCCCATCCCTGGCCTCCAGCCGGTCTTGGAGAATCCGAGCCAGGTCCCCAGGCGGCCAGCCACCCATGGGAAGGGGGCACCGGGCTCCAGGCGGGGAAGGCTGGGGCACTGACTGACCCTGGACTCAGGGAACTGAGGCGGAGCTGCACGGGAGGAGAGTTCTAGCTTCTGACACAAACGACAGCGGCCGTGGGAAAGGTCGACAAGGCCCGTGGCTGCCTGCAGCTGACCCCCAGGAGGCCCTGGACAACTGCACAGGCCTCTCCTCACAGCCTCAGAGCTGACAGCCAAGGTTCTCGGGGGAAAGCCCAGGTGCACACGGCGACTGAAATACCTCGCACTGTCCCAGAAGCTCCCCGCCCCGCCCCGCCCTGCCCTGCCCCAAGACACTGGCCTTGCGAAGGCCACGGTGGCTTTCTAAGAGGGTAGGCCCTCGGGGATGCCCCAGACGGAGTGTGCAGCCCCCAGGCCCTCCTCACGTTCTGACCTCTCAGGACACCCCCACTCTGCCCAGGGACACTGGCACCCACCAGGGAGGGGCCTGGGTCCTCCCACAGCCCCAGGAGGCCCGCAGGCACGACTGGCTCTCAGCAAGCCTCTGCCAGGTCCGAGCCCCTGGGACAGCACAGCTGCCTCCGCACACCCCAGACCAAGCCCCTGGGAATCCAGCACAGCCTGACCTGGTCTAAACCCTTTCACTGCCTGGCTTTAGACTGTCGCTTCACGTGCATTTAAAAGGGGGCACAGAAGTAGAAGAGCCGTACGTGCAAAGACGGGAGTGCTTCAAGAGCCAAGTGAGCAGCAGGGAAGCACAGGTCCGCTTGCTTGCCCGAGCGCAGGCTGCTGCTCGGCCTGGGGGAGCACACACAGGGACGCCCCCAGGAAGAGCTGCTTCTGGAGCCCGCTCCTCCACCATGTTCCCTGCAGCGCTGCAGAGCCCAGAGCCGGGGAGACGGGGCCGTGCCCAGCTGGGTCTCCATCAGAGCTTCCCGGCGGCCCAGACCCCACGGGAACAAAGCAGTTTCTTTCCCGCTGGGGCTGAGCGAACCTGTCAGGGTCTGTCCACACCTTGCTGCACAAGTCCAGCAGGCAGAGGCTGGGCCACGACGCTGCCAGCTCACACGTGAAGCCCTCGGCAGGGAGCGGGAGGCCCCCACAGGGCTGCAGCTGAGAGAATGCACGCTGTCAGGCGCTCCCTGCCACTCTGGTCTTCTGGTTCCTGCCGGGATACTGTGCACAGCACCAGGACTCTGCCACAGCAGCCAAGCGCCAAAGGGTGCCCTGCCCAAGTCACAGCAAGCCACAGATCTGCCAAGCAAGGCTGTCGCGATGCCCTCACTCGTCACCAAGCGTTCATGAAACGCGCCTTGGATCTGGGCACAGAGGCTCTAAAGGCAGGGGCTCCTGGGTCACAAGTCTGAAGCCCGAGGACGAGCAGAACGGAAGACACAACTTCCAAGGCTGAAAGAGGCTGAGGACTCGGCACCCACAGCGAGTAAACCCCCGGGAACAGCTGCTGTCGGCCTCCGCAGGCAGATGAATCTCTAGGATCTGTTCCGAAGCCCCTGGACTCTGCCTGCACCCCTGGGAGAGAAAGCCCACAGCTGGGGCTGCAGGGGCCTGGGAGCTAACACCTCATAGACGCACAGGCCTGAGGGCGAATCAAGCATGGTTCAATGCCCCACTGCAGACCTAGGATTCCTGAGAACAGCTGGGAACACGTGAGAGAATGAATGAACCAAGAATAAATAGGAACTAGGCCGAGACGAAGGAGGCATCAGCTTGCAGGACCCAAAGGGGCCCAGCTCACAAACACCCAAAAGGCCTAAGCTTTCCCCTTCCATCTTCTCTCCAACTTCTAAAGAAAGCCACACCAAGACCAATTAAAACAACTGAGACGGCGGACAACCCAGCCACCTCCCCAGGCGCCCACAGCACTTCCTGTATTGATCAGCCCAGCCCCCAGGCAATCAGAAATCGGGAACACAGCCACCAGGGTAATAACAGTGTCCAAGCTGGCCAGTAGGATCCGTTCATAGGAGGAGATTATGCATGCCTTGTGCCGTCCTCCTAACTGGCCTCACACATCAGGGGAACGGTACCCAGGCCTTGTCACCTGGCCAGCCTACAAATGCTTCTGGGAAACGTCCAGATCAGCACTTGTCAGCGCCCAGCTTCGCTCCAGATGATGGGTCAGCAGTTTTGGGGCCGCAGCTGCTAGGCTTCAGAGCCAACAACCCCGCCCGCCCTTCTGTGTCCCTGGTGCCAGCAGCCCCGTGCCGGCCACTCCATCACACCTGTGCTCACACTGGCAGGCTCTGCACCCTCCCAGCCTGACTGAAACCGGGCCAGACTCAGGCACAAAAGGGTGGAGACGGAGCCGACGCGCAGCAGCTCCCTGGCCACAAGCAAGCTGTTTCCTCTATGAAATGAGAGGTTTGGTGGCAGAGGGGCTCAACAGGCGTTCCGTGCCTATTCAGTGAGCATTCCCCCCGGAGGAGCTGTCGAGATGCTTCTAAAGGCCCAGCCACTGCACTCCCCTCCCCTCCGCAGTGACTGCACTCTCCATCTCTGTTAGAGCCTTTGAACACACACTGCCCTAGGCGACCGACGACGCAATCATGCTGTGACAGAAAGGTCAGGTACACACTTGGAGGGCAATTCGGTCAAACACAGGTATCTTTTAGGGTAAAAAGCTACTGCTAAGAGTTTGTCCAACCAAAATAACACTGCTTACTGGTGGGAAAATAACCCCACTGGAAACACCCTGATGGCCATCGGCAGGGGATCCGAGTCAATCAGAGCCACCGGCACCATGGACCCTGCGGGGCCTGGCAACACAGGAGGCCAGGCTGCGTGGGGCGGGGGCACCGGCGAAGCTCACTGAGAACAGCGAGCCTGCAGGGAGACGGTGCAGAGCGAGCGCCTCCTGGGAGGGGGCAGGGGACACACGAAGAGCTCACACGACAAAGAAAACACTGCTTCCCTATTTTCACATTCTGCACCCACTGAACTCACCATGGTAATCATTCCGTGAGATGGATAAGCCCAACCATTATGCTGTGCGCCTTAACCTTGTATGCTGTTGTTTGTTGATGATATTGAAATAAAACTGGAAGAAAAAAAAGCTCATACGTACACACAGCATTTCTAGAAAATTGCATAGGAATTTACCAGCTTCTGCCCAGAAAGACGGACGAGGGTGAGAGCCGTATCAGCCAGCAGCCCCGCCCTGGGGGCAGCCCTCAATCCTGCTCTGAGAGTGGCAGCCCTGGGACCAACTAGGGCACCAAATGTAGTGCCAGACAGCCCACAGGGCAAGCCTGGAGGGCCGCCTGGCAGAGGTGAAGACCACGTGAAGCTAGTGAAGCTGAGCGGTTCTATGAAGACCTCCAAGACCTTCTAGAACTAACACCCAAAAAAGATGTCCTTTTCATTATAGGGGACTGGAATGCAAAAGTAGGAAGTCAAGAAACACTTGGAGTAACAGGCAAATTTGGCCTTGGAGTACGGAATGAAGCAGGGCAAAGGCTAATAGAGTTTTGCCAAGAGAACACACTGGTCACAGCAAATACCCTTTTCCAACAACACAAGAGAAGACTCTACACATGGACATCACCAGATGGTCAACACCGAAATCAAGACGGGTTATATTCTTTGCAGCCAAAGATGGAGAAGCTCTATACAGTCAGCAAAAACAAGACCGGGAGCTGACTGTGGCTCAGATCATGAACTCCTTACTGCCAAGTTCAGACTTAAATTGAAGAAAGTAGGGAAAATCACTAGACCATTCAGGTATGACCTAAATCAAATTTCTGATGATTATACAATGGAAGTGAGAAATAGATTTAAGGGCCTAAATCTGATAGATAGAGTCCCTGATGAACTATGGACTGAGGTTCGTGACATTGTATAGGAGACAGGGATCAGGACCATCCCCATGGAAAAGAAATGAAAAAAGCAAAATGGCTGTCTGGGGAGGCCTTACAAATAGCTGTGAAAAGAGAAGTGAAAAGCAAAGGAGGAAAGGAAAGATATAAGCATCTGAATGCAGAGTTCCAAAGAATAGCAAGGAGAGATAAGAAAGCCTTCCTCAGCAATCAATGCAAAGAAATAGAGGAAAACAACAGAATGGGAAAGACTAGAGATCTCTTCAAGAAAATTAGAGATACCAAGAGAACATTTTATGCAAACATGGGCTCAAAAAAGGACAGAAATGGTATGGACCTAACAGAAGCAGAAGATATTAAGAAGAGGTGGCAAGAATACACAGAAGAACTGTACGAAAAAGATCTTCACAACCAAGATAATTACGATGGTGTGATCACTCAGCTAGAGCCAGACATCCTGGAATATGAAGTCAAGTGGGCCTTAGAAAGCATCACTACAAACGAAGCTAGTGGAGGTGATGGAATTCCAGTTGAGCTGTTTCAAATCCTGGAAGATGATGCTGTGAAAGTGCTGTACTCAATATGCCAGAAAATTTGGAAAACTCAGCAGTGGCCACAGGACTGGAAAAGGTCAGTTTTCATTCCAATCCCAAAGAAAGGCAATGCCAAAGAATGCTCAAACTACTGCACAATTGCACTCATCTCACACGCTAGTAAAGTCATGCTCAAAATTCTCCAAGCCAGGCTTCAGCAATACGTGAACCATGAACTTCCAGATGTTCAAACTGGTTTTAGAAAAAGCAGAGGAACCAGAGATCAAATTGCCATCATCTGCTGGATCATGGAAAAAGCAAGAGAGTTCCAGAAAAACATCTATTTCTGCTTTATTGACTATGCCAAAGCCTTTGACTGTGTGGATCACAATAAGTTGTGGAAAATTCTGAAAGAGATGGGAATACCAGACCACCTGACCTGCCTCTTGAGAAACCTATATGCAGGTCAGGAAGCAACAGTTAGAACTGGACATGGAACAACAGACTGGTTCCAAATTGGAAAAGGAGTACGTCAAAGCTGTATATTGTCACCCTGCTTATTTAACTTATATGCAGAGTACATCATGAGAAACGCTGGGTTGGAGGAAGCACAAGCTGGAATCAAGATTGCAGGGAGAAATATCAATCACCTCAGATATGCAGATGATACCACCCTTATGGCAGAAAGTGAAGAGGAACTAAAAAGCCTCTTAATGAAAGTGAAAGTGGAGAGTGAAAAAGTTGGCTTAAAGCTCAACATTCAGAAAACGAAGATCATGGCATCTGGTCCCATCAATTCATGGCAAAAAGATGGGGAGACAGTGGAAACAGTGTCAGACTTTATTTTGGGGGGCCCCAAAATCACTGCGGATGGTGATTGCAGCCATGAAATTAAAAGACGCTTACTTCTTGGAAGGAAAATTATGACCAACCTAGATAGCATATTCAAAAGCAGAGACATTACTTTGCCAACAAAGGTCCATCTAGCCAAGGCTATGGTTTTTCCTGTGGTCACGTATGGATGTGAGAGTTGGACTGAAGAAGGCTGAGCGCTGAAGAATTGATGCTTTTGAACTGTGGTGTTGGAGAAGACTCTTGAGAGTCCCTTGGACTGCAAGGAGATCTAACCAGTTTATTCAGGAGATCAACCTTGGGATTTCTTTGGAAGGAATGATGCTAAAGCTGAAACTCCAGTACTTCGGCCACCTCATGAGAAGAGTTGACTCATTGGAAAAGACTCTGATGCTGGGAGGGATTGGGGGCAGGAGGAGAAGGGGACGACAGAGGATGAGATGGCTGGATGGCATCACCGATTCGATGGATGTGGGTTTGGGTGAACTCCAGGAGTTGGTGATGGACAGGGAGGCCTGGCGTGCTGCGATTCATGGGGTCGCAAAGAGTCGGACACGACTGAGCGACTGAACTGGCCTTCTGCGGCCCACACCTGGCTTCCACGGCAACACTCCTGCAGCACTCGCTCCAAGTCCCCAGGACCCAGACAAACTGGAAGAGCCTGGGCTAGTCCCAGCTGCCCATCGGCCTTAGACAAACTCAAGAAAAGAGCTTGTGCCCAGAGTGAAGGCTGTACACAGCACCCCGTCGGCCGCTGACCCCGGGCCAGGCCAGCACCTGCTGGCCGCACCGTCCCCGGGTGGGGAGTGGGTTTCCTGGGACCTGAGCGAGTGCTCCGTGCTGACAACATCAAGCGGTTTTCACGTCTTTATTCACCACACATCTTCTCAAAGTTATCTGTTCAAAGCCTTTCACCCACTTTTTAACGTGGTTATCTTATCAATTTGAAAGCATTTTACTCTGCATTTTTGGATACAAGTCCTCAGTCAGACACACATATTGCAAGTATTTTGTCACACTCTACGTTTTGCCTTTTTTCCTTAACAGTGTTTTTTGAAAGCAAGTTTTTAATTTTGATTGTCTAACATCAATTTTTTTCCATGTATGTCTTGCTTTTTGTGTCCTAAGGACTCTCACCAAACCCCCGCTTCCAGGAGTGTCTTTGCCCTGCGTCCGTGCCCGCTGCACTCTTCAGTGGCCACTACGAGGCGCCCATGTCTGCAGACTCCCTGCTGGCAGCACCATCTGCTCGAAGGCTCTCTCCCCCTGAACCATCTTGTCACCTTTGACCGAGATCAATGGACTCTGAGTATCTGGACTATTCTGCCCCATTGACTTACTCCACACTATGACCAACCTTCCTGATTAACGCTGCTCACAGGGAGCCTGCAGTCAGCCTCTGGAAGCCCGCTGACACATTCTTCTTCCAAAGCCTGACAGCCATTCCAGGTCCTTTCCATTTCTGTAGAAATTTTAGAATCAGTTTGTCAATTTCTCCAGAAAAGCCTCCTGGGGCTGAATGGGACTGCGCGGAACCTATGAATCACCTCCACAATACCGAGTACGACGGTGCCTGTCTGCCCTGACTTTCCCTGCTCCCAGTTTACGTTCTCTCAGCCATATCTTGCAGTTTCCAGCGCACAGATCCCGTAAACACAGCTCGTTAAACGTACCCCTGAGGACATCACAGACACTTCACAGGGTGTCCCTGTTCAGCACCTTCAAATCACGAGCCAGACCACACTCCTGAGGAAAGACGCTCAGTGCCTCACATTCCTTCACCACCTTCACTCCCTCCGTCCAACCCCAAGGCCCTGGGACAAGGCCCTCCGGACACCAGAGGCGCCCGGCCTGCTCACCCTGACACGCCCAAGTGCACAGGCCCCGCCTCCCCCATGCACAGCATTCCCTCACACCCTTCAAGTCCTGAGGCCAACCTGCCCCCGACTCACATGACCCGTGTGCTGGAGACAGGGGTCAGAGAAGGCCAAGGGGGGACAAGCTGGCCAGGCGGACACGGACACTCAGCTCGACAGACTTCCCAACAGGTTTGCACTGGTTGTCCACCAGCCCACGCTGCTCCTCCCAGTCATTATCTCTCGGTCCTCGGGATTTAACAAGTCTCAAAACGGGAAGCAGGTGGCCAATGTCATGCTGGGTGGACCCTTCACAGGTCCTATCCTCTGCGAGGCCACAGAGCCCGCTGAGAGCCTGAGAGAAGCCACAGCCCGTCCAGAGCAGAGCCCGCGTGGAGGACACGTGGCCTGAAGCACCAGAAGCTCGGACTCCGGGGCTGAGAGCGTCTTGCAGAGGCGAGCTGACAGCAGCGTGGGCCTGCTGCAGGAGCTGCAGGCGCAGGCCCCAAGGCTGCAGGGAGCCAGGCTCGCCGAGGGGGTGCCGCCTAGTGGTGGCAGCTCTCAGAAGCCCCAGGAGACTGGCCAGCAAGCAGCCGGAGCCCGGGGTCGCGACAGGCCCCAGAGGATCAACACTGTGGCCATGCTTTGACCGAAAGACCCAAAGTGCCTCCCAGGCCCTCAAACTGCTGCTACCAGCACTAAATGCCGGACTCCAGTGTCTACCATCCACCAGAGCTAGCTGAAACCATGCTTGGGAGACGTGGGTCCCTGGACCAGCCTGCAGAATCTCACGTCTACACACACCCACTCGCAAATCTGTGCTTTTGGGGAGATAACAAGTTTTGTCAGATTCTGAACAGCATGACCCTGTGGTGAGAAACCCACCTTCCAGAAAACTCTTCCATTTATAGATGTGGAAACTAAGGCATAGAGACCCCACGACAAGGGGGGTCAGACAGATGAGCAGACACAGCTTAACAGGGTCAGGCGCTCAAACGCCACAGCAGCTGGCATCACAGGCACGAGAGGGCGCAAGAAAGCAGCCACGAGCTCTCTCCTCTGACGGGAGCCTCCCTGGGAGCGGGCGGGAAGCTCATGAGCCCAGAGAGCAGGAGAAACTGCAGGTGAGAGGCCCCACTGGGCCAGCCCACGTGAGCCCGGCTCTGCAGGTGGAGGCCAGGCGAGAACGGCAGCCCGGCCTGTCCTCTGAGACTCAGCGAGGCAGAGAGAAGACAACGGGGCATTTTCAAGCGACAAGCACCTGGAGCCCACAGCGCGGGGGAACTGCCAGGTCTGGGGGCAGCAGTCAGAGGGTGTAATTACAGGACGGCCCCTCGCAGCCTTGGCGCAGTTTCCAAGAGCAACATGAGAAGCGCAGAGAAGAACCTGTTTTCAGCTCAGACAAGCAGACAAACAGAAGGCTCCCTAACCACCACAGGGCCCGGGAGCCAAGGACTGGTCCTAAACCATCAGCCTCCCAGCTCTGCGCCCAAGCAGAGTCGGTCTGTGTGAGCCGAGAAGGGGCCCAGGGGCTGAGGGCCAGCGGCAGAGCAACCCCAGAAGGGGCGGGGGCCCCAGAAAGCCAGGCGGCACTGGGGTGGAAGATCCCGCTCACCTGTGAGGTCAGCTCGACAGACTCGCTAAGGCTGCTGCAGAGGCCTGATGGCAAACTACCCACTGTTACCGCTTCCCTGTTCCACCCCTAAGGAGTCAGCATATTTCAACTGTTATAACCACCTAAAAGAAATTACTTCTCCTGAACAAAACAACTACCTCCTCAGTATAAACAAAAACAGTCCTTTAAGAAAGCTCAACGCTCCTGGGGCAGTACCTGCTGACCCTTGAGAGCGTCCTTGGCAGGGAGAGCTGCCCAGCTCCATCCCTTTGAGCCTCCGCAGCCGCAGGCAGGGCTGCTGCCAGAGGGACCTGGGATGCAGGCTCGCTCACCAAGGGTGCCGCCCGTGAGGAGAAGGCGGCGACTGCGGGCCTGGGACCCTCTGCCTACCTGATGCTCAAGCCAGTGGTCTGGTCCAGCCTCTCCCAGCTCTGCAGCTTCGTCAAGATCCTCTGAAAAGACAGGGAGGGAGACCCCTCAGAGCTCCGTGCCAGCGTCTCCACCCAGGGACACACGGGCCTGCTGTCCCCCCGCAGCATGTCACCCCCTCCCCACCACGCACACTCGACCCAGACAGGACAGCGTCACAGGAAACGGACGATCACTGTGACATCACAGCCCCGGTCCTCCACAACCGCCTGCCCATATCTCCAAAACGCGCCATGCTTCCAGGCTGCTTCTCAACTGCGGAAGCCACACTGAGTGTTTAGCACGTCACTCACACCGCACGTAACTGGGGAGGCTCCCCGCAGGCTAGGACTGTGGGCTGGGGGCCGAGAGAGCCTCATAGACGGGCCTGTAGTAACAGCCTGCACCCCAGGAAGCAGGCCCCGGGCACTGCAGACCCTGGCCCCCACTGCCTCCCATCTTTCCGGTGCTCCTCAGGATGCTCAGCCCCAATCCCACCCCCAGAACACACACAGAGCAGGCTGGGGTCACCAGCTCAGCTGCTCAGTCGTGTCCGACTCTGCAACCCCAAGGAACGCAGCACGCCAGGCTGCCCGCCACCAACTCCTGGAGCTTGCTCAGCTCATGTCCATCAGGTCCGTGATGCCATCCAACCACCTTGTCCTCTGTCGTCCCCTTCTCCTCCTGCCTTCGATCTTTCCCTGCATCAGGGTCTTTTCCAATAAATCAGTTCTTCGCATCAGGTGGCCAAAGTATTGGAGTTTCAGCTTCAGCATCAGTCCTTCCAATGAATATTCAAGGTTGATTTTCTTTAGGATGGACTGGTTGGATCTCCTTGCAGTCCAAGGGACTCTCAAGAGTCTTCTCCAGCACCACAGTCCAAAAGCAGCAATTCTTCATGGCTGGGGCCATGGCTGCTGGGAAGAACAGGAGGACACGCCCCCACTCGGCCGGAACGCAGGGTCTCATGCCCAGGATTCCCACAGCTGCGGCACACTGACCCACATGTCACACAAAGTCTCGCCCCCTTTCCAGGCCACCTGCCTCTGCCGAGCTCCTCCTGGGCCGAGCACAGTGATGCTCCATGCGCTCACGCAGCCGCTGGGGCATGTCCTGAGCCCTCTCACATGCCGGGCGAGAGCCTGGTTAATAATCCTATGACTACAGCTGACGCTCAGTCAACACTTACCACTTGTTCAAGCCCTTTACATGAACGTATTCAACCCTCACAGCCCTACAGGGAGACACGCGCTCCTCATCACACAGGTGGGCAGAGAAGTTAGGTGACCTCCCAGGGCCACACGGCCAGCGCGCACACGCAGAAGGGTCTGAAACCAGGCAGTGTGACTCCCCACAAAGGAGCTCAACCAACTTTAAAAGAGCCTACGTCCAAAGTAAGACTACTTGTCTCCAGAACTGCTTCTTCAGGCTGTTTCCACATAAGCAAGTGTCTGAGAGGACGCGTGCTCTGGCCCCAGGATGCCCCGGCTGGTGGGAGCTGCTGGAGGCAGGCTGACCAGACTGGACGTCCTGAGAAGTGGTGCCACAGCTTATGCCAGGCAAACCAGAGAGGGAGGTGGCTGAGTGTGACCACAGGCACCCAGTGCGGTAGGACAGAGGACCCTGGGCTTGGAGGCCTCGCACTGGTCTGCCCAGGAGGACTCGGGTGCTTCGGCATGTCCACAAGGTCCCACAGAATGCCCACAGTGAGTCCCAGCAGCAGAGCCAGGAGAGCACTCTCCACACAGGAGTCTGCTCCTTTTGCGGGGGAACAATGTCTGTCCCGGGCACCAGAGAGTCCTCTGCGCCCTCCCACTCAGCAGCTGGTTAAGTGCTCCAAGGGCTGCTGACCCCACCCGCCATGCACCCGGTAGCTGAGGGCACACGTCTGCTGTCCTGAGCCCGCAGGCGAGCAGCCCAGCGAGGACCTCCCTGGGCTGGACTCAGAGCTCAGAGGACCACACTCCACAGGACGCTCTAGCCACTGGAAGGCCCCAAGTTCCCTGACTCAGGGCCCTCCATCTTCCATGCCACCAAGAGCAGCACAGCAAGTCCTCGTCACTCCACACAGCTCTGGCCTCCTCTACGCGCTCCTACACCCGCCAGGACCTGTGAGCACACTGGTCCGCCCGGGGCCAGCGGGAGCCCCAGGGGCACCTCCAACCGAAGGCTAGTGCTCAGCACCCTTAGAAGTCCCCTTTTTCCACAGTTCTGGGGATCAGGACGGCGCTGACTACAGGGGCCACCATTCGACCCACCATGTGAGCCCAACAGCCACCATCAGCGGGTCAGCTGGGATGGAGGGTCCCCTTGGCAAGTGGAGGACCCCACAGAGACCAGGTGGCTCACCTCCTTCTCCAGCTCGAGGTCCACCAGCGTCTCCTGCATCTTCTCCTGCCGCCCCAGCCTGCGCTGCAGCCCCTCCAGCTCCTCCCGCAGCAGGCCATTGGTGTCCCGCGTCTCCCTGGCAAAGCCAGAAGCAGAGTCATTCAGACAGCCGCACACCCCAGGGACGAGTGCAGAGGCCCTGACCCCGGAAGGCTGCGTGCACGTGTGTGCGTGTACACGTGTCTGCGTGTACACGTGTGTGCGTGTACACGTGCGCACACGCAGGCACACATCCCCGGCCCCTCACCGCAGGCAGGCGTTCTCTTCCCGCAGCTGCCGCAGCTCCCTCTCCATCGTTGGCAGCCGCGCCAGCTCAGACCTCATGTTCTTCACGATCGCAGCGTCCTGCTCCTGCAGGGACAGCTTTTGCTCCAAATCCTGATGGAGGTGGGAGACAGAGAGGAGGGAGACGGTCACGGACACCAAGCGTTCCCAGGCCCTCGACGGCCTCCAGGGCCACAGGCCCCGCCAGTCACGTGCAGCGCTGCCCATGGGGCAGGAGCCTGGCACACACTTGGCATGAGGACACATAGCAAAGCCTCTGTGGAGACACCCAGCCTTCCGCACGGCTCTGCCTGCTGACCCCGTGGTGGAGACACCCAGCCTTCCGCACGGCTCTGCCTGCTGACCCCGTGGTGGAGACACCCAGCCTTCCACACGGCTCTGCTCACTGTCCCCGTGGTGGAGAGACCCAGCCTTCCGCACAGCTCTGCTCACTGTCCCCGTGGTGGAGAGACCCAGCCTTCCGCACGGCTCTGCCTGCTGACCCCGTGGTGGAGAGACCCACCCTTCTGCACGGCTCTGCTCGCTGTCCCCGTGGGGCAGCGTAACGACTGACTCCTTACACAACATGGCCCTCCTTTCCTACGTGGAGTCCCCAGGCTGCATGGGGAGCCAGCGAAACTCCAAGACAGGTCACAGAGCAGGTTAAGAACATGGGCCCAGGACTAAACCAGGCAGCCGTTCAGCCAACACTAAGCGGCCAGCTCTGCGCCAGGTACTGGCCCAAGCAGTGAGAGCAGAGCAACCCGGAGGGGACAAGGTCTCTGCAGGAAGACAGACGTCAGCCAAGCAGCAGGTCAATACTGGGGAGCCGCCAAGGGCTGCGGGTGGGCAGACGGGGCAGGGAGACGTATCGGGCAGCATGAAGCAGTGCAGACCCGGAGGGGAGATGGACAGGCACCGCGGCTACCGAGGACAGCACACGAAGGCCAGGCGAGAGCCCGGGAGGCCTGACCCTGACGAGGTGGCGCTGGGGGACAGCGTGGAGCCAGCACATGCCGGAGCAGGGGGAGTAGAGAGGGAACGTGGCTCTGGGGGCAGCACACGGCGCCACAGGGAGCGGGTGTCCCCGGCTGCCCCCAGGCCCTCCCGCAGTGAGGCAGCACGGCCGGAACTGCAGAGTCCGCCTGAGCAGGCCACGCCACCCGGGGCAGACCACGCCACCCGGGGCAGGCCATTTCCCCCTGAGTCCTGCTCGGTCATCACAGCAGTCCCGGTACTTGAAGCACCACACATTTACGCTATACTCTGTGTGCCTGATTCTGATCTTCACGCAAAGAGTGTGAGCTTCCTGGGAGCAGCACACGCCTCTTACTTTCTGTCACACCCCAGCACCTGGCACGGGGCCTGGGGCACAAGGAGATGACCAGCAGTGTGAACAGCTGCGCTAGACACAGGCAGCTAACTTCCCTGGATGCCAGTGAGCACGCCCCAGGGGCCACGGGGGGCTGAGCCAGCACCGTGGAGCCCAGCAGACGCGAGCCGCTCACCTTGACCGTCTGCTCCTGGTCTGCCCGCGCCTCCTGGCTGGCCTGGAGCTCCTGAACCTTCTGGTTCGCCTCCTGCCATTTCCTATCGGGAGAAGAGAGAGCACATGCAAAGACAGGCAGGAGGCGAAGCCAGCGGCTGCCCTCGCGCAGAGCTCTCCAGCACTCACACACAGATGTGCACACATTCCCACACGCTCCCTGCTGCGAGGAGGCCCCAGAGTCCCGGCCTCTGTGGCCTGGATCTCAGGGCAGGTGGTTAAGTCTAGACCACCTGCGAGTTCTCTTCCCAAGGTTCTCTCTTCTCCCCACAGTTCTCACAACGGAAGCTGCTGCTGGCCCAGGCACAGCCGAAGCCCAGGGCCCACTCAGGACTGCACATCCACGATTCACCAAGCGGCCAGACTGCCCAGACAGCACCTGGTAAGGCAGAGGCCGCCAGCTGCAGGAGAGCGTGTCTCCACCGCGCCTCCAGGTGAGCCTGGCCACACTGCATTGCCTTTGTGCAGAAGGCTCCCTCCCCCAAAACGTCCTTTCCCACCCACATCCCCCCAGCCCCAGGCATGTCCCACACAGCCTTCAAAACCCAGCTCAAACCTAATACCTTCTCTGGAAACTCCCGCCAACCAGGCACCCCACAAAGAAGAGGGAAGAAAAGACTGTTCCCACTTCTTGCTCTTGGAACACGTGAAACAGAGCTCTGTTCGGCACTTGCTGTCCCGGCTTCAAGGTCTCAGGGCGTCCCCCCAAGCCTGTGGACGGGGAGGGCAGCACATGCAGGGTGCTCACGGGACCCCCGAGCTTCAGTGCATGAGACACTCGTGGGCACTGGGCACTCAGGCCACGGAGGCCACACACAGGACAGCAAGCCTGGTTCTTGTGCCCAGATAACAAGTGGATGTCCAGCTCAGTGCCCGCCCCAGCAGGCTTCAGGCTGAAGGCGTCCAGGAGGACAGATGGCCAGGCTCGCCTGGCACAGTGGGGAAAGACGCCTGCTCTGGAAGTCGGCAGCCCTGCCACCCCCCACTCACTGGTGCTGCAGGGCCAGCTGCTCCTTCAGCTCCTGCTTCTCAGACTCCAGGCGCTTCACCTGCATCTCCTGGTTCATCACGTCCCACTGCAGGTCCGAGAGCCTCCCCTTTAACGCGGTGATGGTCTGAAAGTGAGACGCAAGCCACTCACCCTCGTCTCCAGCACAGGCACGGAGGGGAGCCTCTCACACGGAGACTCAGGGGCCAACGCTCTCCCGAGAGCCGGCCCCCATCCAGCCCGCTCCTGAGGGCCCGGACAGAGCCAGCTCCTCCTTCAGAGCCCGTGACCACCCCTCGAGCCAAGCCACGATGACAGACGGCCTCAGGCATGAGGACGCTGCTGGCCACGACAGGCGCAACCGCACTGGGCGGCCCCGCACCTGCTCCATCATCCCTCCCGCCGCATGCACGCAGCTCCGGTCCTCGGCAGCGCCGCACACCCCCCTCCACGCATGCTCTCTCTCTCAGCCTGGGTTCCTTCTCCAACTGCCCCATCCCAGCTCTGCAGGAGATGCCACCTGTGAAGCAGCCAGACGCCCGCCAAGAACACAGGAGCGGGGGCGGAGGCTGTCCTCAGGACGAACGGGAGCGGCCCGAGCACCGCAGAGCCTGACACGTGCCCAGGCCAGACGCGGTCGCTGAGGAAGGCAGCGTCGGGCTGGCCCACGGCCCGGCCCCGGGACAGTGAGCCCACCAGGCAGACACGGGCACGGACCACAGCCTCCCCGGACAACCTTCTGGTGATGGAGCTCCACTGTGGCTGTCCCGAGGCAAGAGGCCACACCTCCAACAGGAGAGCCAGCCCGCAGGCGCACCACTCTAAGGTAAGAAGGGAAACCTCACCCCATCAGCCTGAGGGCCAGTCGGCAACCTATAGCCTGGGGGCAAGAGGGCGGACCGACGAACTCGGCACGTGAGCAATGTCTGCAGGGGCGCCGAGCAGGCACGGCAGCCACAGCAGGCCTCACCCCCCCAGCCAGGGCAGCGCAAGTGCACCCACACGGCCCCCCACAGGCCCCGCAGAGGCTGACGGCAGGGCCAGGGGCTGGGGCCTACCCTCCTAACATCCTGCATGGATCCCTTTACTACGACAATCAATCTGGGACTCAAAAAAGAGAATGAACGTACTAAAACTGTGTGACAATAAATATATCCTCTGACAACTTCCTGAATTAAACACAGGCGTAGTGCTGAATACTGCAATCAGACACCCACCCCATGGAGGACAAAGCTGAGGGGAAGCCCAGCCATTAGCAAGATGACCTCAGAGCACAAGCGTCTACACCAGGCACCGTGACAAGGAAACACAGTGGGTCGGCGGGGTGGGCGGGGGGTTTACAGCCCTGGATTCAGACCGGGGACGCGGGCGCTTCTCCAGGGGAGTGAGAAGAGAGAGCAGCAGGCTCCGTCCCCACTCGCCACCACCTGCGCCCTGCCAGGGCCCAGCGCCGCCCGCTCTGCAGCCTCTGCCCGACACGAAGCCACGTGCAGGACACCCCGGCCCCGCCCCCGCCCCCGCCTGCAAGGGCCACAGGGAGGCGCACACCGGGGCAGGGGCGGGCTTGCCTCGAGGCAGTCACGGCGCCCCTCCGCCAGCATCCACATCAGAGGACAGGTGTAGGGACAACCATAACAGGCTCTCCAGCATGGCCAAGGCAGAATAAGCTGGAGCCCGCTCCCAAGATCTACCAAGCAGAGACACCTACGCGGAGGCAGAGCATCAGTGACCCCAGGCCCCTCGGCAGCGTCTCCTCCGGTCCCTCACGGCACCTGCGACCTTGAGCGGCTCATGGGAGGGGCAGGAAAGGCCGGCAGTCCCAGCTGCACCACCAGCAACGTTCGGGCCCTGGTTCTAAAATGCATCCAGCCTTCAGCTGGTGGAGACAGGACTCCAGTTCATCCATGTTCTGGCTCCACAGAGATTCTCAGATGCTAATAATCAAAGACATGGAAATCCAGAGGCAGCTACTTACATCTTCTGGGGAGGGGGGAAGTATTTCCACCCGTAACAGGGGCGGCTACAGGGAAAGCAGAGCAGGGAAAGCAGAGCCCTCGGCAACATCCGCTGACGGAGCAGCGCAACAGGCAGCAAAGGCCAGGAGGAGCCCCGCGGCTGGCGGTCGTGTAACACTATCCCACAAACCCCTGGGCTCTGTCCAAATGGAGCCATTCCACAGAGACAAAACGGGGACGCGCGCGAAGCTATGCGCCCCGCGTGCATCTGTACCAAGATGTGTGTGTATAAAAAGAACCCCTGAAGGTGACTGAAAATGGATTCATCAACCACTAAAAATCATAATTACAAAGACTAAAAAAGCATTCAACCTATTAACTGAAAACCACAGAATGGAAAATTAGTATTTTTACTATGATCACACCTCTGCAAAAAACGCAGGCAGAACAGAACCAACCAGGGACACTAGTCTGCAGCCACAGCTGGGGGCGGGACCGCTCCACTCTTCCCGAGAAGCGGCGCCTCCGCCGCGGCCCCTCACCTCCCCGGCCTCGGCCAGGCCGTCCTCCTTCTCCCGCAGCTTCCTGCCGGCCGCGTCCAGGCTCTGCTGGCACAGCTTGTGCCGCTCGAGCTGCTCCTTCATCTTCTCCTCCGCCTCTGCCTCCCGCTCCTGAAGCTGCCGAATGCGCGTCAGGAGCTCCTGGTTGCGGTCCATCTCGCGCTGCCAAGAAGGATGGGCCTGGTGAGGGGAGCCTGCACAGGCAGGCCCCCAGCTCCACCCTCAGGACAGCACCGAGACCCAGAGCAGAGCCAAGCAGAGCTGAACCCAGGAGGCCGGTCATCAAGTCCACAGCCACCCCAGGGCTGGAGCCGAGACCCCTCCAAGGCGAGCGCACGCCCCGCAGCACACAGGCACGCCTCACAGAGGCCCCCCGGGAGGGCACATGGCACGCACCACCCCTGTCACTGACCGCTGCGCATGGGAGGGGATGAAGCACAGAGATCTCAGACTCCACCCTGGGAAGAAGCTTCTGAGCTTGGAACCCAGCAGCTTCTTGATCACACATAGGCTACCGTCACGACCAGCCGGCTGCCCCCAGAGAGCGGGGGGCCAGGCAGCAACAGGCGGCACGGGCAGGAGCTCGCAGACAGGAGCACCTGACCCTGGGCCTCGGCTCCCACAAAGCCTCAGAGCCACCCTGCACTGGTTCCCGCCAGGCCACGCGGCTCGCCCTGAAAGGCAGATGCAGAACTCAGACTCCTCACTCTAACGATCCCCGGAGGTCCCAAGGTTCCAGTGTCGGCCAGAGCTTACCCTTAGCCCAAGAAGCCAAGGGGCCACACAGTGGGAGCCAGAGTCCCAGGGGCAAAGGCACCAAGCCCTGGTTACATGGAGCCCGACGCTCTGCTGACCTCTGACCTCAGAAAGCTAAGCGGCAAAAGCTCCCACCCAGACCACAACGGGGACGCCCTGAAGCCAGGGGACCTGCCACGATGCCGGAGCCGGGGCTGCGGCTGCGCAGGACCCGCCCAGCACATCACAGAGCGGGCGGGGCACCTCTACCCCGGCTGCCAGTCCCAAGTGCACCCCCGACAGTCTAGGCAGGTCCCCAGACCTCGGAAATGCCACCAAGATTCAGGTAGAGCACTGGACCAGAAAGCCTCTGGCCCCGTGCTTTCCCTGAGGGCGGGTACTGGCGCCACGCTTGCACTTATTGCAAACCCCGGTGAAGTGCTGTTATCAAAGCAAAGAAAGCATGGAATTTATGCACTGAGTAAAAAACCTAGCATCTCCTCTGGGTAACGGGGAGGGCGGGGTAGGGGGTAGGGGGTAGGGGATAGGGGTGGCGGGGAAGCCAAGGCCAGCACAAGGCAGCCCCTGAGACCTGGTGACCAGGTGTGCAAGACCCAGCCTGGGCCTCAGGCTCTTATGCAAGCTGGTGACTCTCCTGCCACCCTCAGGCCACCTGGCATTCCTGCCAGACCTGTATCCCAATTCTAGCAGAGAGGGCAACCAGGCGTCCAGCAGAGAGTGCCCACCAGCGTCTCCTCAGGCACACAAGGCTCGGCAGCCAGCCCTTCGTGTTGCCTTTGCTAGGGACCCAGGACACACCCGAGAGCCGACCTGCAGCCTCGGGTGGCCAGGAAGCCAGGGAGCACCTGGGCTCCAGCCGAGGGGCTCTTACTTCCCACGGTCAGGCAGGCCTGGAGCAGACCCGGCTGAACCCACCTCGTAGTTCCTGGCGCTGGTGCTGGCCGCCCGCTCCAGCTCCACGCGAGCCCTCTTGTGACTCAGCTCCATCTGCATCTTCTCCCGCTCCACCTGGATGAGGTGCGACTTAGACCGGATCTGCTCTGCTCGCTCCTCCAACTGACCAGGTCCATGCAAAGGAAAGACGGATCCTCAGCAGCTGTGCCTCACTCGAGCGAGGCGGGGGGCTCAGCACTTCCTCACTGAGCCCCCGCTCCCCGCAAGGCCCTCACTCAGCCCTGAGGAAGGAGGAGCGCCAGGCCCCCAGGTGGGAGAAGAGAGCCAGGAGCAGCAAGGGAAGGGGATACAGGACAGAAGAGGGAAGTGTGTTTTCAGGTGGCCGTGTACTGGCTTGTTCATTTTCTGTGCTGTTTAACAAACTACCACCAATGCAGCAGCTTGGACACCCATAAACTGGCTACCAGTTCCGTGGATCAGACAGCTGGGCACACACGGCCAGCCTCTCTGCCCAGGGAAAACGACCCACAGGCTGAGGTCCACACGTCGGCAGCTGTGCTCTCCGTAACTCGGGAGCCTCCTCCTCTTTCCCGTGGGCTGGCAGACCCGAGCGGCTGTCGGCGCCCAGAGGCTGTCCACATTCCCGGCCACGAGGGCCTTTCCACCCCAAAGCCGACAAGAGAGAACCTCGCACGCGGGGAACCCTTTTCCTGCCTGCCTCTCTGACTTCTGTCTGATCTCTGGACCCAGATTTAAACCATTCAGCTGACTGGGTCAGGCCCACCCAGGCACCCTCCCACCTGAAGGTCAGCTGGTCGGAGCTATTCCGTCTCACTGCAGAACACCACGGCCTCAGCTCCTCCTCAGTGTTTGACTCGGTGGGAGAAGCTGCCGGGGCCTGGCAGTCTGGGGCCCATCGAAGCCTTCCTCTCGCAGAGGTGAGTAAATAAGGGGGCTGGAAGCGCTGAAGGGCCTCAGGAGACACAGCCGACAGCACCGCAGAGTCACCGACCGCCGGGGCCTTGTCTGCAGGCGGGCTAGAGCCCAGCCATTCTAAGATCGGCCTGCAGTCTAGCAACACAGCATCTCAGGGGCACCTAACAGAGATACAGACTCTTAGGCCGCGCCACCGATGCCGAATCAGGATCTTCCTTTTAAAGGCATCTTCAGGCGATTCATACGCACATTGAAGTTCAAGAAGCACGTGTCTCATTCTAACCAGGGACATGTGGCCGTGTCTGGAGACACTGCCGATCATCCCCAGAAGGGGCGACAGTCTGCGTTTGCTCCCGGCACCTGGTGGGGAGAGGCCAGGGATGCTGCCAAACATCCCACAAGGCAGAGGAAAGTCCTGTAAACCAAAAAGTTACCCCCCAAAGTGTCAGTCACGCCACAGGTGTGAAATCCCGGGTGCAGAGGAGACATCTTTTCCACCCTCCCCCAACTTCCTTTGGGAGCTAAAGCCCACCCTTTCTTTACCCCTGGGATGTATTCTCTCATTTCAACTCCCACCTGCTGACATTTGGGAGCTCCTAACTCAACCCTCCATCAAACTCAGTCTTCTTGTCTCACTCTGAGTCTGAAGCTAAGGCCCAGCTTCTTCAGAGGATGGCGGGACCCCAGCCCCAGGTGTGAAGGTGCCACACAGGGGTCCCAGAGACACAGATCCACTGGCCACACCTTCCTGGAGCAGTGAAAGGAAAAGTATTTGAAGGAAAGTCCTATTTGTATGTTTAAGCCGACAGTGACACACAGCACAGAAACTGAACTTTACAGTGAAGCCGGGGCGGGGACTAGCGGACAAGACCCTGCTCTCTTTCCAGACTCCCAGACCTGCAGCTGCTCTGTCCCCTCGCCTGCCAGGCAGGCAGGAGAGAGAGGGGCCGCTGACTGGACTCCTGAGACAGGACACGTCTGGGGTCAGGGTTCCAGGCAGGTCCTGCGCCCCACGGCTCTCATCAGCTCACTCTGGCTACAGCTCTCGTTTACTGACCTCCCACCTGGGGAAGCTAAGCTGTTCAGGTCAGAGCTGAGTGGGAACTGGGACCTTGGAAATCCCAGACTCTAGTTCCAACAGGCCAAAAGTTCCCAGAGAGCTGCATCAACAAAGCTATAACACTGTTTTAAACCAAAGTTGCCAACTTCATATTGTGCCAGTGAGCAAAACCCAAGGGGGGGAAGAAAAAAAAAACTACACTCTATTTCCACAACGATTTCAAAAAAGGTGTTTCAACACCAAAAGCAAATATAAATGACCTAATTTCAGAATAAAGAACAGTCCATGCCAAAAAGGGGCAGTGAGCAACTTAGCTCACCAACAAATACAGAGTAAGTAACTCAACTATTCAGCCAGTGAATGCGTACACACACACAGCCTCTGTCGTGCCACACCAGACATGGGCTCATCAGGGCTCCCAGAGCAACAGAAACTCCTGGCTCATCTGACACAGGGCCCCAGGGCAGTCACCGGCAGAAAGGCGGCAGCGGCACGGCCAGCATGGACCGGGCAAGGGACTCAAGCAAAGAAGCCAGGCACCGCCTGACGCAGCCCCTACGGAGGGGCAGGGGCCGGGCCAAGGCTCGACACCACACTCCCTCCCTGTGTGGACGCCACGATCCCCGCCCCATCGAGCACTGACCCCACGGCGCACCAGAACCTAAAGTCCTTCAGGAGACCTGAGCCTTTACAGACATGTGCAGCGAGCACTGCCGAGCACTTGAAATAAAGTGAGATGAGACGATAATGAAAGCAAAAGTGTGAAGATGACCCCATGGCAGACCAAAGCCAAGCTGTGCAAGTGGCCTCCCTAGCCTGAGACCATCTCCTGCCCTGCCCTCTCTCAGTGCCCTGCCCTTCCTGCCCAGCTGACCAAGAACCTATCCTGACAACACAGCCTTCCTATGTGTTACACCATCAAGGAAGCCAGCAGCTGGCTGCACCATTCCAGCGGTCACAATCCCAGGCAGTTTAGGATTTTATTCCTCAATTAAATGAGCTGGCTTTCCAATCCTACCTCTAGTGTCTGTGAGCTCACAGTGGGAGTGCAATACTAAATAAACACCAGGCCCACTCTGCGGTGCTATTATCTCAGGCTTTTGAGTCAGGACATCTCAGGGCCAGACCATGACCTCTAGCTATCCTCCAGAATATGAATACCCGTGTTGGAGATGCGGAAGCTGGCCAGCTGGCCTCCAGGCTGAGGCAACACTGGCCTGCCTCACCTACCCTAGCCCGATCCAGCCCTACCTGAGGACGGGCGTCTGCCCGGAGGCCCCGGCCCAGCACCGCTCACCTGCATGCTCTGCTGGTACTGCATCTGCAGAGAGCCTGGGGCAGAGGTGGGGCCATCCAGTCCAGATCCTCCCTCCACGCGCTGAGAAATGAAATTGTTCAAAGACCTCAGGGTGGACAGGACGGTGGTGTTCTCCCCCAGGTCTTCCATGACTATCTCCCTCCTGGAAGGAAACAACGGAAGGGTCACAGCGAGCCTTCTGATGGGCCATCACCACTGCCCGCTGCCCGGTCAGAGGGTGCCTTTGGGCAGCCCCACTCCGCTAGTGCTCTCTGAGTCCTTAAAATATTCCAGCATCTGTAACCACATCCTTGGGAGTTAACTAGGAGCCTGTACCTCCAGTTTCTCAGAGAGGAAGTGGAGGCATAAAAAGACAATATGCCACCAAGCTGCTGACCATCAGAGTGCTGACCAGGACAGATAGTGGCCCCCACCATGAGGTGTTCCGGAGAAGGCAATGGCAACCCACTCCAGCGTTCTCGCCTGGAGAATCCCAGGGACGGGGGAGCCTGGTGGGCTGCCGCCTATGGGGTCGCACAGAGTCGGACACGACTGAAGTGACTTAGCATGAGGTGTTCAGCAGTCAGGTGGCATGCCTCCCACATAAGCACTCACAGAAAGCCTAGCTTCCAGGAACCAGAAACAAAGCACCCCACAGTGGCAGCAAGGACGACATCCATGGCAACGCCAATTACAGGCTGACCATAACGTCGCTAGCGCTTTCAACCAGGCACCACAGAGGAAGGCGCCCGCCGCTAGTAAGCACCAAGGCCGGTGGGGCCCGTCTCCTCATCTGAAAACTGAGGGCCCCACTTCTCAAGGCTGGGAGGATTACAGGGCCCAAGAGAAGGCTCCAAACGCAGATGGCACAGCTATCGCCACACAGTTTAACTGTTACTCTGCTTGTAAGTTCACAGACGGCATCGCGACCCTCAGAACGAGCAGATGAATTAGGTCTTCTTGAATATCATCTTAGAGGTGAGGCTTCCAGAGTTACAGAACTGAGATGGAAACGTGGGTCTGTCTGGCTCTAAGGTCGACCATGCTCTACAGGCCAAGATGTGAAGGCTGAGAAAAAGCAGCAGCGAAGAACCTGCATCCCCACACCGGTGCTAATCCCAGCCTCGCACCAGGCAGTCTACCAGTCAGAAAGAGTGGAAGTGTCCCAGCACACTGAACAGCCAACAGGTGTGAATTCCTCCAGGTGCATACCATGTTCCTCCGAGGCAAGCAGCCAGCTCTCACCGATGACCCCAAAGTATCAGATGGAAAACACCTGGCCTCAACCTACTCCCCACCTCCAAAAAAGTGAAGAATCTTGGTTTGATTCTGAATTTCCCATTTAACAAGAACCTTGACCTTGTGCACTGGGATTCCCTGGTGGCTCAGTGGTAAAGAACCCACCTGCCATTGCAGCAGACCCGAATTTGATCCCTGGGTCAGGAAGACCCCCTGGTGGAGGGAATCGCAACCCACTCCAGTATTCTTGCATGGGAAATCCCATGGACAGAGGAGCCTGGTGTCTAGTCCATGCAGTCGCAGTCAGGCATGACTTAGCAACTGAACAACTGGCCTCGTGCACGCAGAGCCCGTTTTCTGGAGGCTGTCCTTTCCACTCTTGTGCAACCCAGCTGTTCTCTCTACCTCTCCTTCATACCCACGGAAAATGAACTGGCAGAGAGACCAGGGAGGGGCACTCGAGTGCTGTGAGCCTGACAGAGAGACACGGCCCACGTGGAGCCAGGCAGCAGCACTCTGCTCCAGAGGGCGAATCACTCCGTTTGACCGGGGCCATAACACTTTCCCGGAGTTGGTGATGGACAGGGAGACCTGGCACGCTGCAGTCCATAAGTTGCAAAGAGTCAGACATGACTGAGCGACTGAACTGAACTAATACTTTTCATCCCGTGATGGGAAATTTAGCCAATATACCCTCTTCTCAAGACAGCAACCCCTGTAAGAGCTGATGCACCTTATACACAAGAATGAAAAGACCACATGCATCTTCACCTGCCTGGAACCAAGCCACTCCGTAAGGCAAGGGAAAAGGCGGCAGCTCAAATCCATCCTCTGTACCCAGGAGACTCAGGTCTTCCAGAAGCCTCACCTCTGGATGTCAGCTGCTCTGGATGAAACCCCGAGCTGGAGCGCAGAGCACCCTGTCTCTCTAGTGCCCTCCACGTCCTGAGGGAACCTACAGACACGAGGGCCCTCACCACGCGCAGCACCACTTCACAGCGCCCCGGGGCACTTCCGCTGGTCTGCCGAGTTCACCGCTCCTCCGCCTGCTTTCTCCCAACTTACAGAGAGGAAATCCAAGTGCCCGCCCCACCACCCGCCAGGAGTGCGACTCGGGGCAAGGCGCTCCCCACCCTCCCGCCGGGTTCCCCAGGTGGGAAACGAAGCAGTGGCAGCCCACGCTGGCCGCTCAGGCGCAGGGGCGCAGGCGACGGCGCGGCCCACCCGCAAGGAGCCGAGGCAGGGCCCCTCTGTCCGCACCGCGCCGTCCTGGGCCGGTGAGACGAGGGCGCCTCGCCGAAGCCCCTCTCCTCCGAGGCCGCCTCCGCCCCGGCCGCTCCAGCTCCTCTCGGGCAGGAAGTCCTGGGGGGCCCCGCACTGGACGCCCCGGCTCAGAGGACAGAGCACGGAGAGCAGAGGCGGGCCCAGCGGACAGGGGGTGCGCCGGTAGAAGCCCGGCGGCCCGGGTCTCAGAGAAGGAAGCGGGAACGCCGAGGGCTCCGGCTCGCAGCCCCCGGGGAGGCCCGGCGGGCGGCCCCCGCCTCTCCCCTGCCCGACTCCCGCCGGCTCTGCTGGGCGCCCGCCCCCGGGAGCCCGGCCGGTCACCTCAGCGCCTCAGCCTCCCTGCAGCCGTCGCCGCCGCGGCTCGGACCTCCCTCTATCACACCCGAGCCCGCGTATCGCGAGACGTGCGCTTGCGCTCTCGCGAGACCTGGGCGGGACTGGCCGTAAAGCTCCGGGCCGGCGCCCCGACGGAGGCCGAGGGCTCAGTCTCCGTCCCGCGCCCGGGGTGCCGCGGCTCGGAGAACGCTCGGAACCAAAGGCCGGCCCGCGGGACTACCTTGGTGCCCCTGTGCGCCGCAGGCCAGGCTTCCACTGGACGGCTGTCTCGCAGTCTTGTGTGGAATAGCACCGCCCAACGGTGGCCTCCTGGGGCCAAACTTTCCTGCAGTCCTGACTAGCCTGCAGCTTTTGCCACTACGGTGTTTGCTTGAATTAATGAATGCGTTTTTACTTTTCTCTGAAAAAAAAAAAAAGAAAAACAGGAAATACTATGCTGCTACTAAGCTATCCTTCTAGCGCCCTGAGAGCTGTTGGGGTGCGGAGCCGTCGTCTGGGTCCCATTCTCCAGGGAGCAAGGGCGGAGCGCGGTCAGCTCACAGCCAGCAGGTCCTTCCTGGAATCTCTGCAGCCTGCATCTACTAACGGGTCTCTCAAGTCCCTTCCTCCTCCACAAACCTGGCAAAGCGCCGGAGGATCTGCACCGAATTTCCAGAGACTAAAACCATGAATTTGTGTCGCCAGAAGGAAAAGGGATGCGGAAGCAAAGAATGTGGTGCCGGAGGTAGGACACGGGGCAGTGAAAAGATGAAAAAAATTTCATAAGACCGGCCTGCAGACTACTTCGGGGATCTGGACTACCCTAAGACCCCATTTCTTACCCCAGCTATCCTTGGGTGCACTAAAAATGCTGCCTGCCGTATCAGTAAATAATGTTGCAGCCATCAGCCACTCATAATTACGAGCTCAGGGTGAAAACAGGTCAGTTGCTCAGTCATGTCTTACTGTGACCCCACAGGCTGTAGTCGGCCACCTTCCTCTGTCCACGGGATTCTCCAGGCAAGAATATTGGAGTGAGTAGCCATCCCCTTCTCCAGGGAATCTTCCCAACTCAGGGCCTGAACGTGGGTCTCCTGCATTGCAGGCAGATTCTTTACGGTCTGAGCCACCAGGGAAGCCCCAAAATGTAATGCCGGCTACCAAATCATCACACTCTGCAGCCGCTGCCACCCCACACCACCCCACCTCCAACCCCAACAGTGCGCCCTGGAGACTCAGGGTGAGAAAGCACAGGACACTGGGCCCAGGTAGCTGAGGTCGCATCAAAGAACACTTTCAGTGAGCCTGAGACTCCTGCATCTTTCCACACACAGGAAAGCACTGAATTCTTGGAGACATCTAGTTTTTTGTTTATTACCCAGAAACCTTTTGATGTTCCAAGTACCTAGTCTTTGTTCCAAAAATTCCTATATACTCCAGCTCCTCCTCTACCTCTTTGGGGCAGTCCCTCAGAGTTACCTGAGATACTGTGTCCAGGTGTAAGTCCCCAGTTTTATCTGCCAAATAAAAACAACTCCCAGCTTTTTAGGTTGCGCATTTGTTTTCAATAGGCAAGATTTAATCATCATAACAGTCAATATACTCAAGGGATGACCACTCCTCCAGAAAATGGTTTCAAAGAAATCAATTTTTTTTTAAGTATGGAAATCCTGGAAGAGAGTAAAAGGAAGGAGACAGCATGTGTCTGCTTACTTTGGTTATTACCTTTAAGTCTCTGGAGCCTGGCGTGTTATAGAAACATTCCCAGTTTCACACTGCCCGCCCCCCATCCATAATTCATAGCAAATGTCTTCCCTAAGGAGCTCTCACTGCTTGAAGTATTTCCGGATCATTCACCACAGAGATGGAAACAAATCCCCAGACTGCAGCTTCAGATCTTTCCACATTACACTGTATATCCAAAAGAACACCTGGAAACCTGGGGGTGGTTTTGCGGCGATGGTGGAAGCCAGTGCCTCTGTAACGTACTAACCGTGGTGAGAAAATTCTGTAAAGGTGTCTGTGTTTCTCGGCCTCAGTGTTCTTATGCATCCCAGTCTTCATCCTTTTGTCTCTTTCTCGCGGTAACTCCTCTTCACAAATCGTATTACAGCGATCGTGTTTTTTAATCACATATAGTCATATATCGTGAACAGTGACTAGAGTTTTGTCTTAAAAACAGGTCCCCCGTGTGCTCTGCATGCTGCATCCTAGATCCAGCTCGGACCTCCCCAGCCACGCTTCAGGACAGAGCTCAAGCTGCGTCTGCAGTGAAGAGCCGGAACAGCGGAACAGGGCTCAGGCCTTCACAGACTGGCAGGCTTCCCCCGGTACTGTGTGGCCAGGAGGTACACCTCTGACGACTCTCTCCTGCTGGCCTCGGGCTTTACAGTCCTTGTGTTCTGAAATTCCTCAGTCAGTCTCTTCCGTAACCGATGACTCTGACTTCCAGCCCAGGTTTTACAGAGGAAAGTCCCCCTGGGATGCAGGACCTCTGGAACCATGTCCAGAAGGGACAAGCACAAGCTAATGAGCCTGTCGTGGTCGAGGCTGCGGATCCCCGTGGCGTTGGGTGCCATGTCACTCAGGATCACATCTGCTCTCCCACCAGGAAGCAGCTCTTGGATTTTCCGGAAGGTTCTGGGGTCAGTCACATCAGCAGGGCACAGAAACGTTGCTCCTTCCAGGGGGAATATGTGGAGAAGATCTACCCCAAGCACAAAGCCAACAGGAGCCCTGGGGTCTAAGGAAGAAATGGTGAAGGTGCTCACTCGCTGACACGGCAAAAGCATCCCACAGAAAGTAAATGTAACAAAATAATAAAACAGAGGTAAAGGGGACTTTCTCTAGCGGTCCGATGAGTGAGTGCTTCAAATGTAGGGGGCAGATTCGATCCCTAGGTGGGGCATAAGATCCTGCGTGGCACAGACTAAAGGAAAAAAAAAAAAATATATATATATATATATATATATATACATATATGTAAAAGTCAGGACCGAGAAAAATAACTACTGTGCAAAAATGGGGACACAGGGTTTTCCTCCTAGAAAAACATGTGGCAGGCGGGGAGTGGTGGTCTTCCCTCTACATCTGAGGAAACTGAGGCTGGGAGAGGCAACCTGACTGTCCCAGGGGACAGGCAGACCTGGGGCCACACCCTGGCCTTGATACTCCAACCTCTGACTCCATTTCACTCTCCGAGCCATGCTATCCGTGAAAAGGGTTCTTAACTCTGAGGAGTCTTTTTGATAAACTGAAACAGAGAAGGACACATTATTATACAAAGTGCCTCCGGATTAAACCAACAAATCCATTCTGCAGTTTACTCCACTTTCCTTCAACGTAGAAACTATTAGAAACAAGCCAAGAAACAGGGAAAGTGGACAGATGCTACATAAGGTAAAAAAGTGATACTCGGCCCATGTCTGAGTGACACCAGCTGTGAAATAAAAAGATGTTAGTTTCACTTCATCTGAAAGGGGATTTCCTGCCCACGAGGCCGCTGCCCTGGCCTCCACCTCCCGAAGCCCCTCCCAGCGCCACTTACACACCAGGGTGGATCCACAAAGGAACCGTCACAGACTCAGAGCTCGCTCAGCTTAGTAAAGAGGCTGCCCTGCGGCTGAGGGGCAGGTATTTGATCTTTATCTAAAGATAAGAAGTCCAGCTGTTCTGCAGGGCACCTCATTTTTCAAAGGCGAAAACTCTGCTTTCAGCCCTGAGAGTGGGACAGCTCTCCTCCCACTTTACACACTTGTGCTTGGTCCTTTAACGTCCCATGTACTGTAGCCCCAGGAAGTGCCTTCTAAAAGCAAATGGCTTTGGTTGCATTTTTGCAACTTCTTTTGGGAGTAAAAGAACCCAGGCCATTTTATGTACACAGTCTCTGCTTCTCCCACCTCTTCCTACAGGTTAAACTTAGCTGTTTTCCTGCTTTTCCTGAAGAGCAATTAGGGGGACAGGAACCTCTAACATCAGTCGTTAGGAAGTCTGTGGATAGACTCAGTGGTGGGAAAGGGAACTGAAGTTTTTGACAGACTCCTTCACTTGAACAATAAACATTTACTGAGCTTGTAAGAAATGTTTTTAAACTGTTCTAAACCCCCTTGTATGAAAAGGCAAAATGATAGGATACCAAAAGAGGAACTCCCCAGGTCATTAGGTGCCCAATATGCTACTGGAGATCAGTGGAGAAATACCTCCAGAAAGAATGAAGGGATGGAGCCAAAGCAAAAACAATACCCAATTGTGGATGTGACTGGTGATAGAAACAAGATCCGATGCTGTAAAGAGCAATACTGCATAGGAACCTGGAATGTCAGGTCCATGAATCAAGGCAAATTGGAAGTGGTCAAACGAGATGGCAAGGGTGAACGTCGACATTCTAGGAATCAGCGAACTAAAATGGACTGGAATGGGTGACTTTAACTCAGATGACCATTGTATCTACTACTGCGGGCAGGAATCCCTCAGAAGAAATGGAGTAGCTATTATGGTCAACAGAAGAGTCTGAAATGCAGTACTTGGATGCAATCTCAAAAATGACAGAATGATCTCTGTTCGTCTCCAAGGCAAACCATTCAATATCACAGTTGTCCAAGTCTATGCCCCAACCAGTAACGCTGAAGAAGCTGAAGTTGAACGGTTCTATGAAGACCTACAAGACCTTTTAGAACTAACACCCGCAAAAAATGTCCTTTCATTATACGGGACTGGAATGCAAAAGTAGGAAGTCAAGAAACACCTGGAGTAACAGGCAAATTTGGCCTTGGAATGCGGAATAAAGTAGGACAAAGACTAATAGAGTTTTGCCAAGATAATGCACTGGTCATAGCAAACACCCTCTTCCAACAACACAAGAGAAGACTCTACACATGGACATCACCAGATGGTCAACACCGAAATCAGATTGATTATATTCTTTGCAGCCAAAGATGGAGAAGCTCTATACAGTCAACAAAAACAAGACCAGGAGCTGACTGTGGCTCAGATTATGAACTCCTTATTACCAAATTCAGACGCAAATTGAAGAAAATAGGGAAAACCACTAGACCATTCAGGTATGACCTCAATCAAATCCCTTATGATTATACAGTGGAAGTGAGAAATACATTTAAGGGCCTAGATCTGACAGAGTGCCTGATGAACTATGGAATGAGGTTTGTGACACTGTACAGGAGACAGGGATCAAGACCATCCCCATGAAAAAGAAATGCAAAAAAGCAAAATGGCTGTCTGGGGAGGCCTTATAAATAGCTATGAAAAGAAGAGAGGCAAAAAGCCAAGGAGAAAAGGAAAGACATAAGCATCTGAATGCAGAATTCCAAAGAATAGCAAGAAGAGATAAGAAAGCCTTCTTCAGCGATCAATGCAAAGAAATAGAGGAAAACAACAGAATGGGAAAGACTAGAGATCTCTTCAAGAAAATTAGAGATACCAAGGGAACATTTCATGCAAAGAAGGGCTCGATAAGGGACAGAAATGGTATGGACCTAACAGAAGCAGAAGATATTAAGAAGAGGTGGCAAGAATACACGGAAGGACTGTACAAAAAAGATCTTCACGACCCAGATAATCATGATGATGTGATCACTAATCTAGAGCCAGACATCCTGGAATGTGCAATCAAGTGGGCCTTAGAAAGCATCACTACAAACAAAGCTAGTGGAGGTGATGGAATTCCAGTTGAGCTGTTTCAAATCCTGAAAGATGATGCTGTGAAAGTGCTGCACTCAACATGCCAGCAAATTTGGAAAACTCAGCAGTGGCCACAGGACTGGAAAAGGTCAGTTTTCATTCCAATCCCAAAGAAAGGCAATGCCAGAGAATGCTCAAACTACTGCACAATTGCATTCATTTCACATGCTAGTAAAGTCATGCTCAAAATTCTCCAAGCCAGGCTTCAGCAATACGTGAACCGTGAACTTCCAGATGTTCAAGCTGGTTTTAGAAAAGGCAGAGGAACGAGAGATCAAATTGCCAACATCCACTGGATCATGGAAAAAGGAAGAGAGTTCCAGGAAAACATCTATTTCTGCTTTATTGACTATGCCAAAGCCTTTGACTGTGTGGATCACAATAAACTGTGGAAAATTCTGAAAGAGATGGGAATACCAGACCACCTAACCTGCCTCTTGAGAAATCTGTATGCAGGTCAGAAAGCAAGTTAGAATTGGACATGGAACAACAGACTGGTTCCAAATAGAAAAAGGAGTACGTCAAGGCAGTATATTGTCACCCTGCTTATTTCACTTATATGCAGAGTACATCATGAGAAACACTGGACTGGAAGAAACACAAGCTGGAATCAAGATTGCTGGCGAAATATCAATAACCTCAGATATGCAGATGACACCACCTTTATGACAGAAAGTGAAGAGGAACTAAAAAGCCTCTTGATGAAAGTGAAAGAGAACGAAAAAGTTGGCTTAAAGATCAACATTCAGAAAAGGAAGATCATGGCATCTGGTCCCATCACTTCATGGGAAATAGATGGGGAAACAGTGTCAGACTTTATTTTGGGGGCTCCAAAATCACTGCAGATGGTGATTGCAGCCATGAAATTAAAAGACGCTTAGTTCTTGGAAGAAAAGTTATGAGCAACCTAGACAGTATATTCAAAAGCAGAGACATTACTTTGCCGACTAAGGTCCGTCTAGTCAAGGCTTTGGTTTTTCCTGTGGTCATGTATGGATGTGAGAGTTGGACTGTGAAGAAGGCTGAGCACCGAACAATTGATGCTTTTGAACTGTGGTGTTGGAGAAGACTCTTGAGAGTCCCTAGGACTGCAAGGAGATCCAACCAGTCCATCCTGAAGGAGATCAGTACTGGGATATCTTTGGAAGGAATGATGCTAAAGCTGAAGCTCCAGTTCTTTGGCCACCTCATGAGAAGAGCTGACTCATTGGAAAAGACTCTGATGCTGGGAGGGATTGGGGGCAGGAGGAGAAGGGGACGACAGAGGATGAGATGGCTGGATGGCATCACGGACTCAATGGACGTGAGTCTGAGTGAACCCCAGGAGATGGTGATGGACAGGGAGGCCTGGCGTGCTGCGATTCATGGGGTCACAAAGAGTCGGACACGACTGAGCGACCGGACTGAACTGAACTGAAACCTCCTTGAGGCATCCTACCCAGATTAAAGAGACTGATGACAAAACCCAGGGGGTGGCATGCCTGGTTCAGCAGGTCACTAAAACTCCTGTAGATCTCAATTTTCTCATCAGGAAGATGGGCACACACACCCATTCTAAGGTATATGGGAGAGATCTCTGTGACCTGCCAATACAGGTGGTCCCCTCAGAAGTTACAGTAGGAATGCAAGTGGTAAGGATTGTTACCTTAGCACCGCTCACCTACAAAATACTCAAAAGCAATCTTCATGCCCATGATGAGGAAACTGGCTAAATACCAACAGTATAACCATTATCTGGGATAGTATGCAGCTGTTTAAATGGATGGCGTCATTTTCTACTTTGTATGGGTAGTCGGTTGATCTATCAGTCAGAGGCAACTTTTTTATATATATGATCTTAGTTAAAACCCCCAAATATTATAAGAGATAAGCACTAAGTCTCTCAAGTTGGGCCAAAGTGGAGCGTCCAGAGCCACGAGGGCTGCCTGGGCAGCCCCAGGAGCAACTCCAGGAAACCCCAGGTTGATTCCGTTGTCCTGCCAAGGGAGTATGTCAAGGGAGGAAATCGCAGAGCGATTTCTTTGCTGAGGAAAGAAACCTGACTTACAGACGGCCGTCTGAGCTCATTGCTGAGGCCACGCATCAGCAGCAGAGGCCCAGGACACCCACCACGTCTGCCTACACGCTTCTGTGCTGTGGTCGCAGGTGACCTTCACCTTCCTTCCCCCTTCCTACCTCCCTCTTTCATTCTGAAAATGCCAGTGTTTGGTTCGTGTCATTCCTACTAAACCAGCACGCAGAAGCACGTGCTTTCTCAAAGCAGCCTGGCTGCCCTGTGTGCCCTGAAGAGGGCGGCCGGCCTGCGTCTCAACCACAGTGCTCGGAAGGCCCCACCTGTGCCCGCAGCATTGACTCTCTGCACGGCCACCTGGCTCCACGCGCCAGGAGCAGCCCCACAGTCTAACACCCGGAGGCCGGGCCGTAGGATCTGGTGCCTCTCGTTCATTTCCAGGAGCTTGAAGGCGCTTCGACATCGGTAACTTTCCACCTTCGCAGCTTTCACAAACGGGTCCCTCAAATGCCGCATCAGCCACAGGTGCTCAGCGCCAGTCCGGCTCTTGCAGCGACTCCCAGCGGTGTGGAACCTTTGACACTGAAGGGAAGCCCACACCAGTTTCAAGGACCTGGTGAGGAAAAGGGAGCAAGCAGGTTGGCACCACATAGGCCAGTGGGGCCCCAGGCTCAACCCGCACATTTTTAGAGCTGGGTCACTACGGCCCAAGTGGGAGAGGCGACTTGACAAGGCTACCGCCACAAAGGTGTTGGGCCGAACCACATCCCCTGAGTCTGCAGGTGTGCTCAGTCATCCGACTCCAAGACCCCGTGGACTGCAGCCCGCCAGGCTCCTCTGTCCACGGAATTCTCCAGGCAGGAATACTGGAGTGGGTTGCCATTTCCTTCTCCAGGGCCTCTTCCCAACCCAGAGATCCAACCCTGTCTCATATCTCCAGCATTCGCAGGTAGACTCTGTACCACTAGCAGCACATAGGAAGCCCAAAGTCTACATGGTAAACTCCTAACCCCCAGTACCTCAAGATGTGACTGGTCTTTAATGAGGTAATTAAGGTAAAGTCCTGTGTGTGTGTGCTAAGACACCTTAGTCGTGTCTTAACTCTCTGCAGCCCTATGGACTGTAGTCTGTCAGGCTCCTCTGTCCATGGGAATCTCCAGACAGGAGTCCTGGAGTGTGTTGCCATTTCCTTCTCCAGGGGATCTTCCCAACCCAGGGATTGGACTCTCATTTCTTATGCCTCCTGCACTGGCAGGCAGGTTCTTTAACCACTACCTTAAAGGGTAAATGGGTGGGCTCTATCCAATACTGGTGTCCTTATAAGAAGCAATCAAGACGCAGACACACACAGGACAAAGACCACGGGAAGACACAGAGAGAAGACGGCCGTCTGTAAGTCAAGGCGAGGCTTCAGGGACTATTCCTGCTGACACCCTGATTTCCATTTTCCAGACTGCAGACACTGAGCCAGTAAATCTCTGCTCTCTCAGCCACCCATCCTGGGGTGCTTGGTTACAGCAGCCTGAGCAAACTAATCCAGCAGGCCTCTCCTCTGTGGTCAGAGATGCTTTTCTCTCCTGAAGTTTTCTTCAGAAGACAATCTCAGAGAGTAATGATAGTCGCTTTGTGTCAACCAAAGTTTTCCCAATACTGGTTGAAAATACTGGTAACTTTCATGAAAGGAACATTCCTTCTCACAGGATACAAATTTTCATTGGGCTTTAAGAAATTTAAACACACACACACACTCTCGCAGACAGGTCCTTTGCCACACAGACACACAGACTCTCTCTCTCTCTCTCTCTCTCTCTCTCTCGCGCGCGCGGACAGGTCCTTTGCCTAACTTACCTCCACCGCTTTGGCAGGCAGCACAGGGTCTGACCAACCTGTCACATTTCTTGATAAAATTGAACTTACCCTGTGTATTAACTTAGAAGGGCAATTTTCAAGCCTCTTTAGAAAGTGGGGCTTTTATCGACTGCCATGGGTTATCTATGGGTTATCTCTTTAACTCTCAGAACAACCCTACAAAGTATCTACATTCTTTTCTTCTGACAAAAAGAAAACAAAAAACTATTATTAGTCCCATGGCTCCCAGGCAAAAACATGTTGACAAAGATCTGGAGACAATACTCTTGAACTGCTGCCTTCAAAAGGCGAAAGGCGTCTCTAGGAAGAGGGCGCAGCGGTCCTGGGCGCCGAGGACTGCAGCGGGCAGCGGACCCGGGTCCAGCCGAGGTGGGCAGCTGACCGCCAGCGCCCGCACGACCAGGGGCCAGCCACACGGGGCTCTGGCTTCCGAGACACAGGCTTCAGGCCCGCGGGGCTCTGCGGGCGACACGCACCTCCAGCAGCAGCGCGCCCCCTCTCCCTGACGGCCTCTGCAGCCCTCCGCCCGCCGTCGCTCCTCGGGGCCTCGGCCGGTCCGCTCTCGGCAGGCCTCCTCTCGTCACGTCGCGGGGGCTGCCCGTCCCCTTTCCGGGCCAGGACCAGCCCCTTTTCGGACCCGAAAAACGGGGCCGCCGTCTGGCCACTCCGCCTCCCGCACACCTCAGTAGGTGCTCCATGAATCCCCACTGAGCGCCAGCCGCCGCGCGCACCGCCCTCCCACCTCAGCCGCCTCCCCGCTCACCGCGCCATGGACACGGACCCGCTCCGCCAGCCGCCACCGGAAGCACCGGCCTCACTTCCGGCCCGAGGCCACGCCCCCGGAAGCGGCGCGTGGGCTCGAAAGGCGCGCGCAGGGCCGGGGCCTGGGGGAGTCCGGGGGCGAGGTCACAGGTGAGCAGGGGATGCGGCCGCCCGAGATGGGCCTGGGTCCCGCCGAAAGGCAGCTGGCGGCCGTTCACGGACGGCCAGATACGGGAGCCCGAGCCTGGCACCCGACGGGTGTAGTCTCTTTAAACCCTAGTCACGGGCCGCAGTGGACCGGTGATCCCGTTCAGAGGCCACTCTGCTGAGAAAGGGGGCCGCCCGGCCCCTGACGTCAGGTGGGCTCTCTGCGGACCCGCCTGACCGTAGTGCCAAGAGCTGTGGCCAACTGTACTTCAACAGCAGGCGGACCCAGGGTTCGGTACTGGCTCTGGTGTTTGACTTTCTGTCAGACTTCGCTTTTCTGAGCGTCTGTCTGCTTGGCCGAAAGCGGAGAAGCCAAGTCTCAGCTCACAGGGTCGTTGGGTTTGTTAACTGGAATACGTTTTGGAAAGTATATGATCGGTGCCTAATAACTGACAGCAGAGATTCCTAATTAATTTAGGAAGTCAGGGCTTTGCGCCTTTACAGGTCAGCAACATCACAAAGTCCGCATGTTAAAGAGAGGTTGGACCCAGAGACCCACTTATGCAGGAGCTGCTGGCCAGCACAGGGACCCAGGCCTCGGTCCCTATTCTCGGACACCGTGACCTCCCTGGAGCATCCTTGGTCCTGAATCCTGCATCTCATTCCGTGTGGGCCCCAGACCGGGATGAGGATGGATGGACAGGGAGCACGGTCCTGGGCATCCATCATGTCTCCAGCAGTGACCAGACGTTCCCTGCAGGGCCTTCACACACACACGTTCGGGCAGGAGTGGTGTTACAGGCCGAGCACCAGGTCCCGGAGCAGCAATGTTTGTGAGCAGAATGTGAACACCTGTCCCAGCAGGAGAGCTGGCCAGGCCTCGCTGGGGGCTCTCCAGTGTCAGAGCCGTACATTTCCTGGGAATCTGGGGGTGTGCTACTGCAGAGAGGCAGAAACTGGAACCCAGTAGCCAGAAGGCCCCATAATGAAAAGGCCAAGAGCAAAAGCCAGACGCAAGAACCGTTGGGTAAAAGCATGGTTCATTTCATGCCAGGTGGGCTCAGAGGTGGACACAGGAGCAAGAACAGCCCTGCGCTAAGGAGAGAGGCAGGGACAACCTGGCCATTGCCTGACCTGCATCGGCCCAGCAAGCAAAGGGCCCAGGGCTGCCGCCGCTGGGCCGTGGGCCAGGTCTCCATCTAACCCAGAAAACCTGCCACGTCAGGCAGGGCCTCTCCCTGCTCTCCAGCGTGCGTTTCCAGTCCACCCGGCCCCTGGCCCCCAAAATGCTCAAGCTTCCACCCACACCCTGTCCACACCCAAATCAAGCTGACCCAGCCCCTTGCCTTCCTCACAGAACCCAAGGGCACCATGTGCGCCTCAAGGCTCTACACGTTGGTCCTGGTGCTGCAGCCTCAGCGAGTCCTCCTGGGCATGAAGAAACGCGGCTTCGGGGCCGGCCGGTGGAACGGCTTCGGGGGCAAAGTTCAAGAAGGAGAGACCGTCGAGGACGGGGCCAAGAGGTGAGGGGAGGGGCAGGCCTGACTGCAGAGCCAGCTTGCGCAGGGGGCAAGGATTCAAGTTGTAGAGCCAGACCTCTGACCACTCAGAGCCACGTGCCCTGGAGCACAGGCTGAATCCGGGAGCCTCAATTTCTGCATCTGCACGGTGGGGATAATAACAGTATATGCTACCTCTTAGCTTCCCTGGCGCTCAGTCAGCAGAGAAGCTGCCTACAATGCAGGAGACCTGAATTCCATCCCTGGGTCGGGAAGATCCCCTGGAGAAGGAAATGGCAACCCACTCCAGTATTCTTGCCTGGAGAATCCCACGGACAGAAGAGCCTGGCGGGCCAAAGCTCATGGGGTCACAAGAGTCATACACAACTTGGCAACTAAACCACCACCACAACTACCTCTTAGGATTGTTGTGAGGATTTAGCGAGAAAATAAACGTAAGGACTGAACAGGGCCTGGCACATGGTCCGGGCTGGGTACACCTTGGCTTGTTGCCGTGCGGTGGTGGTTTGGGTGGAAAAGTCATGGCTTCCTCTTTCTAGCCAAGGGGTTGGCCAGTCACTCAGCTTCTTCATTGGTTCAGGGGAGCTGATGACAAGCGTATCTGGGGTCTTTCACTCACAGTCTCTTCCTCGACACCAGCTACATTCACGTGGGAAAGACCTGAACCCCAGAGACACAGCAGTGCCGGAGATCACACAGCCCTCCAGACTTTAGCCTCTTTGTCTTCTTGCCCCTCAGGCTCGTGGGGATAACCCTGTGTCCACTGTGTCCACACTGTCTGGCCCAACTCCCCCTTCCCATCCCTGCGCCCTGCGTCAGGACACCTCTGACAAAGGACTGTGGAGCCCCTGCAGGTGGGAGGCAGGACAGGTGGCACGTTCCCATGCCCGAGCACAGGCTGAGACCGGCCCCACGAGGCCACACCGCCATGCGCCCAACTCTGCTGCCAGCCCCCGGCCCCTAGGGCGGCTCTGGCTTCTTTCCTTGCACACGCGTGTAGCTGCTCCTCAGGCCCCGTTCCCTGGCTGCCCTGCTCTGACGAGCAAGGTCTTGGCAGCCTTGGCGTCTGGTGCTCTGCCCTTCGGGGTCCCGGGGTGGGCACCACTTCAGGGTTAACGTGTGCTCCTCACTCACCTGCAGACTCAGGTGGCCTGTGGGGCTGGCTCTGTCTTGTGTGCAGGACACACTTGGGGACTACCTGAGCCCCAAGGAAGATGCATTCTCCCCCTGGGGGAGGGTTGCTGGCACTTGGGGACCGGCGGCGCCTCGCAGCCAGGTTCGGGCTCTGGGTGTGGAGCAGGCCCGCCGGCCTGGCCAGTGTTCCCACAGCTGGTGACTAGCAGAGTGTGGTGCTGAGACCTCCCGCAGGCCAGGCCGGAGGAGGAACAGCTGGCGGGCCCCCAGGCTCCGCAGCAGGCTCCGGACGGCAGGGTCCTGCCCCAGCGCCCCGCTCCCACCGGGAGTTTAACGCGTCACTCGTCCTGTTCCCTGCCTGCCGTCTGGGGAGCATCCCAGAGATGCGATCAGACACGTTAGCAGAGCTGGAACAGTGTCATCTCTGGCCGCCTGATTATCCAGGCCTGAAACGGAGCCTTGGCTCTGACACCGAGGAGATGACTGATAGCCCGCCACGGACTCAGGGAAGATGAACCCAAATGAGTTGAAACAGTGAATCAGTCAGTGACATTTTTAAAAATGAGCTCCGCCAGCCTGCTGCTGGAGGTGGGGAGGCCCCACGGAGTGCTTCTATTACGTCTAATTGGGGAGCCATTTGCACCCCACTAGCAAAAACACTCATTTTTTAGGTAGTGTCTAATTTTGATTGATCATCGCAGTGAATAGCTTCCAGCTCTCGAGACGTCACTCGGCCGCACTGAACGGCAGCAGGTGGACCCAGTTCCTCTCCCGGCCTCACAGGGAGGTTAGGGCAGAGTCGGCTCAGGAAGGCGACCGTTTAACCCAGTGCGTCTTTAATGGACACAGCGGTTTCCCTGACTCCTAGTCATGGGCACAGGAAGTTAATTATGCACTGTGTTCCTAACAGAACTCCGAGATCAGAGCTTAAACAGACCTTTTTTTAACCTACAGCTCTAAAAGGTCAGACATAATTAGAACGGTTTTACAGCCACAGAAATAAATTCAGAGCAGTGGGGAAGTGAGAGTCGCTCACAGGAGACACAGGTGCTGAGCTTCACGGCTGCAGGGCTTGTGAGCCCCCAGAGCCCACAGCAGACCCTCCAAAAAGCGCTGTCCCGGATGCCGAGAAGAAGGCTTGGGGAGGGCTGGCGGCAGAGGGCGTGCCTGAGGGTGCTCTCAGGAAGGTTTCGCGATGCACCGGTGGGGTGTTTATCCTCTGATGCACAGCGGCGGAGACGCTGGCTGAGTTCCTGCAGGTGCAGGACGTTGCTCAGCGTCGTGAGCAGCACCGGTCCCAGGCTCGGTGCTGTGTCTGCAGTTTGCCAAGGGGTGCACGAAGGAGAAAGGCCCGAAGGGAAGACTCCATGGCCACAGGGGTTCTTGCTGGGGGACCAGGCCGTGTGTGTTTGCTAAACTGCCTACAGCGCGTACACGGCCTAGGGGAGTGTGAAACAGGCACTCGTGTTTAGGGGGCACCCTTGTCTCCTCTCGTGAATCAGCTGGCTTGTGAGCTCAGGTGTGGCGATGCCCCCTGGCCCTTCCCCCCAGCACAGGTGGGGGGCAGGGAGAGAAAAGGGTCCTGAGGACAACACAGCGAGGACGGCCCAAAGCCCATCCCCTGTGATCAAGTTCAGAGGAGCCACGAGAGCCGGCTGGTCTCAGCGGGAGGGCAGGGGTGTCTCCTCGGCGAAAAGAGGTAAAACCACCCCTCCTCTGGGAAGGAGGCGAGAGGAACGTGCGGCCTGACGCGGAGCTCCAAGCAGGGCGGGCCAGAGCGGGACCCTTTGGGCAGGCAGGCTTCGGCTCAGGGCCCGCCGGCTGCATGGGGAGCCGAGCGGGCCGGTGGGGGCTCCCAGCTCTAGTGCGGGCCCCCTCACCCCGTGGAACCACCGAGCGGCCACGCGGGGCCAGGCTGGGGCTGCCACTAGGCGCGCCCGGGTGCTCAGCTGGGGGCGGGGGTCACGTCTGGGCGCCCCAAAACAGCAGCCCCAAACCCGACCCCTTGGCCACACACGTGCAGTCCACTCCTCCGTCCACCCAGCTCCATTCTCTGATTCCACGTGGACACAGGCACCTTACCTGTCACTTCCTGTCCGCCCGTCTGTCCGCAGAGAGCTGCAGGAAGAGAGCGGTCTGACGGTGGGCGCACTGCACAAGGTGGGCCAGATCACGTTCGAGTTTGTGGGTGACCCCGAGCTGATGGACGTGCACGTCTTCTGCACAGACAGTGTCCAGGGCACGCCCGTGGAGAGCGACGGTGAGTGTCCAGGCTGGGAGAGGCAGGCAGTGAAGGGCCGGCTTGGGCGGCCCCCGGCCCCTCCCCTCCCAAGGGCAGGCGCGGAAATACACCAGGGCCTGAGCCTCCCTCCTCTCCTGTAAAATAAGGAGTCCAGTCGCCTGGATGAAATAACAAAGGATGCCAGTCTCCTCGCGCACAGTAGCTCAGTGAACCCCTCGCAGAGAGTCAGGCTGAGGACCGGGCGAGCGTCGGTGATTCTGCCTCTTGGTCCCCTGCAGAGATGCGCCCGCAGTGGTTCCGGCTGGACCAGATCCCCTTCGGGGACATGTGGCCAGACGACAGCTACTGGTTCCCGCTGCTGCTTCAGAGGAAGAAGTTCCGCGGCTACTTCAGGTTCCAGGGGCAGGACACCATCCTGGACTACACACTCCGCGAGGTGGACGCCATCTAGGGCAGAGCCGGCTTGCCCCTCGGACCCCGAGAGCCCTGCCTGGCCGCGCCCTGGCCTCAGCCCCCTGCCCAAGGCCTCAGGCCCCCCGCCCCTGGGGCCTCATCTGGAGCCTGACTGAACGGAAGAGCAAATGAGGCTTTCTCAACATGTCCCCTCAGGCCTCCCCGTGACCTGCCCAGCCTGTCCTTGGGAAGCCGCCAGACGTGCCGGGCTGTGACCCGCATCACCGGACAAGGATGGGCAGAGACACGGGCCCAAAGGCGAGGGGCTGGCCGACACGGGAGGCCGCGTGGATGTGTGCGGGGTCCCGGGGTGCGCCAGGGGCCATCTCCTCCCCTCCCCCCCAGGTAAGGGGAAACAGCGGCGGTCAGTGCCCAGGGCTCACACCTCGTCTCATCTGCCATCAGCTGGCCGCCCTCCCGCCCCCAACACAGGCTGCTCCCGTTCTGGCTTCAGACCCCTGGGGGGCACGGGAGGTCATCCACCTATCACACACAGACTCACGACCTGACACAGCTTTTATAAATACGTTTAATGATAGCTGTTCCCGTAAGTTCACTGATAAAAATCTCAGAATGTAACTCATTTGTAAACAATTCCAGTTAATTGGATGGGGCGGTCATTGATTCCTGCAGCCTCGTAAAGTGCTTTATACATAAACCAACTCGCAGAAAGCAAAAGAGAAGGCCTCAGGTGCAGGGCCGCCCTGAGTTCCGGCAGCCGCGCCCGGCCTGCGCCCCCACAGCCCGCACCCTGGCCCCGTCTCTGTCCCCCTTCCGCGGCTTCGCCCAGCGACTAGGCCGTGGCTGAGTTACACCGAGCCCACCGGACACAGGCTGCAGGGACGTGGCCTGAAGGCACAGCCCGCGGCGGCCGGGGAGGGCTGTGGGGCTCCCGCCGAGCCCACAGAGCCGGCGTCCTTTCGCAGGAGTGGCCAGGTCTCCCCAGGGGCGAGGGAAGCCTGGGCACCAGGAAGGATGCAGAGGGTGTGGGGACCCCGAGCTGGGAGCAGCCTCTCCCGCAGCAACACTGACCAGAAAGCCTGCATTCAGCAGCAGCCCTGGGGAGGGGCGGGGGCTCCAGAGAGAAGGCGCCTCCGTGCCCAGCTGCTGGCAGGGGGACACAGCCTGCCCCCCTCACCCCCCAACCTCCCGACGCCGCCTCTCCTGCGGTCAGGAGGACGCGGGCTAGAAAGCACCCCCAACCCCACCCCCGCAGCCCCTAAAGAAGTGTGTGCTCCTGGTGTCCACGTGGGGGCCAGTCCTCCAGGAGGGGTCACCCCGGAACAGCATCTCGAGTCTTTGCTGCCAGAACTCGCCCTGGTGCCCCCTGTGGGGAGTCCCTCCCCCCAACCTGTGCCGCTGGCCCAGGGCCTTGGGGCCCTCAGCTCCCACCGTGGGCCCTGGGGTGGGGCCTCCATCATGGGGCAGGGACGGCAGAGGCCTGTGGTCACGCTCCATGACTCCAGTGGACACGGCGCCTGGGGGCCGGCCCGCGGGGCAGCACAGAGCCTCTCAGGGTGGTGGGCGCCTGTTTCCACAGAAATCAAAACGCAGACGACAGCCCAGAGGAACAAATGGCAGGGACGGCCCCTCCTCGTCCGCCGGGGACTGGCCAGTCCAGCCCGGGAAGGCACACGTGTCCACTGTGGGGGGCTCAGGCCAGGGGTGCAGTCGCCTGCCCGCACCCCCGAGGGTGCTCTGGGGGCACTGGCAGGACCCACGTGTGGCGGGCCCAGGCCAAGGTAGGACACAGCGTGTCCTGGACCAGACGTGTGTCAGCTCGTCAGGGACGCCTGCCTGTCCCCGAGCCTCCGGGCCCTGCATGCGGACTTCAGACGGAGGGCAGCCCCCAAACCAGGCATGTGTTCCTGGGAGACCCTCAGGAGCCCTCCCCTGCAGTCACCCTGCTCCAAGCCCCCTCCGAACAGAGAGCCGTGAGGGGTGGGGGGCAGGCGGGTTCCAGAGCAGAAACACCCTGCCCCAGGCGGACACAACCCCGCTGGTCTCAGACACCCGGCCGGAGCGAGCGGGAGGGAGGCTGGAAGGGGAGCCCGTTGCTCTGAAGACGAGAGGTCAGCAGACACGCCCGCACCTCACTGCGAGGCCAGCCTCGGCCCGCCTGAGAAGGGACGGCAGCCATCTGAACCTGGACAGACCCACGGCGGGGGCACCAGCTCCCGGGCCTCCGGACACCGCGGTCCTTCTGTCTCCCCAGCCCCAGCCCGGCGGGCGCACACATGCGGGCATGGAGGCAGGCACACGCAGGCCAGGGCCGCCAGGCTGCCCCTCAGGGAACGTGGGGGAAGCCACTCCAGGGACTGACACGCTCCCAGCACCAGGCTGACGCCACAGCACGGCCAGGATGGGCAGGGCAGCCCGCGCAGCCCCAGCCTTGCTGCCCGAGAGGGAGGGGAGCCACGGCTACCTGGACCCTCGGCCCCTCCACAGGGGGCTGCAGCCCGACACGCGAGCCCTCGGGGTGGGGGCGGGCGCCAACCGAGGGAATCAAACAGGGACACACCGTTGGAAAAGAGGCTTTAGTGAGCGCGCCGAGCTGCCTCCGAGCCCTCCAGCACTAGTGAGCAGACGGGCCGTCCTGGGGGGGCCTCGGGGGGGCCGGGGCGCCGTGTGGTCCCACGAAGAGGCAGCGGAGCTTGGGCTGCAGGTCATTCCACACCTTGCTCATCTGCGGGAGGAGAGGGGCGGGCCAGCTGGGGGGTGGCCGGGGGGACACGCACCACAGACAGCCGCGCCCACGGGCCCCGAGCGGCCGGAGGGCGGGCAGTGGGCTTCCCACCCCTCCCTGCAGCTCCCCCCACAGGGGCCACGGGGGCTGCTTCCTCTGCCCCTGCGCATGGACAGACGCCTACAGGACGCCCTGTAAGGGACTTGAAGAAATCTTAGCGCTGGACCGCTCCCTCTCACAGCTCTGCAGCGAGGCCAGAACAGCGCCCACCAAAGGAATGCAGAAACAAAGCAAGACCGGGCGGCCACACCGTGGCTCCCAGGCCCTGCAGCGGCCTGCAGGGGCAGGGCCGTGGGCGCGGGCAAGAGGGGAGCCGTGCGGCGAGGGGGCTCTGAGACAGGCACTGTGGCACAGCGGCTCAGGGGCTGCTGAGCGCAGGGCGAGGGGGCTCTGAGGCGGGCACTGGGCAGAGCGGCTCACGGGCTGCTCAGAGAGAGCAGGGCGGCCTGGGGCACGTGCGGTGTGGCCAGTCCCCGAGTTTGGAGACGGGGGCTGAGTCACCCCCGGAGGAGAAACGCAGGGCCGCGTCAGGCGACCTGCCCACCTTCTGCCCATCGCCCTGCGGTCCCCCAGCCGCCCGGACCCGCCTGTGAGGTCTAACCACCATGCAGCCCCGCCCCCGCCCGAGCGTCCTGCTGCTGCCTCAGCCGCCCGTGCAGTTCCCTAACTGTGCCCGAGGGTGCCCCGGGCACCCCAGCGAACTCCAGGGCCACCAGGAACTATGGGAAATGGGCAAAGGAAGCTCCACGCCGGTCACAGGGCACGCGGACCACCGCCGTGAGCCCGTCTGGAGCCAAGAGCTGACGACCGGGACGGGTGGGAAGGGACTTTGGCCTCCGGCCGCTGTGAGCACCGTAGTGCTGAGAAGCCGAGAAGCTGCTTCAGACAGCACGGGCCAGGCTACCTCAGGCTGCGGGGTCCCCTGGTGGCATGGACCCCCGGCCCCGGGCAGGAAGCTGGCGGGGCCCCTCCCGCCCCTCACAGCGACACCCCACCTCTCTGCTCTCGTCCTGGGTTCTGTGCACTCCGCCTCTGACCTTCCCTGGAGCTCCTCCTGAGGCCGGGGACCCCTTCCTCTGCGCCCTGCGTGCCCCGCCCCGCGCCCCGTCCCTGCAATCGCGAGGACGGCCTCACGGGTCTCCCTGGCTACCAGGAAACCGGAGAGTCGGGCAAGAGCCGTGTCAAGTCCCGGCGCCCCACCCAGGTCACTCGTCAAGGTCAGCTGGGCTGCCGCTTCTGGAAGGGGGGGCGCCCGCCGGCCCGCGCGGGCAGCTGTGGGGGACCCACCTCCTTGTGCCCTTGGACCTGGGAGTTGACGAAGGCGCCGAGGATGTGGGAGGTGAGCGGCAGGTACGCGTGGACCAGCTGCGTCTCCTGGTGCAGGCAGTACAGAGAGTAGTGGTTGCGGAGCTCCATGGTCTGGATCACGCTCTCCTGCTGCAGAGCAGAGAGCCCCTGGCGCCGGGCCCGGCACGCCTGGGAGCGCCCCCCAACCCCAGCCCGAGCCCTGCCTCTGGGCCACGGCGCCAGCACCGGTGCACAGGCGTCAGGGTCCCAGCAGCTCGCGGAGCCCCCACAGGGCGGCGGGGAGGGTGGCGGGGAGGGCGGCGGCCCGGCTGGCAGGACGGAGCGGCCCCCACCCGCCCGCCCCCCACACCAGCCGAGACGCACCTCCACGATGCGGGACTCCAGCTGCTCCACGGACTCGGGCTCGCGGCTCTGCACGGCGGCGCTCATCATCTGCCTCTTCATCAGGCTGTACTTGTGCAGCGCACGCTGGTGCTTGTGCAGCACGCCCTTCTCGTGCCTCTCACACAGGTCCTGGGGGCAGGGGGCAGGGCGGTCAGGGCTCCAGCCTCCAGCTGGGGCCTCGCCTCTCAGACAGCGAACCCGCACCCCACTCCTCACGCTCGGTGGTCGCGGGAGGGACGGCCCGGGTGAGCCGCCCAGGGCCGAGCTGCGAGGGACTCACGGTGCAAATCAGCACCGCCAGGGCCCCGCGGGGATGCATGAGCGCCGGGCCGGCTCCAGACCGCACACCGTGAACTGACCGTCCCCAGAAAGCCGGCATGCCTCCAGCAGCAAGACCTTCAGGGACAGGCTCCCGAAGGCAGACGCCCTGGCATCTCCATGGGGCCCCAGAATAACCTGGTCAGAGGCCTTGTGGGAACAGGAGCCTTCTGCGGGAGTGCAGGAGGCCCGTCCACCCTCCGCAGCCCTGGCCCCAGGCTGCTGTCCCACCCCAGAGCCACGCCCCCGAAAGGTCATAGCATGTTTTCAAGGCTCTGTGCCCGAACTAACGGCCGCGAGACTCACCTTGTAGGACTGCAGCAAGTCCAGGAAGAGGTTCAGCTTCTCCACCACGTCGTTCTCCTCCTGTTTGCCCTGGAAAACACGGGTCAGGTGGGCCAACACCGCCCGAGCACACAGCTCGCCACACGGGTGCCCCGCCCTCCTGACTGGCAGGGGACACGGGAGAAGGGAGGCTCCTCCCCGGGTGTGTGGCGGGGGTGGCTCCTAAACGAGGCATTCGCTACCAGGTCCCGGCTCTGGTCCCGATGCTTTGCAAGACCCTAAACCACCAGCACATGTGCCCTGAAAAAAAGCTGTCACTGCGGAAGAAATCCCGCCTTGAGTCTCACCTGTCCGGCTGCGACACAGTTACCAGGTCTCCCAGCTGGTCTGGGGAGAATAAAGCCAGGACACATGAAAACGGAATTGAGAACGAGCTCCAAGGTCTTCACCTGCACAGCAAGCGTGAAATGGAACCCTGGCCCAGACGGGTGACAGTCCTGACGGGCACTTGTCCCCTTTGGTGCAGTTAAAGCTGTATTAATTTTACTCCAACACAGAAACCACGGAAAGGCACTGAGAAGCGTTCGGGATGCTGCGTCTGTGCGGACATGACGGCATGTGTGAGGGATCCGAGAACCTCAGAGGCAAGCGACAAGCCGCACCCACCAGAGGCCACATGCCCCGCCTCAGGGCAGAGACTGCACCCACTTCTGGATCAGAGGAGACCCTGGCAACAGCGGAGTCAGGGCCCCCACCAGCTCTGAGCACCCCGCCCAGGTAACCTGTCCGAGAGGGGCTATGGGCCGGGGCCTGGTCCCAGCTTCGTTCATAGGTTTTACAGACTGAGCTCTCAGTAGAGGGTCGAGACTTAAATGAAAAGCTGTCCACAGTCTGGTCCAGCCCTCTTGTTTCTAGTCGTGGAGAGAAAGAGCTGGGGGCCAGTGCCAGGTGAGGTTCCTGCTGAGACTCGGGCCGGCGCAGAGCAGGCTGCGGTAGCGTGCTCCGTCTATGCCCAGCCAGCCCTCTGACACCACGTTCTTGGTTCCCTCTCACACCCAGAGATGGGCCAGCCCAGCGCCAACTCCAGGAGACAGGGACATCACCCGGCACTCAGGTTCTAAAGGGAACCTATGGGCAGGGCGACCACGGAGAAAGAAAACCCAGGACTTTCCACACCAGGAACACAGTTAGTTTCCTGTTCCAACACTCAGAGCCATGTGGGCAGCTGAGCACCCACCTGGAGCCGGAAAACCCCCTGATCTTCCCGTCGCTGACTCACTACTAAGGAGCTTCGGGCCGGGCAGCAAGGCCTCCACACGGACAGCGTTTCAGTGCATTTAAAACCACCCACCCGCGGCCTAAAGCCCATTTCCCCAAGAGCCAGGAAGCACGCTCTCGCCCCGAAACTCATGTAACAGTTTTATAGCCTAAGAGCACCCAGATGGACCTCTCTTTTCCCTCTGACTGCAAATAAATCCCCGGCAACACGAATCTCTGCAGAGTTCTATTATGCAAGTAACTCTGCCGCAGAACAGAAGCGTTTCCTGAAGTTAACTGGGCGTCCAGGGTGAGACCTGGGTGGGGCCTCTGGGGTGCGGGGAGCCCGGTTGCTCTGATGAGTTACCAAGTGGCCAAATGCCACCTGCCACTACAGCAACACAGGAGCGGCCTGTGCGTTGTGGGCGCCCTGGCAAGCGCAAGGTTACAGCTTCAAGGTCAGGGCAGACCTCACAGTCTCAGCAAAGCCGGCTCTCTGGGGCCAGGACCCAGTGTGTCCCCAGCATCAGCAGCCCTCAAGCCGTGAACCTCTCCCAGGAACCACCCAGAACAGACCGGGACGTGCAGAGCCGACCGGAGAGCCGCGGTGCCCTCACGCAGGACTCCGAGCCCTGATGTCCCCCTCGGGAGGAGACGCTCCGTGCACCACGGCACAGGATGTCCTTGGGACAGGCGCCTCGGGGGCATGCCCACTCACCTGCTGTGCGGCCTTGTCAGCCAGCAGCGCGAACTCCACGGACAGGCCTTTCAGCGCCTGTTTGAGGGACCCCCACGTGCTGCTGCTCAGCGAGGCCCAGGAGGGGAGCGGGGTCGTGTCAGACCCCAGGGCACTGAGGGAAGAGGAGGCACTCAGGGGAAGAAACACAGGCCCGGAAGCCGGGCGGGCAGCCAACCCAACAGCCCACTTCCCGACACCACGCCCCCCCGGGGCGCCCTGCACATCTCCTAACCGAGACCCCCGCTGCTCAAAGAGCAGGCACCCAGGGCGTCTGTGAGAAAGGTGGGACCTCTGCCCAGCGAGATCTGAACCACGTCGGTGAGACCCAAGCTGGAGGTTCGTGGGTTCCGGGGAGAGGTGTGGGGGCAGCTCTGGCTGGAGGCCGGGCCCCTCCTCAGGGGAGTGGGAGCATGACCAGCCCCCGGCGGCCTCTCCCAGATCAGACGGACCTCTTCTCAGGTCTGATCCGGACAACGGAGTGGGGCGGAGGAGAGGGAGCCTACGCTTAGAACCCGACGCTCTGCCCACACTCTCCACCTTTTTCCTTTCTTCTGAGTATGATGCCCCGTCTCCGCAGCCCTTTCCTTCCCTCTTTGGGGTGCACAGGTCGGAATGAGGGTCATCACAGTAAACGTGCTTGCTCCTCCAAGCCTGCCACCCAAGTCTAAGGCCCCTCCCCACAAAAGGGACCCTGCGGAGCCGACCAGGGTCACCTGCCTCAGCTCCTTCCCGAATATGAGAAGGTCGGCGGCGTTGTCGATGGCCCGCGACACCATGCGCTCAGCCCGATCACGGAGCTTGTGAAAGCTGTTGTAGATGTTTCGAATCAGCTCGCGGCTCATGGCGAACTGGGTCTGGATGTCGGCCGGGAGGAAGTCCTGACGGGGTGGGAGGCGGGGACGGTCATCACCAGACGGGACAGCTGTCCAGGAGATGACCGATGGGAGAGGAAGCAGCTCCGTCCACCGAGCAGGTGACCAAGCCCAGACCCCAGACCCAGGTCACCTAGTGGCCAGCCCAGGAACCCACCCTGGACCTCCCCTCCTGTCCAAACCAAAAACAGAAACCGGCGCCACATGCGCGCCATCGAACAGTCCTCAAGCCCGACACGATGAGCGAGCTTCCTGACGACGCACCAGGAAGGCCCCTGGGCTTCCTCATTTACTCCCCAAGACTAACTTATCACCCACTTTAATATTAACTACCCGTTAACACTAACCAATATTAACTACACAGCACCTGGAGAACAAAAAGTTTAGGGAATAAAATGAAGGTAATGTCTGGAGAAGTAGCTTAAGAAACAATCACCAGAAAAGCTACCAAATAGCTACTTTCACCCTTTTGAGAAAAGGATCAGATGAACTAAAGATAAAAATAAACCAGTGCAAATAAAAAGAAAAGAAAAAAATAAGTAAAATAACCCAGTGCAATCATCAATCCCCTTATTTCCAAAGAGCAGACGACCAGGCGCACGTCCATCTGAGTCACGGAATGCCTGGGGACACGCTGCGAGGGCCTGCGGCCGGGCGCTGTGGTCAGGGGGGCTGAGTCACACGTGGGCTCAGCTGCCGAGACACCTGGGACCTTGGCCAACAGCAGCCTCCACTTCCCCGTCTGGATGATGGGCCTGGCACCCGCTGTGCTTCAGATCAACTGGAACAAGCGTTAAGTGAGGAAGACACGCGAGACATCTCAGACTGGTCTGGCGCTCAGAGAAAACCCAACTGTGAGCCCTGCTGCTGCGCTGGGGAAGAGCGAGCATCAGGATCGGGTGAGTACCTTGGCCCGAGCCGCCAGCTTGCAGTTCATGAACTCGTCTCCCACGCACTGAGCAGATTCCTTCAACTTGCTCTGCACGTCCTGCAAGAGGCAGAGAGAAACCCTTGACCCTCAGCCAGCCGCAGAGAGGCGGGCAGGACCCGGTCCCTCTGAGACAGCAGCGTCTCCGTGTGCCTAACGCAAACTCCCGTAGCCTCTTCCTGCCTCCGGCTCCGTGTTCCCCCACTGGCCTTGACGTTTGGGGTGGTTGGTCTTCCAGAGGCGGAAAAGCTTGACTTCCCAACAGCACTGCAAACAGCGGCTCTGGAGAGGAGCCCTCCCTCCAGAAAGACGGAGACGCGCCCGCGGACCAGGGGCAGGAGCGTGGAGACAGACGCGGCTCAGACACTGAAGCCTCCTCCTCCCCTGAGCAGACCCACGGGACCGGGCCCAGAGCCCAGCAGAGCTGACGGGCAGAGAAAGGACGGCGCTGGGCGTCCCACGCCCTGGCTCCAAGCTCTGCCTGCGGAAGGGGGGCTCCCTGCTAAAGCCCAGCTTTCAGACGAGCTCCCACGAAGAGCCACAGGACAAACACAGGCAGAGACTGCAATACGGGGCGGTGTGCGGGGGCAGGAAGTGCGGCATTTCAGAGCGGGACGCCTGCCCCAGCGCCCTCCTTCACCAAAGCAGCACGCGGCGCCAGGGAGGCCTGGGGGCTCCCACCTCCCAGCACTTTCCTCGTCTGCAATCAAGATCCCTGTTCCACAGAAGCCAGTCCAGCCCCAGCGTTCAAAAGACCCACCCTCCCCACTCAGGGGCAGGAGATCACAGCAGCATGCCCTGAACGTCTGGAATGGGTCCCACAAAAGGGGCCAATGGACAAGCACCCCAGAGAGGAGGCCGCAGGATCTCTAGGCTCAAAGGCCCCTGTGGCCTCCGGGGAGTGTGTGCTAAAACGAGAGGTCAGGTGCATGGGAAATCTGCCTACGGGGCTCTGGGCCCGCGGCCGTGCCGTCCACCCCAGCGCGGGAAGTCCTCCGCGGGGCCCCCTCTGCCCATGCCCACGAGGAGAGGGTCCACGGGGAACCCCCGGTGCCAGAGAAGGACTCGGACCTGGCACGCGGGGCCGCCACGGTAGCGCCTCCTCCGCCGGGAGCAGGGCTGTAGCCCGGCTTCCTGCTGGACCAGACCGGCCGACGGCAGCTAGAGAAGGACGCGGCCGCCCCGACGCCTCGCCAGGGTCACGGGCGCGGAGGGCCCACACCGCCTGGGACGCACGTCCAGCTGCAGCTCTGCGACAGCACGGAGTCCACCCTGGCCTTTCCTAAGTGCGCACACATCCACGTCGGGGGCCGCTGGCCCACTGGCCAACCCCCAGCCATGGAGCCCCCTCCCGCGGAGCAGCTTCAAACTTCGGGGGCCTGCCGAGAAGCCACGGCTCCTCCCCAGCCGCCAACAGGCCCGACCCAACGCCTCCCACGCAACCGGGGAGACAGCCCTGCTCACGGCCACCCCATGGAAACAGAATGCGTCGGGGCCGAACCAGGGGAGCAAGCAGAGAGAACGAACCGAAACCACGTGACAAAGAGAGCTGGGTGCCCCAGGTCTCCCCCAGGCCCCCCGGGTACTCACAGGGCCGCTGAAGGACAGGAACAGCTTGAGGATCGCGTCCTCGGAGAAGGGCGGGTGCCGGGCCACCAGGTTGATGAAGCGCTTCAGCGCCCGCCTCCGGGCCTCGATGAACTCCCTGTCGGCTGGGGGCAGGACACAGGTGACCGCAGGTCCGGGCACGGGCCCCCAGGCTGGTGCTCAGGGCCCAGCGCCTCCCGCACGACGGCCCCCCAGACCCAGCCACAGACCTCGGACTGCGGGAGAAGGCGGGCGCCCCCGACCCCATGCCCTGCCCCCAGGGACACACCTGGGCCAGGTTAGCTGCGAGGAAAACCAGAGCCCGCCGGCTTCAGCCAGCAGCGTCTGACCCCTCACCGCAGGGCCTGCAGACGCCGCTGCGACCCCTTCCTGCTGTTTCTATGGACGAGTGTGTTCCGCTCAACTCCCGCTCACCCGGCCTGGGTTTCCCGCCCACGTCACTTCCTGCTCTCTCACAAGCACAGACTCCCTCACGTGGGTTAAGTGATTTCACTTTGAGGGAGGGAAATAAGTAAAAGCGGACAATGACGTACTGAGGGTATTTCAATCTGACCACAAATGGAAACGGTATTTTTTTTTAAGTTATAACATTTTGAGAAAGATCTCTGCTTTACGCAGCAGCATGGACTTTATATTACATATCGTGTGCAGGCGGGCTCAGCCATGTCTAGCTCTGTGACCCCGTGAACTGTAGCTGCCAGGCTCCTCCATCCATGCAACTTTCCAGGCAAGAACACTGGAGTGGGCTGCCATTTCCTCCTCCACGAAAACGGTATTTAAAGTATCACTTGGGGAAACTCGCTGGCGACCTAGTGGTTAAGACCCCGAATTTCCACTTCGGGGCATGGGTTCGATCCCTGGTCAAAGAGCTAAGATCCCACATGCCAGGCAGCATGGCCAAAGTATTAAAATTCTGAATCACTGGAGGAAACTTGAATTAGGATAGCCCCGCGAAGGCCACACGTTCACAAAGGCTTGGCACAGGACCCAGCCTTCGAGGCCTCCACACGCCCACGACCCCCAGGCCACAGCACAGCCAGCGGTTACCTCCTAGCATCCTCTTGGGCGGCAGGGCAGGCACCATGCGGTACGGGAACTTGTGCAGCAGCGTCTCGTGGAAGACCACGAAGTCGTTGTAGCGGCGGTACACACAGGACTTGAAGCGCTGCGGGAAGAGGGCGCAGAGCTCAGAGTCCTCCTCAGACACCCTCACCTTCACCACCTCCCCTGACCCGCTCTTCCCGCCACTAAGCTGGACCCAGGGAAATAGCATGAGAAAACTCCCTACATTTCTCACCAGGCCTTTTCCTAAGGGGGGAATCCCACACGTCCTCAATGGATGGAGATACAACCTTTAAACACTGCACAGCTCTAACTGTGCACTTAATTAACCTATTCTCTGGGTCTTCTGTCAGATGCAAGCCTCGTTACAGGAGTTTTCAACCACACAGCAGCATCGCCCGTCCAGGGGTGTCACATGAGGACAGCTTTTAAGGTCTGTCTTCAACAGGCACTCTCCAACAGCGCTAACACAAGCGGCCTCCTGAAAGAGACCCGACTGCCCGAAAGCAGCTCAGACGCTGAGCACAAATCCTGAGACATGGGAGACTCGTGACTCAGACAAAGCCACCAACAGGGTCCACCAGGAGCTGCCCATGAGAAGCCTGCAGGCTCCACAGGACACACGCCCCGACAGAGTGGCCTCGTGGGGGTCGCATGGACGCGCTCACGCGAGACCCAGGCGCCCAGCACGCTACCGAGAGTGCTCAGTACCGTCGCCAAGAGTGGAGGACGTCTGAGATGGCGACAGGCCGTGTGAGGCCAACAAGAGGATGCTCGGGGAAGACAAAGCTGCGGAGGCAGAGAGAGGCCAGCCGCGCCCGGGGTCAGGGAGGGGTGGAGCACGGAGGGACGACACAGGGGGCTCTCGGGGCAGAGACGCGACAACAGCAGACCACACCCTGAGGACGCACAGCGGCGAGGGTGACTCTCGGGGGAGCCGGGGACACGGTGACAAGGAGGCGGCCAGGCAGGCTCACCAGCCGTAACAAACGCTCCATCTGCCGGGGGTGCTGACTGCGGGTGGGGAACACGGGAAATCTGTTCCCTCCCCTCAATCCTGCTGTGAACCTAAAAACACATTTAACTTTTTGAACCCTGAACAGAAGGGGAAAAGTGAAGCGGTGATGCATTTTATTTTCTTGCACTCCAAAATCACTGCAGATGGTGACTGCAGCCATGAAATTAAAAGACACTTGCTCCTTGGAAGGAAAGCTATGACCAACCTAGACAGCATATTAAAAAGCAGAGACATAACTTTACCAACAAAAGTCCGTATAGTCAAAGCTATGGTTTTTCCAGTGGTCATGTATGCATGTGAGAGTTGGACCATAATGAAGGCTGAGTGCTGAAGAACTGATGTTTTTTAACTGCGGTACTGGAGAAGACTTTGAGACTCCCCTTGAACTGCAAGGAGATCAAATCCATCAATCCTAAAAGAAATCAACCCTGAATATTCATCGGAAGAACTGATGCTGAAGCTCCAATACTTGGGTCACCTGATGAGAAGAGCCGACTGATTGGAAAAGAGCCTGATGCTGGGAAATACTGAAGGTGGGAGAAGGGGGCGACAGAGGATGAGATGGTCGGGTGGCATCACCGACTCGATGACATGGGTCTGAGTGAGCTCCAGGAGACAGTGAAGGGCAAGGAACCCTGGCATGCTGCAGTCCATGGGGTCGCGAAGAGCTGGACACGACTTACTGATAGAACCATGACGACCCGTAGGCCGTGAGCTACCCAGCACAGCCCACACGGCTGCGTGCCCACGTCTGCACCAACTCCGACTCCAGCAAGCATGCAAGCAGCGGGCACAGCCCGGTGAGTCCCCACCTCCTGCCCCGAGGTCCCAACCTTAGCAGGCTCACCCCTTCGCCCACATTTCAGGAGGTAACCTGGACAGATCGGCCTCCTGCTAAAAATGCTGACCATGAGATCATCGACTGACTTAAGGAACGGGCCATTTAACAAGACTGAAGACAAGGCTGCTGTCCTAGTGGGGCAGCGTGTCACACACGCGGGAGCCCAAGCCCATGGGTGATGCAGCCCCAGGGGAGGCACTGAGGCCTCCAACCCCACTGCGGCTACAGATGCCAGGGGGCAGTGGTGCCCTCCAGCAACGCTGTCCTCTAAACAAGGGAGGGCCTCCTTCCCTCACTGACCTCAGCCGCCTCCCTCGGCAGCGGCACTGACCAGTGTCGGAGCAAAGTTTAGTTCCAGGCTCCTCTCATCGTGGCTTCAAAACACAGGCAAAAATGCTGCGATCCTTAACTTCCACGCGACAGCCGTCCACCATGGGGAACTTGTTCCCACAGGTACACGTGCCTTTCTGCCCGCTCCCCCAGCCTGCCCGCTCCCCCAGCCTGAGCCCTCCAGGGCTGTGACCCGAGTCTGTAACCCGGCTGGGGGGGCCACTCTGACCCTACGAGATCCCCCCTGCTCCCCCCACCACACACACACACACACACACACACACACACACACACACACACACACACACACGTGCTCTTAGTTCACCAATGACTTAATCCCCAAGAGAAAGAATGAAAGCGCCTATCAAAACACGTCCCACGTGAACTGCAGACAGGCAAAGGACAAAAGACCAAGGCGCCACCGTGCACGGCCACCGGGGCCAGGATTGCGGCACCCGACTCGCTCTGAGCTTGGGGCGCCCCTGATGGGGACGCAGCACCCCCTGGGGTGAGCCCCCCACCCCAGTCCCGCCCGTGCACTTGATATGGGGTGCGGGGTCCACACTCTTCTCCCCAGGGACTGCCCAGCACTGCAGAGCTGCCCGGGGCCAGCTCGTCTGGGCTCCAGGGACAACCACGCGTCCCGAGAGGCAGGACCCCAGGGCCCGGGGACGGTGAGAGCAGGCGGACGCCTGGGGCGGGGGAGCGGCGAGCCAGAGCAGGACGCAGGGGCGCGCGCGGGGGTCCTCCCTGCACCTCCCCCCGCCCCAAGCCCGCAGGTCACCTGGCTGGACACCTCATACTCCACATGCTTCAGGAACAGGCCCTTCTTCTCCGGGACGAGCTCCACCTGCACGGCGTCCCTGGCCAGCAGCTCCTGCAGCGTCAGCGACAGCAGCAGCGGGTTCCCCGGCGGCACCTGCATCCGACCGGCGTCCGGGGCCCTGGGCTCACTGACCGGGGGCACTGGCGAGTCTGCAGAGAGAAGGTGAGCACCGCGGCTCAGCCCAGAGGCCACCCGCCGCCCCCGCCTGCTGGCTCAGCGTGTGGACTCCAGCCACGTCACCCGGCCAAGCCCGGTCCTGGCCCAGGTCAGGCTCATTCATTCGGGCCGGGCGTCCACTCGGGACCACGTCCTCCCCTCATAAAGCTGCAGGCTGTGAATCAGCACGTACGCCCCCACATCCAGGACAGGGCAGGCCTAGTTTTCCACCTACGCAGAGGCAAAGGAGTGGCATGTTTGCAAGTTATATGCGAAAAACAAGATTTTTCCTTTTCCCCGGGGTCAAGTAAAGGTTAAAAGGAAAGAAACAGGCCCTAGTTCTCCATGAGCAGGCACGCCCACAATCAGTGCACCCTGCCTTCTTGCCAACCCAGTCACCCTGATGTGTAAAAACCGGCGTGTCTGCTTGAGCTGGGCGCCTGCTAAACTGGGCTCCTGCTCATACAGACCGAAGCACTGAGCCCTAACACCCCGCCTTCCTGGGACACGAGGAGCCAGCCACGTGTCGTGCACAGGACAGGCGAAGACAAATCAGAGGTTTTATGTCCAACACGCTGCCAACAAACAAACAAGGAAACCCTGTTGAAAGGTCAGTTTGGTTTTTAGTACAAAGAGTTTAGAACTTTAGAGAAAAACACTCTTTTCAGTTAAGAGAAAAGAATAAAGGTTAAGGTGTCCCTCGGGGGGGAAAGGTCTTTTTCCAAGAAACACTGCTGCTAACAAGCAGAGCAGACTGTGCTCCTCCGAATTCCCAGCCTCCTGCAGTGCGGCTGTATTGCTCCGTAGGACTGGCTCGGCCAGCGCAAGACTCCGGCGTACATTCGCATACAGAACTAATGGATAGGTTATTTCCATCTGTGAAATCACTCAGCACTTTAGGATTCAAAAGATAGCGGCCTTGAATTAAACATTAAGAAAGAGAACAAGGGCTTAATGTGTACGCAGGAACCCCCTCTGGCCTCAGAACTCTACGCAAAAGCTCAAGACCCTATGCTCTAAGGCAGGCGGCTCTCCAGGGAGGGCAGACCCCAGGGCCGCGATGATCCACCGGGAGCGGGAAGGCAGTGTTAGCGACTCACTTGTATCTTCTCTTTTCCTCTTTATATTACACTATACGGATGCTTTTCAACTGTGGTGTTGGAGAAGACTCTTGAGAGTCCCTTGGACTGCAAGGAGATCCAACCAGTCCATTCTGAAGATCAACCCTGAGATTTCTTTGGAAGGAATGATGCTATATCTGAAACTCCAGTACTTTGGCCACCTCATGCGAAGAGTTGACTCCTTGGAAAAGACTCTGATGCTGGGAGGGACTGGGGGCAGGAGGAGAAGGGGACGACAGAGGATGAGATGGCTGGATGGCATCACGGACTCAATGGACCTGAGTCTGAGTGAACTCCGGCAGATGCTGATGAACAGGGAGGCCTGGTGTGCTGCGATTTATGGGGTCGCAGAGAGTCGGACACGACTGAGCGACGAGTTGAACTGAACTGAACTGATACTGCACACGGGGGCTTCCCTGGTGGCTCAGGAGAAAAGAATCTGCCTGCAATGCAGGAGACGCAGGTTCAACCCCTGGGTCAGGAAGATCTCCTGGAGGAGGAATACCCACCCCAGAATGCTTGCCTGGAGAATCCCGTGAACAGCGCCTAGTGGGCTACAGTCCTTAGGATTGCAGAGTCAGACACGACCGAGAGACAGCAGCAGCAGCAGCAGAATGCATAGAACAGCACACACATACAACTTTCCAAAACATTCATGTGTGCAGATGTGTGTACAAGCGTGCACACACATGCGATGTGTGTGGGGTCTGGGTGTGTATGTGTACACGAGTGGGTATATGTGCGTGTGTGTACATGAGTACATGTGGTGCACATACGAATACAAGGAGTGTGTGCATGTGCAGGTGTGTGTGTACGTGTGTTTGAATATACATGAACATGCACACTGTGTGTACGGGTGTGTGCAACAGTGCATATGTGTGTACATGTGAATATGAGGGGGTGTTTCTAAGTATACACGTACATGCGTGCAATGCATGGACGACTGTGTGCATGAGTGCATGTATACGCACATGTGAATACAGGAGTGTGTGTGTACACTTGTGTACAAGTGTGTGTGTGAGTAAACGTGTGCACATACACGTATGACTGTGTGTGTGTGCATGTATATGCACGTGTGCATACAGGAGTGTGTGCATGTATATGCTTGTGTGTATACGTGTATGTGTGAGTAAATGTGTGCACATACATACATGACCGTGTATACATGAGTGCGTGTACGTGAAGCGTGTGTATGGGGGGCTGTCCTCAACAATGAATCCCCAGCGCCGTAACGGTTAAAAGCGCATGGAGACCACAGCTGTAGAAGGCACCCGTTCTCCCAAGTCATCTCAGGAGCCCAGCCCCTTTCCGAGGAAAAGCACTTTGATGGCCTTAAAACTGTGTTTATACAGTCTCCTTGGGGACCACAAGAATCCTCAAGGAGCCGACAAGCGTTTCTTAAGTACCAGCTCGAGGGAACACAGTGATGAATAAGACAGGGTCCCTGAGCTCATTAATTCGTCCACACAGCAAACCGCTATGAGTGTCCACCACTGCCAGGCACAACCTATAAATATCCAAACCCCAGGAGGATGGAAATCAGGCCATGAGTACCCTAGAAGTGCCCTGGGCATCAAGACACAGCCAGGACGAAACCCAGGAGAGCAGGGATTCCCTCGCTCTGTCCTCAGCCGTGTCTGGGCATGACGGGGTCGGGGGCCTGGCACACAACAGGGGCTCAAGGGACGTCTGCTGAGTGACTCTTCACTGAAATTTACTGTATTTCCAGCAGGGAAAACCAGCACCTTGAAACAAAGCAAGATCTCCAACCAGAGCACAGAATGTGTGGGAAAAGAGTACACCGTAAAGCTAGAACGGTGATGGGAGAATCTTCTTATCAGGGAAAATACCTGCGAACAATACGTTTGACAAGGGCCTGGGTCTGGAATACACAACAGCAACAACTCTCACACCTTAGTTAACGCACAAAGAACCCAGGCCAAACACTGGCAAAGGGTCTGCACAGACATTTCTCCAAAGACGCACAAATGGCCAGGAGGCGCATGAGAAGCGGCTCGGCATCACGAACCATTACAGTGAGATGACGCCCTGCGTCTCCTCCGATTTAAAAAGGAAAAGCTCGCGCTGACTGGTGGCGAGCAGGCGGAGCCCCTCCCACGTGCTCAAGGTCTGCAAACGGCGCCGCTGCCTCAGAAGCGGCTGCAGCCCCTCCGAATGTCAGAAGCAGAGTTACCACGTGACCCTGCAACCCCACTCCTAGGTACACACTCGGGGTAAACCAAACCGTGTGTCCACACGGAGACCTGGAGACGGATGTGCACAGCGGCACTGTTCAGCAGGGGAAGAATCCAAACGTCCATCAGCGGGAGAGGTACAGAAAAGTGGTGCAGGCCCTCAACGGAGGAGGAGGAAATAACCGCCCAGGCCGGCACTCCTGCCTGGAGAACCCCACGCAGGGAGGAGCCCGGCGGGCTACAGCCCGTAACAGGGTCGCAAAGAGCCGGACACGACTGAGCCGCTCAGCGCACGACACGTACGCAGGAGTATTATCCTGCCACTAAAAGGCGCAGATTCACGCCACAACACGGACATGGAGGAGACTTGAACACAGGGTAGACAGCGAGTGAGAAGAAGCCCGTCATGAAAGGCCACGCGCAACACGGCTCCGTGTACATGAAACACGCAAAAGCGGCAAACCTGCAGCAGCGGCGGCGAGCTGCCCTGTGGGGCTGGGCTGATGAGGCTCCGAAACCCCCCGAGGTGACGGCTGCACGGCGGGGAGCACACTAAGGACCACCGTGCTGCACACTTCCAAGGCGCAAACTGCTGGGGTGTAAACAGCGACTCCACAGACTCCACGCGTAGGAGGAGGCGACGGCGGGGAGGCGACGGCAGCAAGAGAGGCAGGGGGTGCGCGGGCCTCCCAGCCGCGTCCCACGCCTCTGTGCCCCCACGGACTGCGGCCCACCAGGCTCCTCTGTCCGTGGGACTCTCCAGGCCAGAGTACTGGAGTGGGAAGCCCTTCCCTCCTCCAGGGGGTCTGCCCGATCCAGGAATCGCACCCAGGCCTCCTGCACTGCAGGCGGACTCTTTACCATCGGAGCCACCGGGGCGCCCGTAAAATGTAGGTGACATCGGCAAGAAAGGCAGAGTCAGGCTCTCCAAAAACCGTCTCCTCCGCAAAAGCAGTGAGGGCGCAGGCAAAACTCGGCAGCGTCTGCTCCCTCAGAACACTGGAGAGTGACTCGAGGCTTGTGACCGTCCGGACGACACCTACTGACGCAATAATGAGTGAAGGCACGATGAGGTCACAGCGGAGCAGGCTGGGCCTTCTCCCAGCATGACCGGAGTTCCTCTAAGAGGGAGAGGCTGCACACGGCCAGGAGGCCACGCGGCAACACGGGCAGGGCAGCTGCAGACCCAGGGACCCCCCGGCTCCACCCCCGGGAGCCAGACGGGCAGAGAAGGGTCCTCCCCAACAGGGTTCGGAGAAGACGCGGCCAACACCCTGACCTCCAACTTCCGGCCTCCAGAACCGTGAGACAGCACAGTCCCGCAGGCTCAGGCCACCCGGTTTGTGGCCCTTTCTTACGGCAACCACAGGAAACTCACACCAGAAACGCTACAGAGTGAGTTCAGAAAAGCTGTCAAATGAACACAGCAAAGAGCAACCGCACCTTGGAAGGAGCACCGATTTCCAGAGATGTGCCGTTATTTAAAGTGTTCAGTTTTCAACAAAAGCTTCTAAGACCTGCAAGGAAACAGGAAAGTAAGGCCAAACACGAGGCGAGGAGATGGGACACGCAGTCGACAGAAACTGTTCTTGACGAAAGTCCAGACGCTGGAACTATTAAAGACCTTACGTCAGCTATTTCAAATAGGTTCAAAGGACTAAGGGAACCACCTCTAAAGAACTAAGGAGAAGTATGAGAACACCACCTCACTAACAGGGAATATTAAAAAACCAGAAATTATAGAAGAGAAACAGATAAAAATTCTGGAGCTGAAAAGTTCAATAACCGAAATAAAAAATTCACTAGGAGCTCAACAGCAGATCTGAGTGGAGAGAAGGAAGAATCAGCAATTGGAAAGACATGTCGATTGAAGTCTTCTCCAGTCTGATGGACAGAAAGAGAAAAGGGTGTAGAAAAATTAACAGCTCCTCAGAGACCCAAGGGATAACACCAAGCACACCAACATGATCGTGACAAGAATCTCAAAAGGAGAAAGGCTTAGAAAAGATGCTTGAATAAGTAATGGCTCGATTGGATTTAAATGCCCAAGAACTCAAAAATTTCCAACCTGGATAAATTCAAAGTGATTCACACTTGGACGAATCATAAACTGTTCACCGTGTACGAAGAGAAAATCTTGAAAACACCAGGAGGGAAGTGACTTGCCAAATACGAGGGCTTCTTTGTAAGATTAGCAGCTGACTCCTCACCAGAAACCATGCAAGACAGAAGGAGATGGGGGAGCAGAGTCTCAGTGCCAAGAATCCCACACCCGGCACAGCTATCCTGCAAAAAACAAGGGCACAGTGAGACACTCCCGGCGCCTGAAACTGATAGGATTCCTCGCCAGCAACTCTTCCCTACAAAAACAAATCCCCAGGAACTAACGAGGCATACCAGTAACCACATCAGTAAGTATAAAAGACAGCACTCATATTTCTTTATTTGCAATTCTTTTTCCTGGCTGATTTCAAAGACAACTGTATAAAAGCCGCAACTGTAAGTCTGTTTTGATGCGGAACAACTTACACGGATGTAATCTGTAAGACTGGGGGAAACTGAAGGCACAAGGAGGAGAGGGTGGCAGAGGATGAGACGCTTAGAGGGCATCACCAACTCACTGGACATGAATCTGCGCAAACTCTGGGATTAACGGAGGACACAGGAGCCTGGCGTGCTGCAGGCCGTGGGGTGGCAGAGAGTCAGGCAGGGCTCAGCAGCTGAACAGAAGCTGCAGTTCGTATGGTGATAACACCACAGAGGGGAGAAGGGCTTATGTGTTACTGGAATCAAACTACTGATCCAAGGCAGCCTACTGAAAAACAGAAGCTGTAGCTCCCATGGCAATCACCAAGAAAATAACCCCCCAAAAGTACAATACCCGAAACAACGTGGGAAGGTAAATGGAACACTGAAAAAAAAAAAAAACCTATTTAATGGCAAAGAAAGAAAATTAAATTAATGGGGGGAAAGATCATTGAAAGAGCACCAGGAGGTCTCTATTCAAAATTCTCTATGATACAAACACACGCTTAACAGAGAAAACTTCATGGTTCTCCTGATGACTGAAATAAGACAATGTCCCAAGACAGAAAGTAAGCTCAGTAGCGAACACCGAATGATGATATGCTGCTGAAGAACCCGAACTTTGACCACTGGAGGGTTTAAAACACAGCTCAAAAGACACATTTTAAATCGCAGACACTACTCCCAACTGCCTCGAGAATAACCCCTTCCTTAAGATTGAATCATAAGAAAGCCACGATTCCCAACATCAATTTACTGAACTAGGACAGACATATTTTGTAAGAAAAAATATTTAACAACGAAAAAGAAGAGGAAGGTATCACTTCCCACAGGCTGCGCTGTCACTGACAACCACACGCTGAAGACAGCGCGAGGAGGACTCCGGTCTCCCCCAGGAGCCCGTGTGAAGCTCACCAGCAGGACGCTTCTCAAATGGAGCCTCCACAGCCAGTTTAAGCAGCTCCGCAAGACCAGCTGAGGCGGCTGGAAGGACATGAGTTTGAGCAAACTCCCCAAGACAGCGAAGAACAGAGAAGTCTGGCGTGCTGCAGTCCATGGGGGTCACAAAGAGTCAGACGTGACTTAGCGACTGAACAACGAGACGGATGCCTGGAAGAGGCACCATCTGCCAACTCGGCCCCCACACAGATGAAACAGCTCAGACGAGACGGGCCAGCCAGGCCCGTGCCGCACGGCAGTGGACAAAGCCTGGCTGTGACCACAGACGGACAGCAGCTGAATTCCAGCCTCCAGTCCCCAGCGTGCGGCTGGCAAGTGGGCGCCTCTGAGCTTTCTGTTTACAGTCAGTAAAAGGCAGCAAAGAGGCCCACACTGGGCCCTGCGTCACCGTCAGAGCCCTGGGGACCGCAGCATCCCGACGGGCCCTTCCAAGAGGGCCCCCCACCCTCCCCACTCCGACCCTTCCACACAGAACTGCTTCACGTGGGGTCCTCTGGGGGCAGAAGCCCTGATCTTGAAAAGCCACCGGCGGGAGCCCGGGCCCGACGCCGGCTGTGCGAGAGCATGCACGACGCCGCACCCAGCAGCTAGGAGCTCCTGGGAGTGGAGCCCCCGCGCTCTGGGTGGGGGCGGGGGGTCCAGAATGGCTCTGGGAGCCTTGTCTGAGCCGTGCTGTCTCGCTCTGTTCTCATAAGAGCCAACCGAGCGGGCAGGTGTCAGCCCGAGGCGCTTGGCCTGCGGGTCTGGGAGCGGCTCCCCGGCCCTGCGTCAGGACAGTGGGTGGCTTCCGTCTCCGCACTGGACATCTTGCTCTGCTGGCCCCGGGGTGACACAGGACCTGGGTCACTCCCAGGCTAGCCACCTACACCGTGCGCCCTCCTGCAGCACGCCGAGGGACCGCCACCGGGGAGGACCCAACTCCACCCAGACCTGCGCTCCTGGGACGCCCCAGGCCTGACGGCACTCCTGCTCAGTCGCGTCCAACGCTTTGCAGCCCTACGGACCGCAGCTCGCCAGCAGCCCGCCAGCCTCCCCGTCCATGGGATTCCCCAGGCAGGAACACTGGAGTGGGTTGCCACGCCCTCCTCCAGAGGTTCCTCCTGACCCACAGATCAAACCCACAGCTCCTGCACCATAGGCAGGCTCTTCACCTCTAGGCCACCCGGGAAGCCCTGCAAGCTCCAGGTCGTTTAGCCACCAATCACAGCAAGGAAACTCCAGACGCGCCTGGACCAACGATCCTCCCAACACACTCCCGCCGGAACCTTCAGGCAATAACCCTGCCGCTGGGAGGCACCCCGAGAGGCCAGCCCTGAGGGCCTGTGAGCAGCTAAGAGCCGGGGCCTTGACTCCCACAAAGCTCTGGGAGACCAGCAAGGTCTGTGCCACACACGCCTCTGCTTTACCTGGCAGACCTCAGCAAACGCTGAGGACGCGGGGCCACCAGCGGGAGGGCTTCTCACGGGGTCGGGGGGGGGCAGCCGGCCTGCTGCCCTCTACCCTTCACGCGGGCCCTGGGGGGCGGCTCTGAGCACTCGAGAACTGCCTAAGCCTCCCTGGGGGTCTCCCCACGGGCAGAGAGGCCCTCAGCATACATGGCCCCCCAAAGGCAGCCAGTGGCAGGAAGTCCCCACCGGCTCCGCTGAGCGGCAGGGGGACGTGTCTTCTGATGGACTGCGGGTTCGGGGTTCCACCTCCTCTGCCTCCCTTGGCCGCGGTCCAGCGGGACACAGCTCAGGAGCCTGGTGGGAGCAGAGTCAGACACGACTGAAGCGACCTGGCACCCAAGTGTCCACTGACGGACGATGATCAGCCAAGTGCAGTCGTCCACACGGTGGAACAGTGCTCGGCCTGAAGAAGGAACCAGCTACTGGAGCCGCTACACCACGAGGCACCTGGAGGAGGTCACACTCAGTGAGATAAGCCAGACACAAACAAAGTGGCGTGTGAGTCCACCCTCCTGAGGCTCCCGGGGGCTGGGAGTGAGCGCTCGGCGGGCACAGCGTCAGCTGCGCAGGATGGACCTCTAGACTCGGACGGCATCACGCGGACACAGCGGAAGGCACACCAGCGACGGCTAAAGCTGTTGTCACGCATATCTCACACGCGGAAACACTCAGATTGCTGCCCGCCCCCCAAGAGTCTAGGCTGGGGCCTAGGAATCTGAATTTCTAACGATTTCCCAGGTGACGCTGCTGGTCGCAGGGCCACAGTGGGAGAACCGCGGACACGGGGCCTGGTCCAGACTGCTCATCTCAAAAAAGCAGAGGCTCACCTCGCCTCAGCGAGTCACCAGGTACCGAATGAAGGACACTCCAGACGACAACGCTTCCACCAAAATAGCATGAAACGGGGTCAGCAGACACCTTTTGTGTTCAACCTGAATGTTCCTTCTCGGACTCATGAAACTGCTTCAACCTTTGGGAACCCTGAGCTGTTCTGTTGTTCTGAAATTAACAAACTGTTCTCAGGAAATGGAAGCAGAAGTTTCCGCAACCTTATCATGGCCACAGCCTCAGAAATGAGAATTCAGCAGCTCTGTGGCCAGAGAACGTCAGGAATGCCCCCGCCCCCCGCCCCATCTGTGGTCTGCTCGCCTCAAAAAGTGATGTCACCACTCGGCTCTTCATTATCCCTAACTCAGGAGCTCCAACAAACTGTGTGCGGCCTCCATTTCCTTAAATTCCAGGTTCGCTTTTCTTTCAGTCACTTATTTTAACATAATATATTATGTTAAATCTCAATATATTAACATAAAGCAAGCCCTCCAGCCCAGCAGTCTGTGACCATCCGCTCACTGGGCAGCCTGCCCCACTCGTGCAGAGCTGCGACAGGACTCAAGCTCCAAGCGTGTTTCCCAGGGTCCACGGCCACGCTTCTCTTCCAGCTGTGCTGCAAAGGCAGAAGCCCTCCTAATCCCTGGCCACGCATGTACCACCGTGAACAGGGTCGCTTCCGGGGCGCCCTGCTGTCGCATCCTGCGCGCTCAGCCGTGTCCGATGGCGACCACACGGGCTGCAGCCTGCCAGGCTCCTCAGTCCCTGGGCTTCTCCAGGCAAGAACCCTGGTGTGGGCTGCCATGCCCTCCTCCAGGGGATCTTCCCTGCCCAGGGATCAAACCCAAACTCAGGTTGTCTCCTGCACGCATGACACACAAATTCTTTACCCCTTGAGCCATCAGGGGAACTGTCATGTAACTTTTAAACACACACGTTTTTGTTGTGAAGAAATACTTCAAACAAACATGAAAATTCAGAAAATATCAGAACTCATGTATCCACCGAAATTTCACTCGAGGACATTGTGCCATATTCTTTGCTGAAAAAAAATTTAAATAAAATGTTACAGACACACACCATCCTTCCAGCCACGGTTACTATTCCAAAGTCACTGCCATCCCAGAGTTGCTGGGCACGATTTCCGCGAGGGCAGTGCGCTTTCTCTATGTAAGGGTCCGGAGAGTATCTGTACGTCCTGTACTGCATCACGCAGAGTAAACACACAACTGCTTTCTTTTCCCAATGGCTGTGGCAACTTTTTCAGACTGAAACAGGGCGTGCTGACAGGACGGAACACGTCTCACACCTGTTCAGTGCAGGCAGTTTTCACAGCAGCGCAGCAGCACCTGGGCAGACACCTCTCACACGGCTCCTCCCCGGGAGAGAACGCTAAAGCCTCAGGCCAGCTCGGCCGGGTTTACAGCACGCTCGGGGCGAGCCCCTCTGCTTCTGACTCCCTCCACTCCACCCGCTGGGTGCGGCCCTCCATGTGGCTTGTGGGGTGCAGACGGCCCACCCTCTTGCCGTGGATCAGCCAGAGCCCACCGCTCGCTCTGCGCCCACCAGGCGCCTGGGCAGGTTCGCACGCCACTGCCAAGGACAGGCCAGCGCCCTCGTGTCGGTGGACACACGCGCGTTTCTGCTGCGTCCATTCCCAAGAGTGAAATTACTGCCTCCTGGGGCTTCGTGTGCGCAGCCCAGCAAATAACCCCAGGTGTCCAAGAGGCTGAGCCAACGGACACTCCCAGCAGCACCGGGGGTTCTGGCCGCCTCACACGCTGGCCCATACTCCCTCCTTCCCGTCCGGTTTCGCCCATCGTTCCAGAAGGCTCCTGACTCTTACCATCCGCAGTCCAGCTGCCACTGTATCTTGGTTTCTCTTTTATGTTCTGTGCTCTCTGAAGTTATTAAGACTGTTACCTGCGGACACTGCGTAGTGACTCAGGGACAGCACCAGAACTGTGCTCTCTGAAGTTATTAAGACTGTTACCTGCGGACACTGCGTAGTGACTCAGGGACAGCACCAGAACTGTGCTCTCTGAAGTTATTAAGACTGTTACCTGCGGACACTGCGTAGTGACTCAGGGACAGCACCAGAACTGTGCTCTCTGAAGTTATTACGACTGTGACCTGCGGACACTGCGTAGTGACTCAGGGACAGAACGAACAGTCACTTAGCTCTGCTCTGCTAACTGCTTCTGGTGTTAAAAGCAGCAAGAAGGACACTGCGGTGCACAAAGTACTTCGCTCTATTTTTTATTCTCTCTGTTACAATCAGTTCCTACAGAATTCTACATTTTTTTCCTGCTCACAGACACTTCCCCAAGTGGCTTTTATCCGCCCACATGGACCACACGACATCGCTAACACACCTCTTCAGACCCCCCCCCCCCCCCGCCGCCGGAGAGCCACCAGAGTCATCTGAGTCGTCTGTGTGTGTCTCCTAGCAGCATGGAAGAGAAAAAGAAAAAGGGCTTTCCTGGTGGCTCAGGGGGTTAAGAACCCACCTGCCCGTGCAGGGGACATGGGTTTGATCCCTAGTCCGGGAGGATCTCACGTGCTGTGGAACAACGAAGCCCGGGGGCCCCAACTACCGCGCCTGTGGGCCTGAGAGCGCGAGCTCTCCAAGGGGAGGAGACACCACCACAAGAAAGCCGAGCGCCACCATGCACATAGCCCCTGCTCGCCGCAGCCAGAGAAAAATCCACACAGCAACGCAGACCCAGCACAGCCATACACCAACCGATCAAATGAATTTTAGAGAAAGTAAACAAACGAAAGCTTCCTAAGTGAGGCTCAGAATGACAACCCACCAGCAGAACAGCTCTCAGCGCAAGCTTCCCCAGCTCCAGCAGTGCCCGCCCCGAACGTTCATCTTTTTCAGCCAGGAAAGGCTCCTGCCCCCCCGGCCCCTCTCTCCAGCCGCTCCTGCTTCCAGCGCCGCCCAGAACACAGCTCACACCTGCTGGCCTGGGCGCCCCTGCCTGCCACCATTTTGGCCAGGGTCCCCTTGCCCAGAACCCACCATCCAAGACCATCTCCTTGAAAACTCGGTCCCAAGTCGCTCTGAATGAGGCTTCCTCAGTGACAGCAAGCTGCACCCTAACCGCCCCCCCGCCAGAGCTCCCACCTGCATCCCACTCGCCTCGTCCACCAAATACTGTGCACCTCCACGGCGAGAGCAGAAGCCTACGAGAGCAGGCCTTTTTGTTCACTTTGGTCCCAACTAGTAGCCCAGCGATTCGGAACAGTGTCCAGCAGAGGGTGAGTGCCCAGCAAGCATCTGTCAGCGCAAAGCAGGACTCGAACTCCCGGGAGCAAGAAGGCCGCGCGGAGCAGTCAAGGCCTGCTGTGTCTCCCAGGCGGGAGGACCCCGCGCCCCCACGTGCACTCAGGCCTCCCTGGCGGCAGGAACCCCGCCCTGGTGAGCTGCAGCGAGAGGAAGAGCTGTTCACACAGGACGGCCGTCACCGCACACGGCCACACAGAGCCCTGGGCAGCGACACCCTCGCCCTGGTCTATCTGCCCCCACCACGGCCTCTCTGCCCACCTGTGGTTATATCCATTTATCTGCCCAAAGAACGTAAGACAAAAACCCTGATTCTATAAAGCTCCATTGGCCTTGTGGATAACCAACCTACGCCACAAGAAAAGGATGTTTTCCACCTTCCTGCAAAGGCTTACGTGCTTTTGTGTGTGCACGCTCAGTCAGTGGTCTCCGACTCCGTGTGACCCTATGGACTATCGCCCGCCAGGCTCCTCTGTCCGTGGGATTTCCCAGGCAAGAACACTGGAGTGGGCTGCCACTCCTCCTCCAGGGGATCCTCCCAACCCAGCGATCCATCACATTGCAGGCAGATCGCTCACCGCCCGAGCCACCTGGGAAGCCATTAGGAGTTTCTATATTTTGCTTTACATAATATAAATATAAACAACCTCTTAAGGTCCCTCCAAGCCCGCTGTACTTACTAGTTGAGAATTTCCGAACTGAATCCCCTCCAGCCTCAGAAGCACGACACAGACGTGGCTTCTCCAGGGAGTGCTCCCCGAGCGCCCACGGGAGAGGCCGGTCTTTGAGGTCTCGGGCTGGCCTGAGCGTCCTGGCCAAGCTCCTCCTAACCCACCTGGTTCACAGGTTTCCCACACACACCACGCAAACCCCCTCAGGGAGCTCTCACTTCCTGATCCTGCCCAGCACAGGAGGGGCACACACCATGTACACCCCAAAAGTTCTGCATGATGACGGACAGGCACGTTTCCAAACAAGACCACCACAAGGCACCGTCCCCAAGCCAAACACAACTCATCCAAGATGGACCACGGCCTCAAACACCAGAGCTAAAGCTGCAAAACTCTCAGCAGAAAGCACAGAAGCACGTCTCTGCGTCCTTAGGCCACACAAAGCCTTCCTGGATATGACCCCAGAAGCGCCGGCTAAAGAAAGCAGACCAACTGGACTTCATCAAAACTAGAAACTCCTGGGGCTTCCTGGTGGCCCAGTGGCAAGGGCGCGGCACTCTCTCTGCCAGGACCAGGTCTATCTCTGGTCGGGGAACTAAGATTCAGCAAGCCACTCAGCACAGCCAAACAACAACCAGAAGAACAGAAGCCGAAACCTACTGTGCTACGAAAGACCATCAAGAAAGTGAAAAGACAACCCACAGAACACGGACGAAACCATGTGTCCAATAAGGGACTTGAGCCTAAGGCACATAACAAGTGATCTGAACAGACGTTTCCCCAAAGGAGGTGTGCAAAAGGCCAACAGGCTCGTGAAGAGAGGTCCGAGCCCTGGGGCCCCCACCCGCTGGGGTGGCTGCAATCAGGAAGGCAGGCAGGCACAAGTGCTGGCGAGGTCGTGGGGAACCTGGAGCCCACACGCTCGGCGGCAGGAAAGCCCGGCAGCCAACCTCAAAAGGTCAAACACGGGTTGTGAGCCGATGACGCCACTCCTAGGTGGATGCCCACGAGAAATGGCACAGCAGGCCCACGCAGAGACAGGCGCAGGGACGCTGGCATCAGCGCCAGTCACGACAGCCAAACACAGGGACAGCCCAGCTGTCCGTGGACCGGGGCACGAGTAAGAAAAATGCGAGTTATCCATACAACAGAGTACCGTTCAGCCACAGAAAGAAACACCGATCCACGCTGCAGCACAGAGGAACTCTGAAAACACTGCTGAGCAAAAGGACTCGTCGCTAAGGCCTTCAAAGCATTGATACACGGCTGTATTTATACGAAACTGCAAGAGGAGACAAACCCACAGAGGCGGAAAGACTAGTGGTTGTGTAGTCTGGGGGACGAGGGGTTTGGAGGAGAAGGGGGGCGGCTACTGACGGGCGCCGGATGATGAGAACGTACTGGAATCAACCGTGGTGAAGGCTGCATCGCTCTCAGGGCACACTAAAAACCACCGAGCGGCACCCCTGAAGCGGGCGAGTTACGAGGCGTGTGACTCAAACCCCAGCAAAGCCTCAAACGTGCCTGAGGAGGTCCTTCTCTGCTCTGCAGTCCTGTGAACACGGGCTAAGTGTCCTCCTAGCCCGGGATGGAGCCTGGAAGGCAGACGGCCCGCACCCTGAGGGAAGGCGTCTGCTAAGAAGGAAAAGACCAGCCACCTGCAAAACCCTCCGGGTGGGTTGCAGGCACGACCGAGAGAAGCCGAGCTGCGGAGGCCGCCGCAAAAATGCCACGTGGCCACGCTCAGGACCCCGGGGACCTCCCTGGCGCCCACGCGGCTGTGAAGCTGCAGGTCCGTCGGAGCAGTCGCAGCCACTGAGTCCAAGAAACCCCTCAATAAAGTGTTTTCCCCCTTCCTCCGCCCCCCATGGACCCAAAAGCAGGATGAAGACGGTCACTCGGAGCGTGTGTGCAGAGTCGACCACCACTGAGGAGGCATGGCCAGTGTCCGAACCTTCTGGGTCCTTGTGTCATGTCTCCTTAACCCTGCAGACACTCCAAGTAGATACTCTGACCTCATTTTACAGACGTGAAACCTGGAGGCCCCCCGGCAGCAAGGCCAGCCAGAGGCCAGGGTGAGCCAGGTGACTCGTGGGGCCAGAGCCCACGTCCGGTGAGGGGGCTCACGGGGCCTCATTCGACACCCACAACACGCAGGAGACAGGGGGCACGCCACACTCCTGGGCCAGTGGTCGGGGCGCCTCGATGCAAACGCCCGACCCCCCTGTGGCTGTGAGCGAGCAGCCCAACTCTCTGCGCCCTTTCATCATCTCCGAAACGGGGACAACACCAGGCACATCACTGGTTGACGGCAAGAGTTTTTAAAGTACAGTTATACGTGCAAGACACAGCACAGTGCCCGGCTTTTACAGGACGTGCGCCCAGACACAGCCACAGACTGAAATGGACCGCTGGCCAGGGCGCGCTGGTCCCTCCAGAGCTGGGTCCCACGGCGACGCGACGCCCTAGATCCCACGAGAACCCCCAGAGCACAGACCGCCCCGGCCCTCGGGAAGGGCACGCAAACTACTGATGTTCACGCCAACCGGGCTTCTCAGGCTGCGAGCTCCTCCCTGGGACCAAACCACACCGAGAGGGAAAATCGCTCGTTCCTTCCTTAGGACCTCACAGAACTGAAGCCCAGGCCCGAAAGGAGTTGCCTGTCAGATGGTCTCCCCTGACCCGACTCCCAGCAAGAGCAGCCTGCCGCCCGTGGGGACCCCGCTTCTTCAGGAACCGGACAAACCTGCTTCTGGAAGGGCTCATGGACTCTGTTCATCAAAATCTCCTCCGGCCTCTCCCTTCTGGAATGCTTTCATGTGGGGAGGCCCAGGGACTTTTTCCAGAGCTTAAAAAAAAACCCACTATTTTAGCTAACTCGGGAAATCTTGGAATTCCTGACAAAGCAGAAGTTCAAAGTTCCAAAAAGAATACTCATCTCTGTTCAACTCAATCTGGTTTTGGTTTTGTTCTTTTTAAAAAAAAAAAATACAAAAAAAACCTCCTCCCAGGCCTGGATGGTTTCGTCTAACAGTGACTCAGGTTTTCTAGGGTCTCTGGACGTGAAAGTGAACATATTCCAAAATACCCGGCAGCCTCTCTCTCTGGATTCCAGCAGACGCGGCACAGAGAATCTGCGTTTGCAGTCGAACTCAGTCCCTCTAATAAAATCCCAAGCAATCACCCAATGTTATAAGCCAAGTGACATACAGTTAAATTCACTTAAACGGATATTTATCGATCACAGGGAGTGAGACAGGGCCCCTGCCTGCCGGCTGCCTTCGGGGTAGACGGCTAGGAAAGCAGTTAATCAAGCAGAACACGGAACGCCTCGGAAACTGGCAGGACAAGCTAGGCACTGTGAAAAATGCCACAGAAAGAGAAATACTGAGTCAGTTCTCCCCCCACGATTAGACCTGCACTGAAGGCGGAGAGCCGGTTCTGCAGACGAGGAAGGGCTGAGCGCCCGCCTAGCCCCGCCCACCCCAAACCCCAGAGCTGGAGGACGCGGCCCGAGCAACGCCAACATGACGGGACCCAGCCCGAGCTTCACACGCGCGCGCCGGAGCTGCTGTTCCTGAGCTCCCACACCCACCGCCCGGGACGGAGCCCCTGCAACGCCCCCCAGGCTGAACGCGGGCTTCCGGGGGGCGGGGCCGGGCTGGGTCCCCGCTCGGCGAGGACACATCCTCGGGGCGGGCGGACGCTCCCTTTCTGGAAAGAGAAGACCGCACACCTCACGAGGGTCTCGGGTGGTCTCCACCAGAACAGGACCCTGGAACCGCCTTCCTCTCAGCAAAACCCCCTGAGGACTGAAGCGTCTGTGTCTGGGAGGGGTGGTTACTCAGTCAGAAGCCGATCCTCCAGACAGGCTCCGTAAGGGGCCCGCGGTGCAGACAGCAGAGTCGGTGTGGTCAGACCCAACGCGTTGCCGGAGGGGACTCCAGCGCGGCCACCTCGAGCAGTAGCTGCCGGGCGAGTCAGTCTCTGGGTGCCTCAGTTTCCCCGTCTGTAAAGTGGGGCAGGTGAGACCCCTCGCCGCACAGCATCACTGCAGGATTAAGCTAGTTCACGCGTCAGGCACAAGGAAGGCCTTAGCCATCACTGCAAACACGCAGCACCACCACCCGGCACAACACCCCACCCAGTCCCCCGACCAGGGAGGTGGAGGACGGGATACCTCTTCCCACAGCAGAGCCCCTCTCGGGAACAGAACCCCCTACAGCGCAGGGGGAAACCTGAGCCTCTTGCAGAGACGTCCAAGAGACCCCGACTCCACCGTCCCCCCCACGAGGACCCACGGGGGGCAGAAGGCACCCCGAGATAAGGGCCTGCACACGCGCACACCGGCCTGGGGGCCTGAAGAGCTGACCTCCCCTCGGCGTGAAGCCCCGCCCACCCCGCCACCTGGACGGGAACTTCTCGGGAGCTAGGAGGAGGTGGAATTACGGTTCCGCAGATAATGAACTGGGCAGAGTCAGGAGTGCCACCCGACTCCGTCCCAGCCCAGGGCCTCTGCACGTCCAACAGAGGCAACATTCCCAGACGCCCCTCCTCGTGACACGCGGTGCCGGAGGCCCTGCGGCCCCTTCCCGCTGGTCCCAGGGCCCCGGGACACCTGGGCTCGCCAGCGGGCTGGGCCAGCGCCAGTATAACCAGACACAGACATCGGAAAGAGCGGACCAGCAATCTCCTGCTGACGAGCTGCACGGTCCTCCTTTGGGGGTGGCTGTTGACACAACAAAACACGCATCTCGTTATAAATACATCTGCAACATTAACCAGAGGGTGGAAGCTGAGAGGCCAAAACCCCTACAAGACCATTTTCAAGCAAGACCCCCGGCGCCCACCTCTGCCTGTCAGGCTGTATTAGCAGATTCACTCAACGTCACAGGATCTGGGACACACTGGGGTTTCCCTGAACCTTTCCTCCTGGGAAACAGACACAGACACACAGGCGTGTAAGACGTCTACGGACAGTTTTATGTACCAACACACGTGGTTGGGCCTGTCCAGGTCAAAAACAGAAGAGAGCGTTTCGAGGGCTTCCCTGGTGGCCCACGGCTAAGGCTCTGCACTCCCAGCACAGGGGCCCGTCCCCACCCCTGGTCAGGGAACTGGACCCCAGAGGGCACAGCTAAGAGCCGGTGCAGTCAAATAAGAACACACACGAAGATTAAAACGCTGACAGCCCTGGGGTCCTGGAAGCCCCATCCTGTGCCCGCACAGGCCCCCCCTTCTCCGGCCAGAGGGGACCACAGCCCCATCTCACGGTCTCTCCCTCGCTCCTCATTTACGGCCTCACCACCTTCGTGAGCGAGCCCGCACAGCAGAGTCTAACTGCGTGGTGCAAACTTCATATAAACAGGAGTCACGCGGTGTGTCCTTCCCTGGCTTCTCTCTAACACCCTCGGTGGAGGGCACAGGGACTCAGAACTTGTACTTACAGAAGGTCACTAAGCAGGACACGACCAAGGTCGTCTAAGGACATCGCCCCAGCTCTCAAAGTCTAACAACGGAGCTTCCTAAACCGTGGTTCCACACGTGTAGCTGACAGCAGCCATCACCTCTAGGCTGGGAACTAGTTTAGCAGGAGAGAGGCTTTGTCTACCAAGAGCAAGCATCAGGAGAGTTTTTAATGCTGACTCCCGGCGAAGGATCACATTTTACCACCTTCGTACTCTACAAGCATACACACACACCCCTTGATTCACTATCCCGCAGACCTCAAATAGGAAAGCATGAAACCTCCTTAGCAGCGCAGAATAACGCTAAGGGAGCCGAGCAGACAAGATGTAAACACGCCTGAGGTTAACAATGACCAACACATACGCACAGGAGCAGGAAACAGGCTAAAATCCGCGGTTGTGGGCTCACGGGCGATTTCTCTCTAATCCGACGCTCGTACTTGTGGTTACCTTACTTGTGCGACCTTCTCCTCAAGTGCACAATCACACACCACATGAAACCTTACTGGTCCGGTTACGACTCACTCATGAGACTTGTAGGCAAGAACGTCACTAGCACAAAGCGGGCTAGAGAGTCTCGAAAAGGTGTGTCCCGATACTTCCAGAGTTGCCTCCAGACCTTACACCAGCTGCCCGGGAACTCACCAGTCATGAATCTTCACCTCACACGTGCTTAGTACGCATACTTCAAAGTGGGGAAGAGAGCTGAGGGACCCTGAACACACCCATCCCCACACCCCAAGGGCACGCGTGTCCTCCCACAGCCAGGCGAGCCGGCAACAGCGCCGAGGGCAGCCTCAGCCTGCTCCTGCAGCTCCACTTGTGGGGTGCACCCACCCCGGCCACAGGAGGCTTCAACGCTGATCGTTGGTGTTGGTCAGTTGTTCAGTCGTGTCCAGCTCTTTGCAACCCCATGGACTGCAGCACGCCAGGCTTCCCTGTCCTTCAATGTCTCCAGAGCTTGCTCAAATTCATGCCAACTGAGTCAGTGATGCCATCCCACCATCTCATCCTCTGTCGTCCCCTTTTCCTCCTGCCCTCAATCTTTCCCAGCATCACGGTCTTTTCCAGTGAGTCGGCTCTTTGCAACAGGTGGCCAAAGTACTGGAGCTTCAGCCTCAGCATCAGTCCTCCCAGTGAACATTCAGGCCTGCCCTCCTCTGGATGGACTGGCTGGATCTCATCACTGATGCTTTCCCCAGGAACCGCTACCTCGAGTCTGGTTATGATTTCTTAACTAGTCTACAACGAACACAATCAAAGGGTGAAAGATGAAAACGCTACCGTTCTTCAGAGGGTGACATGGTCGGGGTGCGCTCTTTGAATCCCTGAGGGTGCAGGCCGCCAGCCTGCTCACTGGGCCTGGGTTCTAATCACCGGGGCAGCTTGTCTTGACATGCACTGCAGGCCCCAGGGAGGCCACTCCCATCTCTCCGGCATCTCACCACTCCAGCCTCTCCCATCAGCCTGAACGCTGCAGGCCAAACATCTCTTTTTCTGGTGCATTTTTCTCGGGAAGGAAAAAATAAACCAAAACAGAATTCCCCTACCGGAACACATCACTTTCTTGCTAACCACAAATTCTGGCAAAATCTGCTCTACGTAGGAGAGATTCAGTTCCTCTTTCCTCAGATGGACACATTTTACCTTGCAAATTGTGTGTGTGTGAGAGAGAGAGACAGAGAGAAAGAGAGAAACAGAGTTCAAAGAGCATTAACACCCATTTAAATAACACTCGCACAGCTACCATTGTTACCGAACTAAAACGTGACGCCACCCTAAGAGCGCTTAGGGTGACAATGTAGCTCCAGGCAATCTCCTGGCGGTGCCACGTCTACTGCAGGAGCCCCCCGGTCCCATCGCTGGTTGGGGAACTAAGATCCTACATGCTGCCAAAGAACCCAAAAAAACCACAGTAATTCTATTCCAACAGCAGAGCCCTGACTCCATTAGCAGATGCTGGGATATAAAGAAAAATAATGGTTTCTGTCCCTCAGGAGCTGACAACAGAAATGTGTGTGATGGAGGGAGAGAGGACAGGAAGGTATTTTTTTGCCCCAGCGCAGATGGTACTTTAAAGTATAATTTAATCCGTCAAATGCATACATCTCAAGCGACAGCTCAGTGAATTGCCTGACAAATGCATCCAGGCCGAGCGGCGGCATCCGGGTGGTCTCGGGAGCACAGGGGGCATGGAGACCACGCGGGTGGGGTGGGGGGAGGGCGTGGAGACCACGCAGGCGCGCAGAGAGGCCGGCAGCCAGCTGCAGAGTCACTTGGAGGACAAGCAGAGTTCAGGGGATGACCCCACCGAAAGCCAGGAGGCCCCCAAGGCTTGGGAGGACGAACAGCTCAGAGCTTCCTGACCGGGCGGCAGGTACGGTGTACATTCCTCGAGGGGCTACAGGAGAAGTGACACGGATCACTCGGGACACGGTGCTTTCACTGCCAAGGTCTAGAGTCCAATCCCTGGTCAGGGAGCTAAGATCCCAGGAGCTGTGAGGCGCAGGGAAGAAGGAAAGGAGGAAGCAAAGACAAGTTTAGGTCTGCAGGGTTGCAGGAAAGCAGGGCTGGGACCCAGTGGTAATCTGTACTCTTATCCAGTATGATGCAATTCCCAAAATCAGGTTAGACAAGCAACCACCTATCACACTCATTCTTAGGCACTTCAGGGCATCATCGCTGAGCTGTATAACCTCTGAACAGACTGTGAAATAAACTCTCATGCTGCAATCAGAAAACAGGGTTCCAGCCAATCAGATATTTTGATGGTTACAATTTTAATATGAAATCCACAACAGGCCTAAGACCAAAATACAAAAAGAACAGCAACAAAGCAAAAAAAAAAAACAATCCCATAAGAAAATGGGCCAAAGATAAGAACAGTCAGTTCAGGAAGGTCATACAAGATCAAAGCATCACAAGAAACTAAACCTCACTGATAATTGAAGAAATAGAAATTAAAACAAAAATAAAACAGGTTCTTAATTTCTCTAATGCTGAAGGAATTTTTTTTAAAAAAAAACATGGCACTTAACGGTGATGAGGTTACAGGGAGAAGATACATTCTGTCACAGGTATAAACTGGCAACAGCTATCAGAGAGGACAACTTGTCAGCATTTGTTAAAACAAAACAACGTGCAACTGTGCTTCCCCGGTGCCTCAGTGGTAAAGCATCCGCCCGCCGATGCAGGAGACACAGGACTGATCCCTGATCCCAGAAGATCCCACATGCTCAGAGCAACTAAGCTGTGCTCGAGAGCCCAGGACCCACAGCTACTGAACGCTGTGCCTGAGAGCCTGTGCTCCGCAACAAGGCAGCCCACCGCAATGAGAGGCCCACGCACCACAACCAGAGAGTGACCCCTCGTCAGCTGCAACTAGAGGAAAGCCCAGGCAGTGAGAAAGACCCAGCACAGCCAAAAACAGAGGATTTCTTTAAACCGTGTGCAACCCTATGGCCCAGCGATCCCACTCCTCGGGGCGTTTAAGGCAGAATGTGAGTGCCTGCTCAGTCACTTGGTCGTGTCCAACTCTTGCAACCCTATGGACTACAGCCCACCAGATTCCTCTGTCCACGGGATTTCCCAGGCAAGAGTGCTGGAGTCGCTGCCATGTCCTCCCACAGGGGATCTTCCCGACCCAGGGATCAAACCCGAGCCGTCTGCATCTCCTGCACTGGCAAGTGGGCTCCCTCCTGATGAGCCACCTTGGGCAGCCCTTGCAGCAGACTGACGGCCTCTAAAGGACCCACACCCTAATCCCAGAAAACTGTGAACCTGCTCGGCCACACAGTAAAGGGGAACTCAAAGTGCCGATACAACTCAGGTTGCTGATCAGCCAACACTGAAACTGGGAGAGTCCTACTGGGTGACCAGGTGGGCCCACTGTGACCCAAGGAGCCCTTAGAAGTGGAAGAAGTGGACAGAAGGAGGAGTCAGAGACAGGACAAGACAGGCCGGCGCAGCCTGGGGCAGCTGGAGCAAGGGGTTATCATGCGGAAGGCATCTGGGAGCCGGGAAAGACCAAGAAGCGGCCTCTCCCCCAGGGCCTCAGGATGGAACGCAGCCCTGCCCACAGCCAGATTTTAGCTCAGGAAAACCTGTTCTGGCTACAGACCTCCTGGACTGTAAAATGAGAACTTTCTGCTGGTTAAGCCACTTTGTGTGTGGCCATTTTTGTTACAGCAGCAGCAGAAAACCAATATACGACCGTAGGGAAACATAGGCGCGGAGGCGCGAGGAGGCGTGCGCTGTCTGAGCACACGAGTGTAAACACAGAAACAGCGTTAGAGGGTCCATCCCAGGCTGGTAAGAGGGGGCTGAGTGCCAATCTACACTGTTCTCAGTGGTGTTTGCTTTTTTTTTTTTGTAAGGGAAATGCGGTTATCTACATATTGTAAAATTGAAAGTTAAATTTTTAGGAAGGGAGTTAACACTCCCCGCTTAAGCGTCCAGGGATTAGAATATGCTATGATTCTTGGGGCTCCCCTGGTAGTACAGGGGATAAGAATCTGCCTGCCAGTGCAGGGAACACAGGCTGGATCCCTGGTCTGGGGGGACTCCACATGCTGTGGGGCAACTGGAGTCCCTGCGCCCCAGCCACCGAGCCGGCCTGCTGCAACGGCTGAAGCCTCCGCGCCCAGAGCCTGTGCTCCACCGCGCGAGAAGCCACCACAAGGAGAGGCCCACGCACGGCAAGGAGCAGCGCCTGTTCCACGCAGCTAGAGCAAGCCCTCTCTCAGCAACAAAGACCCAGGGCAGCCAACAAAAATTAACTTAAAAAGAATTTTTTTTAAACATTAAGCCTGAAAACCACAGTGAACATCGTTTCTTCCGACAATCCCAAAGGCACTACAAAAACCTAGACCCCCATGGTCCCCACCGCTAATACTAATAGTGAGCTATGGCTGTGTGGGCAGAACACCAGCGAAGATGGAATTCCACAAGCCACAGCTTCTTCAACAGTCAAAATCAACCTTTGCTTGAGCAAAGGCACCTGAAACAGGCTGGCTGACCGGCCCACGCTGGGCTCAAACGTGTGACCTCCTGAATACAACGTTCTAACCATGAGCACGAGCCGTCACACGCTACCCCTTACAAAGCTGCAAGTGAAATGAAGGCCAAGGGTGGGGAGCGGCGGGTCTGGTGTCTAAAGGCGCTCAGGCCAACCCAGAGCACTGTCCACCCCCACCCGGCTCCCAGCAACTTCGCTCCCCTCCCATCTCCTTTCCTCCCTAGTGAATACCGTGTTTGGATAAAGTTCACTCTCAAAGACGTACTTTCTGATTGCACCCCATCTAACCACCATCCCCACCACAACATACCCTCTTAATACTGCCCACTGTGGGCAGGCCACTTACCTCTGGGTTTTAGCTTTCCCAGTTGTTTTTTTTTAAGTGCTTTTTTTGGTTGGTGTTGTGTTTTTCCTCTACCACGCCACCTCCCTCAACTGGACGCCTAATGTTAACAAAATCACCACGGTCCCTAACAAGGCCAGCTGCCAGTCTCAGACAAGCCGGCTGGCTGACTCCATGATGGCAGCCAGTGGGTGAGTCCTGCAGGAAACATTCAGGCTGTCCTTGCACCTGCAAAGAGAGGCCAGAACGACCACCACATCCAGCCACTCTGAACTGCTTTACATCCCCAGGGGAAGAAGCGTTCCTGCTCAAACACCTCATGTTTCCAAAAGTGACCTGGACAAGGAGTCCAGTGTGGGCACCTGAAACAGGCTGGCTGACCGGCCCACGCTGGGCTCAAACGTGTGACCTCCTGAACACAACGTTCTAACCGTGAGCACGAGCCGTCACACGCTACCCCTTACAAAGCTGCAAGTGAAATGAAGGCCAAGGGTGGGGAGTGGCGGGTCTCGGGTCTAAAGGCAGACTCACCCAGGGTCTTCAGGGCACTCAGGCCAACCCAGAGCACTGTCCACCCCCACCGCAGCTCCCAGCAACTTCACTCCACTCCCATCTCCTTTTCTCCCTAAGGAATCAACCGTCTTACAGCCCTTCAGGGCTCACTTTAAGCATGAGCTTCTCAGGGACACCTTCCAGACCCTCCAAACGGAGTTTCCAACTTGTGCCGCCGCCACCGCCAAGAAGCTGCAGTAACTCACACCCACATGTATCCTCCAGTTGGAAGGCTAGAGGGGGTACCATCTAAATGGGGCCATCCGAGAAAAGCCAAGCCTCCCGCGTGCTTCTCGGCGTTCACGCTCACCCACTGAGAAAAGCACTTACGGAGAAACACGGCGGGCTGGCCGAAGCAACGCTCAAGTTCCGAGCCGCCGCAGTATGTGCCAAGGCCCGGCAAGTCCAGGGACACGCGGAGGGCAGATGGGCACGCAGGAAGCGCGCGGCGGGCGGGTCCTGCGGCCCCGAGGGACCCGGATAGTCCCGGGGAGACGCAGGCAGAAGCGCGCGGAGAGGCGCAAACCCGGACAGGTGCTGGGGTTCTGAGCCGCGGAGCCACGCGCCCTCCTGGGCGTGGACCGGGAGGGGCCGTGAGAGGGGAGGACCCAGCAGGCGCGGGGAGTCCGGGGCCAGGAAGCGAGCCGAAGGCCGCAGGGCCTCAGCGGGCGCGGGCCGGAGCCGCGCGGGGCCTGGGGGCGGTGCCTGCCATACCTGCCGCGGGCGGGTCCGCCTCCTCGTCCGCCTCTGCCTCAGCAGCTGCAGCTCCGGGCGCGGTGGGCAGCGGGTCCATCGCGCCGCCGGTCATGTGAGCGCTCGCCACGTGACTTCCTCCGCGCCCGCCGGCCTGGGCCCGGCCTCGCCCCGCCCACGCCCGGGGTTGGCCACGCCCACTCCCGGCCTATCCCCGCCCGCCCCGGGCCTGCCCCGCCCGCTCTCGGCCTCGCCACGCCCACGCACCGGCCCGCCACGCCCACTCCCGACGTCGCCACGCCCACTTCTCCGCCTCTTCCCGCCCCGCCCCGGCTCGGCTGCCACGCGGAGGGCAGGTGGCGCGGTCCAGGCGCGCGGCCAGCGTCCAGCGTCCGCCGCTCCCTCGCCCGCCCAGTCAGCCCCCAGCTGCCTTCCCTGAGGCCCCCACTCACTCATTCATCCATTTACTCTCTCACCTTCTGGTCCGCTCGCTCGGCCACTTCCTCGGTCGTCCGCCCGCTGGTCCATCCGCTCGTTCGTTCAGCGACTCGCTCACCAGCTCCCTTAGCCACCTGGTCATTCAGTCGTTCCCTCACTCACTCAGGTCCCCGGACTGCCCCCTGGAGGCCAGGCGGGCCTGTGCATTTGGTACCCTCCCCTATCTGGAGGACGGAGTGGAGCGGGTGCCCCGACTTCCAGAAGAAGACTGTGGGAGCGCCGCACAAGAGCGCTCCCCCGGCCCTGGCCGGGTTAAGGGATCCCGGGATGCGGAGAGCCTCAGCCGAGGCTGGAGGAATGAGGAATTCGGCGGGAGGAAGGAGCGGGTGCCCACGGGCCCCGAGGCATCGCACAGCTGCAAACGCTGTGGTCTTCCTGGAGCTAAAAGCGGAGGCCGAAGAGGAAGCTGGAGCGACTGGTGGGGCTCCGTTAGGGAGGGCCTTGTTCCCAAGGTAAGGACCGTGGACCTGCTAATACCGGGACAACTGTTAACGCCCAGGGAGCCAGTAACAGCAATCAAGAGACCAGAGCCCCAGTCAGGGTCCTAGGAAGGAATCCCCTCCCCAGGGAGCTAGTTCTCTTTGCTACAGTCACCAGACATCTTTGTGAGCCAACCAACAACGATGCTGTCCCCCAGCACAACTGAGGAAGTGGTGTGCCTCTCCCAGAGACCAGCATGGAGAAGCTTTCCCAAGTCTCAGCGGGATACTGTTTCCTTCCGCCACCGCAGGCTTCCTTTAAGCTGGTTTTGCATCAAGTGATGTGCTCAGCACTTTCTCCCTTCCCAAGGGCGCGCGCACACACACACACTTTGTCATTCTGTCTCCCACTCCCTCTCTCTCTCTCCATCTCTCTAACTTCCTGGAAGTATTTGCTACATATCTGTGTCCCTCCATAAGATCCTTATTCAATGCTTAAACACTCACTGCACCTTGAAAACTGTGAGGCACTAAACAGGCATAAAGTTAGACATTACAGGAGAATAACAGCATGCGTACGTGCTAAGTCGCTTCAGTCGTGTCCGACTCTGCGAACCTACGGACTGCAGCCTGACAGGCTCCTCTGTCCGTGGGATTCTCCAGGCAAGAATACTGGAGTGGGGTACCGTGCCCTCCTCCAGGGGATCTTCCAACCTAGGGGTCGAACCCGCATCTCTTGCATCTCCTGCATTGGCAGATGGGTTCTTTACCACTAGTGCCCCCTGGGAAGCCGCACAGATAACAGCATATTGAATTTATTGTTTTACTTGAACGCCCCTGACGTGGTCAGGCAGCCTCTACTGTAGTTCAGTGTCCACACCTAGGCTGCAGTAACCACCTGGGAGCACTTACATATACCCCGCCTGAAGCCCACCCTCAGAAGCTCTGATTTAATTGGTCTCAGGTATGGTCCAAACTCGGGATTTTTTTTTTAAGCTCCCTGGATGATGCTAAGGGGCAGCCTAGGGAGAAAACCACTGCTCTACATTGAAAGCTTGTTTTATCCTTGCAAACATTTCTTGAGCATCTGCTCAGTTGGGAATTCTGTTTGTCATGGGAGAGGAGAGTGAGGGACCCCACATAGGGATAACCAGGAGAGGTCCCCACCTTCCAAATTTTCCAATGGAATTGATCAGAGGAGCAGAACACAGCAGGGTCCTCACACCACGCAGAGCACGGTGTGTGCTGAGGGCTACAAGCACGGGTGCTGTGGGAGGAGAGATGAATGGTTGCTTCCACTGTGACAGGCTGTGAATGCCTCCAGGAGAGAGGAATTCAGCCCTTACGAGCTATGGACTACACTGCCAGACATCGCTAACAGTGAAAGCATGCTTGGGAAACACGCCTCGAAATGCGTCTGCCTGTAATGTCTTTAGGTCCTCGCCAAAGAAGCCTAATCCCTATGCTATTTCTGTTTCATTCAGGAAATGGTAAATAGAAAATGGAATTTCTGCTTTTTTAAACCCTTTGATTAGTGGCACGAATTCAGTTACATTAAGACTGTTAATGTATTTTGAGTCACTTTTTTCACTTTCCCTTCAGGAAAACGAGAGCAGTATAAGCGAACTGACAGAACTCGGGACGCAGGACACTGAAGCCGGGCCCCACTGTGCAGGTGGAAGGGGGCCGAAGGGCGCTCACCGGGCGCCCTGCAGAGATGCAAGCACCTCCAGGTCCTACTAAAGGCCTTTTCAGAGAGTCACTAGAATGCCTCGAGGAGGATGTCCTCCTCGAGGTTATTAATAACCGTACACGTGTTTGTCAGCGCAGGCTCCATCACGCTGCAGTAACAATCCCCAGTCTCAGGCCAGAAACAACAGAGGAGCCGTATTCAGCAGCAGCCCTCGGAAACCCAGGATGAGCGGGCAGCCACCACTCTGGATTCCTGTCCTCCTGACAAAGAGAAAGTGCTCGGAGCGTCTAACTGCTGGCTCAGAAGCACCACAAGGCTTCTACTCACGACTCATTGGCCAGAACTAGTCATGGCTATACCCAACCACAACTGGAACATTTTACTATGCCCCTGGAAGACAGCCAGCCAGAAACGCCTGATACACAGCACTAGATGCTAACCACACTAACCAAGCTAACATTTGCTGAACATGCCTATTATGTGCTGAGCACCCTTACATATGCCTTTTCCTTAGAAACTCATCAACTCCTCACAATAAATCTAGAAAATAGTTGTATGATTATCTCCATTTTGGCCAGGAAAGTTCAACCCTCTAAGACCCCACAGCTAGTCGATAAAAGATCTGGGGTTCAAATCCACACTGTCTGGTGCCAGAGACCATCCTCAGGGCCCCTGCAGCACTTCCCCTGTGCGATAAAGCTGGCAGTTAATCTTCAAATGTCCTAACCCGCAAATTCTGCTCCACTCATAAACACTCCCCTTGTTTTGGGAGGCTGGTAGGGAAGCTGCCTGTGGCTCTGAACCATAACACAGGGAAGAGGAAGAACTCTAAAGGTACAGAAAATTATAGTTTCATTAATAATATCAATCATCCCAAATTTCTTTTAAAATACTAGGTTTCAAACACCACGCTAATTGACGAACCAGTATCATCTCATTTAATACTTCGACAATCGTGAAATCAAATCCTCTTCTGACACTAGGGGTTACCTGCTCACGCAGCGCCTCTCCAGTATCCATTCTACAGTTCCTGGGGCAGTCCAGCAGCTGACACTCTGTGCTTCCATTGCGGGGGTGCAGGTTTAATCCCTGGTCAGGGAACTCAAGTTTCCATCCTTGATGAAGGAACTAAGGTTGTCAGAGAACTGAGATCCCACATGTTTCACAGCACAGCCAAATAGTCATTTAAGAAAATAAACATTAAAAAAATAAAATTCCTGCCTGGAGTAAAGGGGTTTGCTCACATCCTCCATGAGCCCCAGGAAGCTTTAAATATCTCAAAGAAGTTGGCTGTCCTAATCAAACTTTATTTTGGGGGTTTCTATGTTTTTATTTGGCTGCATGAGATCTCGGCTCCAACACCAGGGACTGAACCCGAATTCTCTGACTTGGGCTCCCAAGTGGCGCTAGTGGTAAAGAACCCGCCTGCCAGCGCGGGAGACGTAAGAGACTAAGGCCCGATCCCTGGGTCAGGAAGATCCCCTGGAGAAGGAAATGTCAACCACTCCAGCACTCTTGCCTGGGAAATCCCACAGACAGAGCCTGGCGGGCTCCAGTTCATGGCATCGCGAAGAGACGGACACAGCCGAGCGCGCGCATGCGTGACCACTGGGCCACCAGGGAACTCCCTGTCCTAATTTGACTTTGGACAAGCTACTTAACCTGCTTCCGTTTGCTCCCATGCAAAATGGATTCATCAAGATAACATGCTCCAAAAAGTTGCCCTGGTCGAAGTTTTTAGGAAGTTTTTAATAAGAGACTTAAAGGACGGTCTGAACCGATGCAGAAGTACATTCACTCTGTTCCCCAAACAGAAATGCTAGCTAACATTTTACCCCAAAACTATTTTTTATTACATAGCTGGATTCAAAAGCAAGAAAGAGTGCCCCACAGGGGGAACTTTAAGTTACAGGGATGAACAAAAACTGAAGGAAACAGCTCACAGAGCTTTCAGAAGTGCTATAAGACCCTAGGAACTTGGGTTAAGGCGAAAGGAAGGCTTAGGTCCCAGCAAGCACGGGAGACAGAGCTGAACTTCCTAGACAAAATCGGTTAATGAAGGGCTGACCCACCAGCCTCCAGAGCAGCACGGAAGCTGGCTGTCCACAGTGGACCAAGAGTGGAAAAGGAATAATCCTTGAGGCAATCCCACTCCAAGATATTTACCCACAAAAAATAAAAGCATATGTCCCCCAAAAAAAGGCTCATTCCTAGAAGCCACATGCAAAGAGCTGAAAACTGGAAATAACCCAAATGTCTATTAACAACAGACTGGATGAACATATTGCTGTGGCGTCGTACAATAGATTGCCACACATCAATAAAAACAAAAGTGCAAAATACTAATGTGAGTGCTGGGAAGCAGGGTATTGCTACGACAAACACCTAAAAATGTGGAACTGACCTCAGAATTAGGTAATGAGTAGAGACTGGAAAAATTGTAAGAAGCACAGCAGAAGACACCTTGGTTGCCTTGAATAGACTGTTAGCAGGCATATGGATGTTAACCATTCTGCTAACTGTGGTAAAGAAAACCTGTATCATCTTAGATGGTGGTACTTAAATGGTCATAAACAGACTGTTGGTGGCAATAAGGACACTTCAGCCAAGGGCTCAGAGGAAACGAGGAACGTATTGTTGGAAACTGGATGAAAACGGGCTCATGTTCTGCAGTGACAGAGAGCTTAGCTGAACTGTATCCCACAGTTATATGGAAAAGAACATATCCAGGTTGCAAAGTGAAAGTCACTCAGTCGCATCCGACTCTTTGCGACCCCATGGACTACTACACGGTCCGTGGAATTCTCCAGGCCAGAATACTGGAGTGGGGAGCCTTTCCCTTCTCCAGGGGATCTTCCCAACCCAGGGGTTGTCTCCCACATTGCAGGCGGATTCTTTACCAGCTGAGCCACCAGGGAAGCCCAAGAATATTGGAGTGGGTAGCCTAGGAGGCTCACCATCAGGAAACTGCTTTGGAGAGAAAGCCAAGGCTGTGGCTGAACAGCGCTTTTCTAGTGCCGAGAAAGGAACGGAACGTCACAGTATCTGGTGACACAGAGGGCTCTTGGAAGAGACTAGGTCTCTTCGAAGTGAAAATAGAGATGGAATTATCCAGGAAAGACCTGTGGATGAGCCCCTTTTCCAGTGACGTCCATGGGAGAGCCATAGGTTCCTGAGCATGTTTTATCAGTAGAAATACTGCCAGCTAGGACGGACAGGGACAAAGAAACAAGAAATGAAAGAAGGCTGCCTGACCCTCAAAATTCCACAGGCAGGAAACAGCCTCATAATACTGCTCAGCTGCAAGCATGTGCTAACCCTTGATGAGAAAGCAAGAAGACTGAGGGTGGGGCCGTGGGCCCAGAGGGCAGAACAGGAAGCCACAGAGGAGAATTCCTTGGCCTTGAAACCTGAGTGTGCACCATTGGATTTCAAAACGTTAATATTTATTTACTTACTTGGTGCACCAGGTCTGAGTTCAACACACAAGATCTTTTTAATCTGTTAAATTATTTACTTAGTTATCCTTTCGGCTGCATAGGCCTTCCTCCCTTGGTGCAGACTCTCTGGTTGCGGCAAGTGGGGTGTGTGGGCTTCTCGCTGCAGCGGCTTCTCTCGCCGCCGAGCCCGGGCTCTGGGCGCACAAGCTTCAGTAGCTGCAGCACGCGGGCTCGGCAGCTGTGGCGCCCGGGCTGAGTTGCTCCCCGGTGTGTGGACTCTTGAGAGTCCCTTGGGCAGCAAGGAGATCAAACGTCAGCCCTAAAGGAAATCCACCCTGACTATTCATTGGAAGGACTGAAGCTGAAGCTCCGATACTTTGGCCACCTGATGTGAAGAGGCAGCCCCAAAGGATGTGAGATTAAGCAGTCTCCAGGAGACAGACAGTGAAAGGCAGGGAAGCCTGGTACACTGCAGTCCTTGGGGTCGCCAAGAGTTGGACACGACTTAACGACTGAACAGCAACAATGTGGAGTCTTCCCAGACCAGGGATCAAACTCGTGTCTCCTGCAAGTGGATTCCTGTCCACAAGATCTTTTTAGCTGTGGCATGTGGGATCTGACCAGTTCCCAATCTAGGCCCCCTTCATTGGGAGCACAGAATATTAGCCACTGGACCAGCCACGAATTACCTGGATTTCAAAATTGCTTGGGACTGCAATTCCTCCCGTTTTGAAAGAGAAAGTCTGTAGCTGTTAGCCTATTCCTATCAGTATTGTATTTGGGGATTAGATCACTTATTTTCTAAGTACACAAATGTAAAGGAATTTTGCCTTAGGATGAATCACACACTCAGTCCCACCCATAGCAATTTACATTATTCAAATAATGAGTCTTGTGACTTTTGAGCTAATGAGATTTTGATAAGATTCTGGACTTTGGGTTGATGCTATAAAGGGTGGAGACTTCAAAGGATGTTGAGATGGGATGAATGTACTTTTTTTAGTATTTGTTTATTTGGCTGTGCCAGGTCTTCAGAGCAGTACGCAGGATCTCTGATCTTCATTACGGCACAGGGGATCTTCAGTTGCCTGCACACTCTTACTTGCGACATGTGGAATCCAGTTCCCTGACCAGGGATGGAACCTGGGCCCCCTGAGTTGGGAGTGTGCAGCCTTAGCCACTGGACCACCAAGGAAGTCTCAAGGACTATCCTGAATTACCCGGGCAGGTTCGACGTCATTATGAAAGGGCTGCACAAAAGCAATCGTCAAAGACTGTCAGAGCTAGGCAGAAGGCCACGTGATGTTAAAGGCAGAGACCGAAGTCATGGAGTCACGAGCCAAGGAATGCCAGGAGCTTCTAGAAGTGGGAGGATGCAAGGAAGGGGTTCTCTACTGGAACCTCCAAAAGCAACAGTCGTTCCAACACCTAGATTTTAACCCTGTGAGTCTTATTTCAGACTTGTGACCTCCAGATCTGTAAGACGACATTTTTGTTGTTTCAAGCCATTAAATTTGTGGCACTTAATTCCATTGAACTATACACTTTTAAAATGGTTGGTGTTATGTATATTTTACAATTTAAAAAGGAAAAAACTGAAGCCTCCCTGGCTGTCCAGTGGGTGAGACTCCGAGCCCCCAGTGCAGGGGCCTGGGTTTCAGTCCCTGGTCGGGGAACTAAGATCCCATATGCCTCGAGGTGCGGCCAAAAAGAAAAGGGAAAAAACCTTCTTTGTGAAGAAAACTCCTAGTCCATATGGCTTCTCTAGTGAATTCTGTCGAACTTCTAAAGGAAAAATAATAGCAATCTAATGCAAGCAGAGCATATGCCAGGAATGCGGTGTTGGTTTCATTATTTAAAAAATCAGTGTAACTCATCATATTAGCAGAAGACTCTTATGAGTATCTCATACGCAGAAAGTATAAATTGCAAAAAAAAAAAAATGCAGATAAATTCTGACAAAATCTAACACCTGTTCACAATTATAACTCTGCAAACTAGGATGCTAAGGAAAGCTCTCCCTGGTAAAGAGCATCTTTGAGAATCTAGTGCCACCATCATACACCAAGTGGAAGACTAAACAGCCTCCCCCAGGACTGGCAATGAAGCAAGACGTCGCTCTCCTACTCAGCGTCGTCTGGAGGCCCCGCCTGTGACGTGGGCAGAAGAAAGGCAGAGGGAGTGCAAGGAAGGTGCGTATGGAAGCGCGTTTTTAAATTAAGGGATTTTACACACAAAATCCCAAGTTGAACGAGAATAACTGAATTTACCAGGAACGCAGGACACGGCACCACACACAGGGATCTACTGCCTTTCTTTCTTAAATATTTCTTTTTATCGTTGGTTCGGCTGTGCCGGGTCTGCGTTGCCGCACGAGAGAGCGTTGGTTGCAGCCTTCCAGCTCTTAGATGTAGCATGCAGTGTCTAGCTCCCTGACCAGGGATTGAACCCAGGCCCCTGCACTGGCAGCATGGAGTCTTGGCCACTGGACCACCGGGGAAGGACCAGCTGTATTTCTGTACAGTGTCAACAAGGGTTCCCTGGCGGCTCAGTGGTAAAGACTCTGCCTGCCAACGCAGGGGACACAAGTTGGATTCCTAAGTGGGGAAGATCCCCTGGAGAAGGCAATGGCAACCCTCTCCAGTGTTCTTGCCCACGAGATCCTATGGACAGAGCCCGGGTGGACTCGAAAAACAATCAGACACGACTCAGCAACTAAACAACAACATAATAGCAACAGACAATTGGAAAATTAAGAAACAAAACCATTTCCCTAATTCATCCAAACTCACCGAGTGAAGGACATCAACAGTGAACCCTAAGGCGGCCCACTGACTTCGAGGGGTTACGATGTGCCAGGGTAGATTCGTTCTTGGTAATAAACCCGCCATTCTGGAGACTGGTGCCGATGAAAAGTGCGAAGTGATGCCTGTGGGGGCAGGGCGCACGTGGGCGTTCTCTGCATCTCCCTCTCAATTTTGTTGTGAACCTAAACTTCCCTTTAAAAAGTAGTCTTAAAGAAACCATTCCCCCAAACTCTGTCTGTAAGAGTCTGATACCAATGTAAGACAAAGACATTAAAAGAAAATCACTCTAATACCAAAGTCAAACAAATACAAGAAAACTACAGATGATATTCTTCATGAACACAAACACGGAAGTCCTTAACAAAATAGAAGAAAACAAACTATAAGCAAGTCCAACCCAGGAATACGTAAAAAGTACTTCGACCAAGTGAAAGGCAAGTTTGGTGTAACGTTTTAAATCCGTCAAGGTAATCCGCCGCCTGTATTCCTTTCCTGGGGCTGCCCTAACAAAGCGCCACAATCCGTGTGACGTCTCAGAGCCACAGAGCTGCGCTGCCTCGCGGTTCCGGAGGCCTGAAGTCTGAAATCACGTTGCTGGTGGTCACGGTCCCTCTGAAACCCGTCGGACGAGAAGCCCTCCTTGCCTTTCCCAGCTTCCCACATTTGCCGCAGTCCTCGGTGGTCCTGGGCTTGCAGACACGCCACGCGGCTGCCTGATCCCTGGGTGTCTGTCTTCCACGGCCCTCTCTTCCTACAGGGAAGAACAGCTAGTCTCCAGCGCTGGGCCAGTCTCTGCTGTACTGCAAGGTGAGTCAGTCGCAGGCACATATACGGCCCTGTTCCTTCCCTGGAAAGGAAGTCTGAGTGCCAATAAACACAGAAGGTGTTCGGCCTCGCTCTTGAGTCAGGTCTGCTGACACCTGCTGTTTTTTGGCCATACCGCACGTGAACCTGCTTGTCCGTGTTTGAGGAATTGCTTCCTCTGGGAGTCCTGACACCCCTGGAGGTGAAATGTCCGACACTCAGTCCCAGCGGTGCCCAGCCAGGCGGACGTGCAGCTGGGGTCCTGAGGCAGGGCGGCCTCCGCGACGGTGGTAACTCAGCAGCCACGCGCCCGCACCCACATCTAGAGGGTGGGGGCGGGGGGCTTCCACCAACCTCAGGGGCTGGGGTGCAGCTCTGACATCTGGGGCCCAGCGTTGTCTTCGTCACCCATTCCTGGCCAGGTCTGCACACTTCTGCCTGCTCCGCTTTGAGCCTGGTTTCCCAGCCCTCCTGCAGATTTTATCCACCTGTAATAACTTCCTTTTCTGCTTAAATCAGAACCCTACTTCCATCAGGGAAATGCAAATTCGAACAGCAGTGAGATAGATACCCTTTCATGAACAGGAGATGAAGAGAAACAGAAATACTCCCACCCTGCTGGGGGGGGCGCGGGTGCTGTGGAGGACCAGCTGCTAACGTCTAATAAACTGGACGCAGACGTCTTCTGACTCAGAAATTCCCCTTCTAGTCCTCTGATCTACGGCCGGGGGTGACAGACACAAGTCTCTTCACCGCAGCACTGTGTGTAACACAGATACCAGGCTGCTTCGAGATCAGTGTGGAATGAATGATAAATTGCAGAGTATTCACACAATGGATGGACTAGAACAGTGCATACCAAGGTGGACGCGGCTCTAAAACATCATTTTGGCTGAAAAAGTACATTGCAGAAGGAGATGAACAGTATACCACTGGTGTACCTTTAAAGACACAGCCGGCAAACGTGGACAGAGGTGGGAAAACGGGAAGGGAAACCTGCATAGGATGGGTGAATTGTATGACAGTCTCTGCGACCCCGTGGACCACACAGTCCATGGGCTTCTCCAGGCCAGAACACTGGAGGGGGCAGCCTTTCCCTTCTCCAGGGGATCTTCCCAACCCAGGGATCAAACCCAGGTCTCCCACATTGCACGCGGATTCTTTACCAGCTGAGCCACCAGGGAAGCCCAAGAATACTGGAGTGGGCAGCCTGTCCCTTCTCCAGGGGATTGTCCTGATGCAGGAATCAAACCGGGGACTCCCGCATTGCAGGCGGACTCTTTACCAGCTGAACCACCAGGGGAGCCCCTTTCACTTCACTACTGCCTGGTTGGGATGCTATATGGTAATTAAGAGCTGACTCATTGGAAAAGACTCTGATGCTGGGAGGGATTGGGGGCAAGAGGAGAAGGGGACGACAGAGGAAGAGATGGCTGGATGGCATCACGGACTCGATGGACATGAGTGTGAGTGAACTCCGGGAGATGGTGATGGACAGGGAGACCTGGCGTGCTGCGATTCATGGGGTCACAAAGAGTTGGACACGACTGAGCGACTGAACTGAACCGAAGGGAAACTAGGCAAATTGTTTTATTTCTTAACAACTGTCTGTGAATCTACAATTATTTCAGTAAAAATTTTGATGGAAAACACCAAACAGCCTAGAGGAGCCATCCCACACTGAAGGTCAGGAAGGGCGGCAGGAGGAGATAGCCCTCATCCAAAGTAAGGAGCAGCGGCTGTGCTTTGCTGGAGCAGCTGTGAAGAGATACCCCATGCCCAAGGTAAGAGAAATTCAAGTAAGATGGTAGGTGTTGCAAGAGGGCATCAGAGGGCAGACACACTGAAACCAGACTCACAGAAATCTAGTCAATCTGATCACATACGGACCACAGCCTTGTCTAACTCAATGAAACTAAGCCATGCCCGTGGGGCAACCCAAGTCGGGCGGGTCATGGTGGAGAGGCCTGACAGAATGTGGTCCACTGGAGAAGGGACTGGCAAACCACTTCAGTATTCTTGCCTTGAGAACCCCATGAACAGTATGAAAAGGCAAAATGATAGGATACTGAAAGAGGAACTCCCCAGGTCAGTAGGTGCCCAATATGCTACTGGAGATCAGTGGAGAAATAACTCCAGAAAGAATGAAGGGATGGAGCCAAAGCAAAAAAAAATACCCAGCTGAGGATGTGATTGGTGATAGAAGCAAGGTCTGATGCTGTAAAGAGCAATATTGCATAGGAACCTGGAATGTCAGGTCCATGAATCAAGGCAAATTGGAAGTGGTCAAACAGGAGATGGCAAGGGTGAACATCGACATTCTAGGAAGCAGCGAACTAAGATGGACTGGAATGGGTGAATTTAACTCAGATGACCATTATATCTACTACTGCGGGCAGGAATCCCTCAGAAGAAATGGAGTAGCCTTCATGGTCAACAGAAGAGTCTGAAATGCAGTACTTGGATGCAATCTCAAAAATGACAGAATGATCTCTGTTCGTCTCCAAGGCAAACCATTCAATATCACAGTTATCCAAGTCTATGCCCCAACCAGTAACGCTGAAGAAGCTGAAGTTGAACGGTTCTATGAAGACCTACAAGACCTTTTAGAACTAACACCCCAAAAAGATGTCCTTATCATTCTAGGGGACTGGAATGCAAAAGTAGGAAGTCAAGAAACACCTGGAGTAACAGGCAAACTTGGCCTTGGAATATGAAATGAAGCAGGGCAAAGACTAATAGAGTTTTGCCAAGAAAATGCACTGGTCAAAAAAAAAAAAGAAGAAAATGCACTGGTCATAGCAAACACCCTCTTCCAACAACACAAGAGAAGACTCTACACATGGACATCACCAGATGGTCAACACCAAAATCAGATTGATTATATTCTCTGCAGCAAAAGCTCTATACAGTCAACAAAAACAAGACCAGGAGCTGACTGTGGCTCAGATCATGAAGTCCTTATTACCAAATTCAGACTCAAATTGAAGAAAGTAGGGAAAACCTCTAGACGATTCAGGTATGACCTCAATCAAATCCCTTATGATTATGCAGTGGAAGTGAGAAATAGATTTAAGGGCCTAGATCTGATAGAGTGCCTGATGAACTATGGATGGAGGTTTGTGACATTGTACAGGAGACAGGGATCAAGACCATCCCCATGGAAAAGAAATGCAAAAAAGCAAAATGGCTGTCTGGGGAAGCCTTACAAATAGCTGTGAAAAGAGGAGAAGTGAAAAGCCAAGGAGAAAAGGAAAGATATAAGCATCTGAATGCGGAGTTCCAAAGAATAGCAAGAAGAGATAAGAAAGCCTTCTTCAGCGATCAATGCAAAGAAATAGAGGAAAACAACAGAATGGGAAAGACTAGAGATCTCTTCAAGAAAATTAGAGATACCAAGGGAATATTTCATGCAAAGATGGGCTCAATAAAGGACAGAAATGGTCTGGACCTAACAGAAGCAGAAGATATTAAGAAGAGGTGGCAAGAATACACAGAAGAACTGTACAAAAAAGATCTTCATGACCAAGATAATCACGATGGTGTGATCCCTCACCTAGAGCCAGACATCCTGGAATGTGAAGTCAAGTGGGCCTTAGAAAGCATCACTACGAACAAAGTTAGTGGGGGTGATGGAATTCCAGTGGAGCTATTTCAAATCCTGAAAGATGATGCTGTGAAAGTGCTGCACTCAATATGCCAGCAAATTTGGAAAACTCAGCAGTGGCCACAGGACTGGAAAAGGTCAGTTTTCATTCCAATCCCAAAGAAAGGCAATGCCAAAGAATGCTCAAACTACCGCACAATTGCACTCATCTCACACGCTAGTAAAGTTATGCTCAATATTTTCCAAGCCAGGCTTCAGCAATATGTGAACCATGAACTTCCTGATCTTCAAACTGGTTTTAGAAAAGGCAGAGGAACCAGAGATCAAATTGCCAACATCCGCTGGATCATGGAAAAAGCAAGAGAGTTCCAGAAAAACATCTATTTCTGCTTTATTGACTATGCCAAAGCCTTTGACTGTGTGGATCACAATACACTGTGGAAAATTCTGAGAGAGATGGGAATACCAGACCACCTGACCTGCCTCTTGAGAAATCTGTATGCAGGTCAGGAAGCAACAGTTAGAACTGGACATGGAACAACAGACTGGTTCCAAATAGGAAAAGGAGTACGTCAAGGCTGTATATTGTCACCCTGCTTATTTAACTTCTATGCAGAGTACATCATGAGAAACGCTGGACTGGAAGAAACACAAGCTGAATCAAGATTGCTGGGAGAAATATCAATAACCTCAGATATGCAGATGACACCACCCTTATGGCAGAAAGTGAAGAGGAGCTAAAAAGCCTCTTGATGAAAGTGAAAGAGGAGAGTGAAAAAGTTGGCTTAAAGCTCAACATTCAGAAAACTAAGATCATGGCATCTGGTCCCATCACTTCATGGGAAATAGATGGGGAAACAGTGGAAACAGTGTCAGACTTTTTTTTGGGGGGGGGGGGCTCCAAAATCACTGCAGATGGTGACTGCAGCCATGAAATTAAAAGACGCTTACTTCTTGGAAGAAAAGTTATGACCAACCTAGATAGCATATTCAAAAGCAGAGAGATCACTTTGCCGACTAAGGTCCATCTAGTCAAGGCTATGGTTTTTCCAGTGGTCATGTATGGATGTGAGAGTTGGACTCTGAAGAAGGCTGAGTGCCGAAGAATTGATGCTTTTGAACTGTGGTGTTGGCGAAGACTCTTGAGAGTCCCTTGGACTGCAAGGAGATCCAACCAGTCCATTCTGAAGGAGATCAACCCTGGGATTTCTTTGGAGGGAATGATGCTGAAGCTGAAACTCCAGTGCTTTGGCCACCTCATGCGAAGAGTTGACTCATTGGAGAAGACTCTGATGCTGGGAGGGATTGGGGGCAGGAGGAGAAGGGGACGACAGAGGATGAGATGGCTGGATGGCATCACGGACTCGATGGATGTGAGTCTGAGTGAACTCCGGGAGTTGGTGATGGACAGGGAGGCCTGGCGTGCTGCAGTTCATGGGGTCGCAAAGAGTTGGACACGACTGAGCGACTGAACTGAGCTGAACTGAACTGTATGGCTTACTTACAGATTCGTGATGGCTTCTTCTGGGCAGGGTGGGGTTATGTGGAGAAGATGCAGTTTAGGAGAGATAGAAAAGGCTTCAGATCCTTTTTCTTTCCCCCTTAGAAAGACAAACCTTAAGGCAAATATGGTAAAATGTTAATGTTTAAAAATCTGGTAATAAGTGAATGGTGTGTATATGCTACTCTGTACTTTGAGTTAAAAAATGCTGAAAAGATTAAATGAGACAGTGTTTATAAAGTATCTAAGGCAGTGCCTGGCTCCTACTGGGTGCTTAATAAATCCTCCTGCTCTAGGTAATCAGACACCAAGAGCCAGAGAGGGGAAGGTTTGGCCTGGCTCCAGAGAAGTGTCATTTTCTTCCGCTCTCGGCTCACCCCCCCTTCTCCCCTCCTGTTGAGGGGTACAGCATCACAAGCTCCACCTGTCTTCAGGACGGACCCCGGTGAAGGCATCTGTCTCTGAAACAGGGAGGCTGTTCTCATTCGCCATTTGGTTGCTAAGTCATGTCTGACTCTTGCCACCTCACAGACGGCCCCACGGCAAGCAATCAGGCAGAGCACAGCCTCTGAGAGTGGAGGCTGGCTGGACCGCACCCACGCCTGTGGGGGCACCAGCATCCCCGCCTGGGGGCTGTCCCAGGGACTAAGTGAGCGCCCAGGACAGTGCCTGGCAGCTGGCTCAGCCACCCCAGGACCAACCAGGACCCAGGCAGAGGCACTGCCCACTGCAGGGACCCCACGACCTTGTTTCAGAGTCAGGGTTTTGACCCAGTTCACAGCTAGGAAGCGGCTCAGATGAGATGAATAACTCGCCCAGGGTCTTCAGAGCTGAAGGCGGACTCTGACTGAGCCCGTCTGAAGAAGTGGAATCAGCCTTTGCTGAAGGCAGAGGTAGCTTCGGTTAGGGGAGAAGGGGAAAGGTCTGGGGGATTTGGGCCAGATTAGAGCCTCCTGTTCAACTTACAGCCCTGTTCGGATAAAACATCCTAGAGAAACGACTGCAAAGCTCATCTTTGGGCTTTCCACGGGGTGAGCAAGAAAGGGGAGAGCGGAAATGCAGCCCCAGTTCGTGGACCGAAAAGGGCGAGCTGAGAGCGCCCCCTGCGGGCGACTTGTTTCTCTGCCGACCCACGTTTCTCCCGAGATCCCAGGAAATCACTTCCTCGGCGGGAGCAGCCGTAGCACCAGTCCTTCCCACGCAGCCCCCTGCCGCTGGAGCCCCAGGTCTCAGCCCGTCTGGTGCCGCCTTCATCCTGCCCCACCAGCTTCCGTTTCTCTCCTCGGCCACTGTCCACCCCAGCTTTCCACTGTCTCCCCAGCCAGAGCAGCAGCTCCGTCAGGGCAGAGGCCTGGCTGCCGGGGTCCAGCCCCTGCAGGATCCAGGGGAACGTGAAGGAAAAACGGTGTCGGCGATTGATTTAGAGAGAGATAAGGAAAGAATGTTGTAGATAAAAAAACAGAGGAGAGAAAGAGGCTGACATTCCCTGGTTTACACAGAAAGCTAATAAAGTCTTAGAAGCCCAGGCAGAAAAGTGAACGCAGAGAGCCTCTGTGTTCTAAGGGATCAGCCTGAAAAAGAAAGTAAGAGAGAAAAAAGGAAAAACACGGGGTGACCAAGCTTTTTCGAGCAAGGCCCCATAGCTTTATTTTAAAAGGGTCTTTTATACCTTTACTTGTGCATAGAGGGAAATGAAAGATGCGAAGTCGTACAGAGTCAGCCCAAACATTACATCTGTTTTGTCTTTATCGAAACCAGGATTTTTTCTGCAAACCTTTCCCATAGACAATGTTGTGTACATTATCTTCTGGCCTCGGAGGCCTGTGGACATTTTATGGCCCTCTTTTGATAAAGGCTGTTCAACCAAAAAACTTATTTTCCCTTGAAATGTTTTTTTTCTTTATATTTTTAATCTATGTCAGCCTCAGAAAGTATTCAACAAGTTACATTTCTCACGGAGCAAAGGTGCAGTGAGTTACAAGAAAGAACCAATTAGCTCAAAAGTCTGATGTGGTTAATTTCAAGGCTACACTTGTTTTTCTTACTTTCTCACTATGTTAACTAATGCACTCCCAGGTGCACGGTGGATAAGAGATATGGGAACTTAGCAACAAGCTTGGCCCAGTAATGAAATCCTACGCCAGCACTGCTCTATAACTTTTAACTCTTTGAAAGGCTCCATGTTTTAGGCTTTCCGTGCCTCTCACAGTTGGGAGGCTGCGAATAATCACATGCTTAGCTGCAAGAGTCTGGATATACCTGCCAAGCAAGCTAGAATGCTAACAAGGGGGTTTTGCTTGGAAATATTCCTCTGATGTCCAGGAGACTTATTAGCTATAGCCCTAAGCTAATTTTCTCCAGAGAAAGGTGGTCAGGAATAGCCCTCTGTTAATGTCAGAGGAGTTGGTGAAAGTTATGAAATAGTAAAACAGACAGATTCTTGTTTGGGGATAGATGCTAGAGAAAGCCTAGGGAGCCCGTTGAGCTCTGAAGCCTTGCTTAACAGTTCTCTTCCACACGACCTTGTCACGGGGGGGATCTCCCGTGGTGGCTCCCGGCACCAGGCTCTCAGTGAACACGTACTGAATTCATTGCATACAGTCTGATACATATTTTACCTGTGCATATACTAACATTTACTTAATTTTTTTCAATTTTTCTTTTTTGGTTGCACCAAATGGCATGCGGGATCTTAGTCATCTCAACCAAGGATCAAACCAGCGCCCCCTGCACTGAAAGCGCAGACTCTTAACCACTAGACTGCCAGGGAGATCCCTCCTTGTTTAATATTTTAAAAAACAGAAATGGAATATTGCACATATGATTTTACTACTTGGGGTTTTCCTTTAACAGCATGCTCTTGATTGACTATGAAACCCTTATGAGGGCCTGCTCTAACCAGCCTAGCTCCACTCACTCATTCATTCATCCACCCATATTTAGGGAGCATGTACCCCTACATGTAGAAGGCAATGGCACCCCACTCCAGTCCTCTTGCCTGGAGAATCCCATGGGCGGAGGAGCCTGCTAGGGTGCAGTCCATGGAGTCACTGAGAGTCAGACACGACTGAGCGACTTCACTTTCACTTTTCACTTTCATGCATTGGAGAAGGAAATGGCAGCCCACTCCAGTGTTCTTGCCTGGAGAATCACAGGGACAGGGGAGCCTGGTGGGCTGCCGTCTATGGGGTCGCACAGAGTCGAACACGACTGAAGTGACTTAGCAGCAGCACCCCTACACTGTCCAACGCAGCACACACTGGCTCACGGGACTGTCAAGCACTTGACAGGCAGCTAGTGTACGTGGCATCACCGACTCAACGGACATGAATCTGAGCAAACTCCAGGAAATCGTGGAGGATGGAGTGCCAGAGTCCATGGGGTCGCAACAACAACAACATGTGTCCCTAGGGAACTGAATATTTCATTTTATTTCCTTTAAATTAATTGAAATTTAACAGCCATCCTCATTCAGCTATGGGAAAACTTTCAAGTGTGTTTGGAACAATTTGGGTATATGGATCTAGTTTTTCAATTGTAAATTTTATGAAATCAAAACACAGATCAAGTATTTCAATTAAAATATAGTGATCAGATTAAGAAGTGCTTAAGTAAACTTTGTGTTGGACTGCCAGGACTTCAAATGGAAAAATGATTGTAAAAATGTCTCAATGATTTTAACATTGATTCTATGTTAAAGAAATGTTTGAATACATTGGCTTAAATGAAACACATTATTAAAATAGATTTTACCTGTTCTTTTGTATCCTGGAATGTGAAGTCAAGTGGGCCTTAGAAAGCATCACTACGAACAAAGCTAGTGGAGGTGACGGAATTCCAGTTGAGCGGTTTCAAATCCTGAAAGATGATGCTGTGAAAGTGTTGCACTCAATATGCCAGCAAATTTGGAAAACTCAGCAGTGGCCACAGGACTGGAAAAGGTCAGTTTTCATTCCAATCCCAAAGAATGCTCAAACTACTGCACAATTGCACTCATCTCACATGCTAGTAAAGTAATGCTCAAAATTCTCCAAGCCAGGCTTCAGCAATACGTGTACCGTGAACTTCCAGATGTTCAAGCTGGCTTTAGAAAAGACAGAGGAACCAGAGATCAAATTGCCAACATCCGCTGGACCATGGAAAAAGCAAGAGAGTTCCAGAAAAACATCTATTTCTGCTTTATTGACTGTGCCAAAGCCTTTGACTGTGTGGATCACAATAAGTTGTGGAAAATTCTGAAAGAGATAGGAATACCAGACCACCTAACCTGCCTCTTGAGAAACCTATACGCAAGTCAGGAATCAACAGTTAGAACTGGACATGGAACAACAGACTGGCTCCAAATAGGAAAAGGAGTACATCAAGGCTGTCTATTGTCACCCTGCTTATTTAACTTATATGCAGAAGACATCATGAGAAACACTAGGCTGGAGGAAGCACAAGCTGGAATTAAGATTGCCGGGAGAAATATCAATAACCTCAGATATGCAGATGACACCACCCTTATGGTAGAAAGTGAAGAGGAACTAAAAAGCCTCTTGATGGAAGTGAAAGTGGAGAGTGAAAAAGTTGGCTTACAGCTCAACATTCAGAAAACTAAGATCATGGCATCTGGTCCCATCACTTCATGGCAAATGGATGGAGAAACAGTGGAAACAGTGTCAGACTTTATTTTTGGGGGCTCCAAAATCACTGCAGATGGTGATTGCAGCCATGAAATTAAAAGACGCTTACTTCTTGGAAGGAAAGTTATCACCAAGCTAAATAGCATATTCAAAAGCAGAGATATTACTTTGCCAACAAAGGTCTGTCTAGCCAAGGCTATGATTTTTCCAATGGTCATGTATGGATGTGAGAGTTGGACTGTGAAGAAGGCTGAGCATCGAAGAATTGATGCTTTTGAACTGTGGTGCTGGAGAAGACTCTTGAGAGTCCCTTGGACTGCAAGGAGATCCAACCAGTCCATTCTAAAGGAGATCAGCCCTGGGTGTTCATTGGAAGGACTGATGCTGAGGCTGAAACTCCAATACTTTGGCCACCTGATGCGAAGAGTTGACTCATTGGAAAAGACCCTGATGCTGGGAGGGATTGGGGGCAGGAGGAGAAGGGGTCGACAGAGGATGAGATGGTTGGATGGCATCACCAACTTGATGGACATGAGTTTGAGCAACCTCCAGGAGCTGGTGATGGACAGGGAAGCCTGGTGTGCTGCGATTCATAGGCTCCAAAGAGTCTGGCACGACTGAGCGACTGAACCAACAGATTCTTTTTACACTTCTCAGGCGGTCACTGGACAGTTCTAAAATTACATACGTGGTTCACATTATACGTTTGCTGGACAGTGTGCTGGCCACTGCTGTGCGCTGCGAGTGAGATAGGCTGTTACTCAAAATGAAGCTTCACAAAAGGTCAATGTTACTATACAGATTTCTCCACATCGGGGGTCCCCAGCCTCTAGGATGTAATACCTGATGATCCGAGGTCGAGCCTATGTAATAATGACAGAAAGAAAGCGCACGATAAGTGTACTGTACCTGAATCATCCCAAAACCATCCCCACGTCCTCCCCAGTCTGTGGGGAAACTGTCTTCCATGAAACCAGTCCCAGGCGCCAAAAAGGCTGAGGACCCCTGCCCTCTATCTATGTCCAGCCAAGACTCGGTTCAGCTAAGTTCAGTCACTCAGTTGTGTCCAGCTCATTGTGACCCCATGGACTGCAGCAGGCCTGGCTTCCTTGTCCATCACCAACTCCCGGAGTTCACTCAGATTCATGTCAGTCAAGTCGGTGATCCCATCCAACCATCTCATCCTCTGCCATCCCCTTCTCCTCCTGCCCTCAATCTTTCCCAGCATCAGGGTCTCTTCCAATGAGTCAGCTCTTCACATCAGGTGGCCAAAGTATTGGAGTTTCAGCTTCAGCATCGGTCCTTCCAATGAATATTTAGGGCTGATCTCCTTTAGGATGAACTGGTTGGACCTCCTTGCAGTCCAAGGGACTCTCCAAGGGACACCACAGTTCAAAAGCATCAATTCTTCGGCGCTCAGCTTCCTTTATAGTCCAACTCTCACATCCACATGTGACCACTGGGAAAACCATAGCCTTGACTAGACAGACCTTTGTTGGTAAAGTAATGTCTCTGCTTTTTAATATGCTATCTAGGTTGGTCATAGCTTTTCTTCCAAGGAGCAAGCGTGTTTTGATTTCGACCAAGATCATCACATCCTTTATTTATTAACTCATTAATTCCCTCATTTATTCAATCATTCACTTGCAAACACTGTGTCAAGCCCTGGAGCTCCCGGAAAAAGCTCGCCATGCTTGTTCCCAATCTTCCCCAAGTTAAGGAGGTTTTCCCACCTCTTGTTCACTGCTGCTAACATCTTACTGACATGCTCCATCACCTGCAATCCTTGTTTATATGTTTGAGAGTAAGTTGCATGCATCACAGCCTTTTACCTTGAAATACCTCTGGGAGTATTTCCTGGGAACAAGGCTGTTCTCTTACCTTACCTTAGTACAGCACCCTGAAGACCACAGTTTGAGAACCACAGGGGTGGCGGCCATCTGAGGTTCTGCCCCTTCTAACTTGATAGAAAAATCACAAAGAAAATGCAAATCTGTTCTCAAAGCCCAGCTTCTCTCGCAAATGTATGTACACACGGAGAGCGATTCTGCAAACAGAAACTTGGATGGCACCCTGCTGTTTCTCAATTTCCCCTCCTCCCAGTAGCTCTGTTTTTACTTTCTTTTCCCACCACTTAGATTCCTTCTCCCCCAAATCAGTGGTGCCTGGGTTGGGGGCACAGGGGGGCTGACCTGCAAAGGGGCGAGAGGAAGCTTCAGAGGATGAAAAGCTCTGCGTCCTGCCCGGGCCA